>NC_138299.1:104948563-105361063 GCF_965601325.2 Salmo salar | reverse complement strand
GATGGACGGGGGATGGATGGACAGGGGCGTGGAGGGGGGATGGATGGACGGAGGGGTGGTAGATGGACAGGGGGAATGGATGGACGTGGGGGGTGGATGGACGGAGGTGAAAGCGGGGTGGAGAGATATGACATTGTGGAGGGTTGGATGAGGGTTGAAAGCAGGGCAGGTGGACTCAATCAAGCAGTGTAATGAAATGTAAATCTGTGTGGCGTCAAGACCTGTGACACATCCCTCTCTCCTCTCCACCGCTCCGCTATGCCCTTTAAGCTGAGCAGAGCCGCCTGCCAAGTGCAGGTGCGCATCGAATGACACCCCAGTGACATCGGGGGAAGGGTAGTGACATCTGCACACTGAAGTGAACAATTGAGTCAGGGAGAGAGAGAGAGAGAGACAGGTGGGGAGGCAGTGGAGACAGTGGAGACAACGGGGAAGCGGGAACAGAACAGCGTCAGATTTATTCAGAGCTTTGTGTGTGGCGAGGAGGTGGGAGGCGATGGGAAAATGACACTATCACTGCCTCTCTGCTCTGCCATCCTCTCTCCTTCTAAATCTCCTGACGAAAGGAGAAAGACAATCAGCGTCCTGACTGGGCTCTGAGGTCCACCGTCCTAGTTATACTCCTGTTGGCACAGTGGTTATTCTGGTTCCGTGTTGGAGGAATGCTAGACGGTGTGACGGTGTGAGTAGAGGTGTTTTCAACCACACACCAAACCAGACCTGAGGTGATTCTGTACAGCTTTACACATCACACCAGACCTGAGGTGATTCTGTACAGCTTTACACATCAAACCAGACCTGAGGTGACTCTGTAAAGCTTTAACATTTAACTGCTGACATTCTGCTCTGAATTTATCTCCACCTGATGAAGACCAAGGGGTTGTATCTCTCTTATTTTTGTTTCCTGAGAATTTGACACTGCAGCTTCAGAGAGATTACAAAAGAGACGATGATGTTTCTGTGATGCTTATTAAGAATTCAGGACTAAATGTTGACATTTAATTTTGTGTTTTTGTGGTGAAGCACTGCAGCAGTGTTAACATAACACACTTACCTGCCTAGCTGAGGGAGAGAGAGAGAGAGAGAGAGAGAGAGAGAGAGAGAGAGGCTGAGAAAGAGAGAGCAGATACATTGTATAATATTTATATTACGTTCTAGACAAGAACTGTTCATTCGGAGTACGTAGGCGACGTAGGCAGAGTGTTTTGGTTGTGACATGGCTGTCAGAAACATAGTTAGAAGACTGCTCTACTACCATGGTGACACTGGAAGACATTTTGAGGGGGAAACTCCAGCAGTAACTCAAAATGCGTCCCAAATGGCACCCTATTCCCTATGTAGTGCACTACTTTGACCATTTAGTTCCTATGTAGTGCACTACTTTGACCATGTAGTTCCTATGTAGTGCACTACTTTGACCATGTAGTTCCAATGTAGTGCACTACTTTGAGGGAATATGGTGCCACTGGGGACATATTCTAAGACCCTTCTGAGACCCCTGTCTGTGTAAGGATGGAGGATCTCGCACACACACACACACACACACACACCCACACACACACACACCACACACACACACACACACACCACACACACACACACACACACACACACACCACACACCCCCCCCGTTGTGTACACTGTAATTTGTCATGTAGACATAGCACAGTAGTAGCCCTGGCCATAAAACACTCTGAATAGATAGTTTACCAAGCTCCTAATTACTTGACGCTGAAAGAAGTTAAGGTACCTTTAAGAAACATATAGTTTACTTAACCCAATGAGTCCCAGCGTAACTCCGTAACGTTTTGGACTTCTAATTTATTTTTACCATTTTATGTTTTAACTAGACTTCTGGGTTTTACCATTGGATTTTATTTAATCTGCAGACAACAATCTCATGTAGTTGTCTATTTAATCTGTAGACAACAAACTCACGTAGTGTCACCGGTGGGTGTAGCTGGTGCATGGAAGTCAGGCGCAGGAGAGCAGAGATGAGTGGACAAAGCATTTTACTGAGGCAATATTTGAACAGAACGCAACCGTGTCACAAAAACAAATGCCCAAAGAACAAGTGAGGCAGCACAAAGTACAATAACCAAGTACAAAGTACCGGCTGCCACAAAGCACGGGTAGAAAACAAAACCCGGCGCAAACCAGCCGGAAGCGTACCAACCTTGACAATGAACAATACCCCACACAGACATGGAGGAACAAAGGGCTAAATACACATAGTAATTATGAGGATATGTAAACCAGGTGTGCAGGAAAACAAGACAAAACAAATGGAACATGAAAGGTGGAGCGGCGATGGCTAGAGGACTGGTGACGTCGACCACCGAACGCCAAACAAGGAGAGGGACCGACTTCGGCGGAAGTCGTGACACGAAGTTGTCGATTTAATCTGTAGACAACAAAGTCACGTAGTTGGCTATTTACAGTTTTTTACAATCGCTAGGACCCATTTCTCAATACTTAGGTAACTTTTTCAAAACTTTTCACACAGTTCTCCTAACCAACTTTCAGCTTGGCACAGCAGTTAATTTCACATCCAAAATGCACTAAAACTACCAAAACACTTCATACATGTCTCAAATCAACTCGTTCTTCCATAACACTAGCAAAGGTTGTCACCCAACAAGCACACTTTGTCACTCATAAAACAATGACCTAAAAAACACTAACAACAGGTAGCATTACACAATGTTTTCTTCTGTAAAATGTCTTTACAAAAGAAGAATGACACCTCTCTACTGTTTAGAATTCACTGCAGTATATGTTATAGGAATGAATCAGACATGATGCAATATGCTTCAATATGTTTTTTGGCATTGAGTGATTCCAAAATACAAGAAAGTGTATATACACCATCTACCGATACAGATACAGTTGCAATGCTAGTCAACCCTGTCTTCTGCATTTGGCCACAGGTTCTCATCCACATCACATCTTATGTCATTTTGGGCAATACACCTAGGAAATAATATTTTGGCATGTCTAGTCTATCCCTGGCATTCTTCTGAAGATATGTCCAGGCATCCAGCATTCATTGCATCCAGGAGGGACATTTGATCATGTGGATGGTGGTCATAAACCTTCCACCTCCATGAGGAAAATAATTCCTCTATTGGGTTGAGGAATGGAGAGTAAGGTGGGAGGACAAGTGACAGCATCCTGGGATGGGCTGAAAACCACTCTGTGACTGCACAGGAGTGGTGAAATGTCACATTGTCCCATACAATTACAAACGTTGGCTGATTTCGCCTCACTGCAACCCTTTCCTCACCTGGCACAACCCTTCCATAGAGGTCACCCAGGAATGAAATGAGATGCTCGGTGTTGTATGGCCCAATTAGCGGTTTGTATAACAGCAATCCATCAGAGGATATTGCTGCACACATTGGGATGTTGGCACCCCTCTGGGCCGGGACATCCACTGTGGCTCTTTTCCCAATCACATTCCTTCCTCACCGCCGTGTTTTGGCCAAGTTGAAACCAGCCTCATCCACAAAGATGAATATGTGGTGTGTTTGCCTGGCTTCAATCTCCATGACTCTCTAAAATAAATCCACAAGGCAACCTAAGAGTTAGGCTATTACAGTAGTTTACATTATACCTTGAAACATGCCATTGTGTGCCTCTGCCCTGTTTGGTTTTGTTCAAAACCAGTTCTGTATTTTATAGTCATCTTACCTGGACATATTGGTTCCTGAGTTGCTTGACTCGTTCAGAGTTCCTCTCAAAGGGGACAGTGTACAACTGCTTCATCCTGACTTGATGTTGTTTCAGCACTCAAAAATAGTTGTTATGCTTACATTGTGAATATTTCCAAATGTAATAGTTGTCTGCCAACACTCTGTCCCGAATCTCTGTGAGTTTTATGCCATTGTTTCCGATGACCATGTCAACGATTGCAGTTTCCTGCACAGCAGTGAAAATCCTACCTCTCTCGCATGTGGGAGGTAACCGTTGGGTCCTAAGCAGAAATACATAAACAATTACACAAAAGTGTGTTTGGAGGCTTTGCTCAATTTACTTCTGTAATGTGCAGTTCAGTCAGATGCCCTTGCAGAATGTACATCTTATCTGTTGTTTTGCCGAAAATGACTCACAATTTGGCTGCACTCTCAGTCCAGCCTCTCTCACTGATAGACCATGATTTATTACATGATCAGTTATAGTGGCGCTAATCTCATCTGAGACTACAGCTCTTGATCTTCCTCTCAGCCTTCTTCCACCACCCATACGTACTCCTCTTCCTCTTCCTCTCCCAGCCACTCTTCTTCCTCTGTCAGCCACTTCTCTATCTCTGGCTGGGTCCATGTTTGCATTACAGTACAGCATTATTCCTAAGATATCCCCTTTTGTATAGATGGTAATGTAATTAAAGACTACCACCTGTGTAGGTGTTCAGCTACAATGGGAATCAGCTGTGGTTGGTCTAATTGTGTTGATAGTATTTTATTTTTTAGATTTGGAATGTATTTAAATACGGTATCACTGTAGAAATGTAGCAAATTGCTGTCTTATTCAATTTGGTGTTATGTTAGGTTTTGAACTTCAGTTTAACAGTTATGAAAAGAGTATGTAAACGTGCAAATTGGCCTGTAGGTACATAGAGTTTTGGTGGTGGTTGAGTCTGAGTGAGAAAAGAGTTCATGAAATTTGAAAGATGTAGTCATTGAATGCATTTTGTTCCAAAGCAATGAAAAATTATCCATAGTTTAGCCCACATAGACTGCTGTTGTCCTCACTGTGTGAAGAGTTTAGAAAAAGTTATCTAATTATTAACAAATCGCTCCTAGTGATTGTAAAAAAAAAAGTCAAATCTGTCGATAACAAGCTCACGTAGTTGCTGTCACAAGCTCTAAACTCCGCCCAGTGGTCATCGTCTAGTTGGATATTAATTTCCCACTGAGCAGATTAGCAGTTTCCTCTGTCTAGTTGGATATTCATTTCCCACTGAGCAGATTAGCAGTTTCCTCTGTCGAGTTGGATATTCATTTCCCACTGAGCAGATTAGCAGTTTCCTCTGTCTAGTTGGATATTCATTTCCCACTGAGCAGATTAGCAGTTTCCTCTGTCGAGTTGGATATTCATTTCCCACTGAGCAGATTAGCAGTTTCCTCTGTCTAGTTGGATATTCATTTCCCACTGAGCAGATTAGCAGTTTACTCTGTCTAGTTGGATATTCATTTCCCATTGAGCAGATTAGCAGTTTCCTCTGTCTAGTTGGATATTAATTTCCCACTGAGCAGATTAGCAGTTTCCTCTGTCTAGTTGGATATTCATTTCCCACTGAGCAGATTAGCAGTTTCCTCTGTCTAGTTGGATATTCATTTCCCACTGAGCAGATTAGCAGTTTCCTCTGTCTAATTGGATATTCATTTCCCACTGAGCAGATTAGCAGTTTCCTCTGTCTAGTTGGATATTCATTTCCCACTGAGCAGACTACCAGTTTCCTCTGTCTAGTTGGATATTCATTTCCCACTGAGCAGACTACCAGTTTCCTCTGTCTAGTTGGATATTCATTTCCCACTGAGCAGACCACCAGTTTCCTCTGTGTGGATATTCAAAGCAGACTATATCTGAATTTACATAATTCAAATACATTTTGATCAGGTTTTTGCTTTGGCTGATTGTTATTTTTTAATTTTACATTTGTCCATAAAACTCATGAATGCAACTATTTATGTCAAATGGTTTTGTCTTGTAGTTATAGCCCTGGTTGTCCTGAAAATAAAATGGTAAAACACTTCATTTTGAGGTTAAATATAACGGCTGGACATGCAGATTGTCACGACCTGACCATAGTAAGTTGTTATTTTCTATGGTAGAGTGGTCAGGGCATGACAGGGGGTGTTGATGGTTTTTGTGTTCTATGTTTTCAATTTCTATGTTGTAGTTCTAGTTTGTATATTTCTATGTTGGGGTTTATTGGGTTGTCCTCCAATTGGAGGCAGCTGGTCCTCGTTGCCTCTCATATTTAGTAGGGGTGTTTCTTCATGTTGTTTGTGGGTGATTATATTTTGAGTAGTGTGTTTTTTCCCCTCTCTGCGTCACGGTTTGTTGTTTTTGTAATTGAAGTTTATTTATGTATGGCATTTAGTTTCACTATCTAATGAATATTGGGAACGAAACCGACGCTGCATTTTGGTCCGCTCCTTTAAACAGCCGTGACACAGATTAATGAAAGTCAGATAAAAGAAAAGCATATTATTTTTTGCTGGGGTCTCAGGACTGATAAGGGGTTAACTAAAGTTACTTTGAAAAAGTAGTTCACTACATCGAAACGACTTTATTAAAAAAGCATCATATGTAAATCTGAAATGTCATAGACTACAAAATTGTAATAACTGTTCACTTTAGGGGTCATATATTAACAGAATGTGTAAATCCAAGTGAGAATCAGACAGGTCTGATACAGAAACAGAAAAGACATTCACCCCAATATTTGTCTTTTTGCTAAAAGATTAGTGTGTAGTTCCAGTAGTTAGCTACATGTCATAGGCTTCGTAAGGATTGGACCAAGGCGCAGCGGGTAAAGTGCTCATCTTCTTAATTTATTAGAAATAACACTTATACAAAAGCTAAACACGACGAAACAGTCCCATAAGGTGCACAGACGATATAGGAAATAACCACCCACAAAACACATGTGAAACAAACCTCAACTAAATATGGCCTCCAATTAGAGACGACAACCAGCTGCCTCTAATTGGAGGTCCTACCAAAAACCCAACATAGAAATAGAAAACTAGATTTAAACATAGAAATAGAAAACATAGAACCTAAACCAAAAACACCAAAACACACAAAACAAACACCCCCTGCCACGCCCTGACCAAACTACAATGACAAATAACCCCTTTTACTTGTCAGGACGTGACACTACATTACTACATGGAATAAAATAAATCAACTACTGAAAACACTACCTAGATTTGAATTTAGTTCAACCACCATCAATCTACTGCTAAATGTAGTTAAATTACTAGTTGAACTAAACATAGTTTACTGCTCCCCAAACATGGTTACTATTCTGCAGTGCTATGCTACAGTAAACCAACTGGTTAAGTCCCAAATTACAGCCTATTCCCTATACAGTACACTACATAGCAGAACCCTATGAGCCCTGGTCTAAAGTGGTGCACTACATAACAGAACCCTATGAGCCCTGGTCTAAAGTAGTGCACTACATAGCAGAACCCTATGAGCCCTGTTCTAAAGTAGTGCACTACATAGCAGAACCCTATGAGCCCTGTTCTAAAGTAGTGCACTACATAGCAGAACCCTATGAGCCCTGGTCTAAAGTAGTGCACTACATAGCAGAACCCTATGAGCCCTGGTCTAAAGTAGTGCACTACATAACAGAACCCTATGAGCCCTGGTATAAAGTAGTGCACTATGTAGTGAATAGAACACCATTTGTGACTCACACAATGGTGTGGTTACTTCCCACATGAGCCATCTGACTACCTTGATGCAGAATCCGTACCGAGAATTCATGAATTATCAGAAGGTTTATATAAATCTGAACTTCAGGCTGCACACACACACACATCACACACACACACACACACACACACACACACACACACACACACACACACACACACACACACACACACACACACACACACACACACACACACACACACACACACACACACACACCCCACACACATACACACTGAGAAGCCACAAACACAGCCCTCCATACCTGTGGTCTTCATAGACCTCTGTGTATGTTTGGCTCTGAGCCCATTAGAGCCAATCCTTCACTGTTATCCTCCAGCCAGCTGTCATATAGTTAACACTGTCCCATGTTATCCTCCAGCCAGCTGTCATATAGTTAACCCTGTCCCACCTAGCAAGCGTCCCACCTAGCCCATAGAGGTTAACACTGTGCCCTGTTATCCTCCAGCCAGCTGTCATATAGTTAACCCTGTCCCCTGTTATCCTCCTGTCATATAGTTAACCCTGTCCCCTGTTATCCTCCAGCCAGCTGTCGTATAGTTAACCCTGTCCCCTGTTATCCTCCAGCCAGCTGTCGTATAGATAACCCTGTCCCCTGTTATCCTCCAGCCAGCTGTCATATAGTTAACGCTGTCCCCTGTTATCCTCCAGCCAGCTGTCATACAGTTAACACTGTCCCCTGTTATCCTCCAGCCAGCTGTCGTATAGTTAACACTGACCCCTGTTGTCCTCCAGCCAGCTGTCATATAGTTAACGCTGTCCCCTGTTATCCTCCAGCCAGCTGTCATATAGTTAACACTGTCCCCTGTTATCCTCCAGCCAGCTGTCATGTAGTTAACACTGTCCCCTGTTCTCCTCCAGCCTGCTGTCATATAGTTAACCCTGTCCCCTGTTATCCTCCAGCCAGCTGTCATATAGTTAACCCTGTCCCCTGTTATCCTCCAGCCAGCTGTCATATAGTTAACACTGTCCCCTGTTATCCTCCAGCCAGCTGTCATGTAGTTAACACTGTCCCCTGTTATCCTCCAGCCAGCTTGTTATCCTCCAGCCAGCTGTCATGAAGTTAACACTGTCCCCTGTTATCCTCCAGCCAGCTGTCATATAGTTAACCCTGTCCCCTGTTATCCTCCAGCCAGCTGTCATATAGTTAACACTGTCCCCATGTTATCCTCCAGCCAGCTGTCGTATAGTTAACACTGTCCCCTGTTATCCTCCAGCCAGCTGTTATAGAGTTAATCCTGTCCCCTGTTATCCTCCTGTCATATAGTTAACCCTGTCCCCTGTTATCCTCCAGCAAGCTGTCATATAGTTAACCCTGTCCCCTGTTATCCTCCAGCCAGCTGTCATATAGTTAACCCTGTCCCCTGTTATCCTCCAGCCAGCTGTCATATAGTTAACCCTGTCCCCTGTTATCCTCCAGCCAGCTGTCATATAGTTAACACTGTCCCCATGTTATCCTCCAGCCAGCTGTCGTATAGTTAACACTGTCCCCTGTTATCCTCCAGCCAGCTGTTATAGAGTTAACCGCTGTCCCCGCTGTTATGCCTGCCAGCCAGCTGTCATATAGTTAACCCTGTCCCCTGTTATCCTCCGCGCTGTCATATAGTTAACACTGTCCCTGTTATCCTCCAGCCAGCTGTCATATAGTTAACCCTGTCCCCTGTTATCCTCCAGCCAGCTGTCGTATAGTTAACCCTGTCCCCTGTTATCCTCCAGCCAGCTGTCGTATAGTTAACCCTGTCCCCTGTTATCCTCCAGCCAGCTGTCGTATAGTTAACCCTGTCCCCTGTTATCCTCCAGCCAGGTGTCGTATAGTTAACGCTGTCCCCTGTTATCCTCCTGTCGTATAGTTAACCCTGTCCCCTGTTATCCTCCTGTCGTATAGTTAACGCTGTCCCCTGTTATCCTCCAGCCAGCTGTTATAGAGTTAACACTGTCCCCTGTTGGAATCAGAACTACAGACTACACCTATAGATACATACTGTACAGAGTGAGACTAGCGTTGTGAATCACATTCATTTGCACTTCAGGTTCTGTATATGCAATTATTTATAGTGAGGTGTTCTCTCATGAAGTCAAGTGTGTGCGTGTGTGTGTGTGCGTGTGCGTGTGTGTGTGTGCGTGTGCGTGTGTGTGTGTATTACAAACCTCACTAGCGATCAGTTTTCTTCTTTTGCTGAATAAAAAAATAATGACGGCAGACTTCACTCTCCAAACAGTATGTTCTTTTCCTACGTCTGAAATCTGAAGGCGGTTTCTCATCAGTTATTGAGTTTGATGATCCTCGGATGGTTAAAAGCTAAACAGTATCTCCACGTACAGACAATAGATGAAAGAAGTCTGCAGAAAATAAACTGGATGTTTTTTTTTTTATGGGGTTGCAGTAGATATTCTTTTGAAGAAGACATTTGGATTGTTACTGTGTTCATTCTAAGGAGTGGTATCCTAATATTGAAGCCCCTACTTCAACTCAAGTCAAACCCGCATCATAAAACTCCACAGTCCTCCATTGTTATATTCTCTATTTAATAGACTGTATATATTATCTTGTTTTATATGTTATATCCTCTATTTAAAAGACTGTATAGATTATCTTGTTTTATATGTTATATTCTCTATTTAATAGACTGTATAGATTATCTTGTTTTATATGTTATATCCTCTATTTAATAGACTGTATAGGTTATCTTGTTATGATAACAATAAAACATCAACCTGTCTGTTTGGGTCTCCTCTGTAAAACATCCACCTGTCTGTTTGGGTCTCCTCTGTAAAACATCCCACCTGTCTGTTTGGGTCTCCTCTGTAAAACATCCACCTGTCTGTTTGGGTCTCCTCTGTAAAACATCCACCTGTCTGTTTGGGTCTCCTCTGTAAAACATCCACCTGTCTGTTTGGGTCTCCTCTATAAAACATCCCACCTGTATTTTTGGGTCTCCTCTATAAAACATCCACCTGTCTGTTTGGGTCTCCTCTGTAAAACATCCACCTGTCTGTTTGGGTCTCCTCTGTAAAACATCCACCTGTCTGTTTGGGTCTCCTCTGTAAAACATCCACCTGTTTGTTTGGGTCTCCTCTATAAAACATCCCACCTGTATTTTTGGGTCTCCTCTGTAAAACATCCACCTGTCTGTTTGGGTCTCCTCTGTAAAACATCCACCTGTCTGTTTGGGTCTCCTCTGTAAAACATCCACCTGTTTGTTTGGGTCTCCTCTGTAAAACATCCCACCTGTATTTTTGGGTCTCCTCTATAAAACATCCACCTGTCTGTTTGGGTCTCCTCTGTAAAACATCCACCTGTCTGTTTGGGTCTCCTCTGTAAAACATCCACCTGTCTGTTTGGGTCTCCTGTATAAAACATCCACCTGTCTGTTTGGGTCTCCTGTATAAAACATCCACCTGTCTGTTTGGGTCTCCTGTATAAAACATCCACCTGTCTGTTTGGGTCTCCTCTATAAAACATCCACCTGTCTGTTTGGGTCTCCTGTATAAAACATCCACCTGTCTGTTTGGGTCTCCTCTATAAAACATCCACCTGTCTGTTTGGGTCTCCTGTATAAAACATACACCTGTCTGTTTGGGTCTCCTGTATAAAACATACACCTGTCTGTTTGGGTCTCCTCTGTAAAACATACACCTGTCTGTTTGGGTCTCCTGTATAAAACATCCACATGTCTGTTTGGGTCTCCTGTATAAAACATCCACCTGTCTGTTTGGGTCTCCTCTGTAAAACATCCACCTGTATTTTTGGGTCTCCTCTGTAAAACATCCACCTGTCTGTTTGGGTCTCCTCTGTAAAACATCCACCTGTCTGTTTGGGTCTCCTGTATAAAACATCCACCTGTCTGTTTTGGTCTCCTGTATAAAACATCCACCTGTCTGTTTGGGTCTCCTCTGTAAAACATCCACCTGTCTGTTTGGGTCTCCTCTGTAAAACATCCACCTGTCTGTTTGGGTCTCCTCTGTAAAACATCCACCTGTCTGTTTGGGTCTCCTCTATAAAACATCCACCTGTCTGTTTGGGTCTCCTGTATAAAACATCCACCTGTCTGTTTGGGTCTCCTCTGTAAAACATCCACCTGTCTGTTTGGGTCTCCTCTGTAAAACATCCACCTGTCTGTTTGGGTCTCCTCTGTAAAACATCCACCTGTCTGTTTGGGTCTCCTGTATAAAACATCCACCTGTCTGTTTTGGTCTCCTGTATAAAACATCCACCTGTCTGTTTGGGTCTCCTCTGTAAAACATCCACCTGTCTGTTTGGGTCTCCTCTGTAAAACATCCACCTGTCTGTTTGGGTCTCCTCTGTAAAACATCCACCTGTCTGTTTGGGTCTCCTCTATAAAACATCCACCTGTCTGTTTGGGTCTCCTGTATAAAACATCCACCTGTCTGTTTGGGTCTCCTCTGTAAAACATCCACCTGTCTGTTTGGGTCTCCTCTATAAAACATCCACCTGTCTGTTTGGGTCTCCTGTATAAAACATCCACCTGTCTGTTTGGGTCTCCTCTGTAAAACATCCACCTGTCTGTTTGGGTCTCCTCTATAAAACATCCACCTGTCTGTTTGGGTCTCCTCTGTAAAACATCCACCTGTATTTTTGGGTCTCCTCTGTAAAACATCCACCTGTCTGTTTGGGTCTCCTCTGTAAAACATCCACCTGTCTGTTTGGGTCTCCTCTGTAAAATATCCACCTGTCTGTTTGGGTCTCCTGTATAAAACATCCACCTGTCTGTTTGGGTCTCCTCTATAAAACATCCACCTGTCTGTTTGGGTCTCCTCTGTAAAACATCCACCTGTCTGTTTGGGTCTCCTCTGTAAAACATCCACCTGTCTGTTTGGGTCTCCTCTGTAAAACATCCACCTGTCTGTTTGGGTCTCCTCTGTAAAACATCCACCTGTCTGTTTGGGTCTCCTCTGTAAAATATCCACCTGTCTGTTTGGGTCTCCTCTATAAAACATCCACCTGTCTGTTTGGGTCTCCTCTGTAAAACATCCACCTGTCTGTTTGGGTCTCCTGTATAAAACATCCCACCTGTTTGTTTGGGTCTCCTCTATAAAACATCCCACCTGTTTTTTTGGGTCTCCTCTGTAAAACATCCACCTGTCTGTTTGGGTCTCCTCTGTAAAACATCCACCTGTCTGTTTGGGTCTCCTGTATAAAACATCCACCTGTCTGTTTTGGTCTCCTGTATAAAACATCCACCTGTCTGTTTGGGTCTCCTCTGTAAAACATCCACCTGTCTGTTTGGGTCTCCTCTGTAAAACATCCACCTGTCTGTTTGGGTCTCCTCTGTAAAACATCCACCTGTCTGTTTGGGTCTCCTCTATAAAACATCCACCTGTCTGTTTGGGTCTCCTGTATAAAACATCCACCTGTCTGTTTGGGTCTCCTGTATAAATCATCCACCTTTTTTGTTTGGGTCTCCTCTATAAAACATCCCACCTGTATTTTTGGGTCTCCTCTGTAAAACATCCACCTGTCTGTTTGGGTCTCCTCTGTAAAACATCCACCTGTCTGTTGGGTCTCCTCTGTAAAATATCCACCTGTCTGTTTGGGTGTCCTGTATAAAACATCCACCTGTCTGTTTGGGTCTCCTCTATAAAACATCCACCTGTCTGTTTGGGTCTCCTCTGTAAAACATCCACCTGTCTGTTTGGGTCTCCTCTCTAAAACATCCACCTGTCTGTTTGGGTCTCCTCTGTAAAACATCCACCTGTCTGTTTGGGTCTCCTCTGTAAAACATCCACCTGTCTGTTTGGGTCTCCTCTGTAAAACATCCACCTGTCTGTTTGGGTCTCCTCTATAAAACATCCACCTGTCTGTTTGGGTCTCCTCTGTAAAACATCCACCTGTCTGTTTGGGTCTCCTGTATAAAACATCCCACCTGTTTGTTTGGGTCTCCTCTATAAAACATCCCACCTGTTTTTTTGGGTCTCCTCTGTAAAACATCCACCTGTCTGTTTGGGTCTCCTCTGTAAAACATCCACCTGTCTGTTTGGGTCTCCTCTATAAAACATCCACCTGTCTGTTTGGGTCTCCTGTATAAAACATCCACCTGTCTGTTTGGGTCTCCTCTGTAAAACATCCACCTGTCTGTTTGGGTCTCCTGTATAAAACATCCCACCTGTTTGTTTGGGTCTCCTCTATAAAACATCCCACCTGTATTTTTGGGTCTCCTCTGTAAAACATCCACCTGTTTGTTTGGGTCTCCTCTGTAAAACATCCACCTGTTTGTTTGGGTCCCCTCTGTAAAACATCCCACCTGTATTTTTGGGTCTCCTCTGTAAAACATCCACCTGTCTGTTTGGGTCTCCTCTGTAAAACATCCACCTGTCTGTTTGGGTCTCCTGTATAAAACATCCACCTGTCTGTTTGGGTCTCCTGTATAAAACATCCACCTGTCTGTTTGGGTCTCCTCTATAAAACATCCACCTGTCTGTTTGGGTCTCCTGTATAAAACATCCCACCTGTTTGTTTGGGTCTCCTCTATAAAACATCCACCTGTCTGTTTGGGTCTCCTCTGTAAAACATCCACCTGTCTGTTTGGGTCTCCTCTGTAAAACATCCACCTGTCTATTTGGGTCTCCTGTATAAAACATCCACCTGTCTGTTTGGGTCTCCTCTATAAAACATCCACCTGTCTGTTTGGGTCTCCTGTATAAAACATCTTACCTGTTTGTTTGGGTCTCCTCTATAAAACATCCACCTGTCTGTTTGGGTCTCCTCTGTAAAACATCCACCTGTCTGTTTGGGTCTCCTCTGTAAAACATCCACCTGTCTGTTTGGGTCTCCTGTATAAAACATCCACCTGTTTGTTTGGGTCTCCTCTATAAAACATCCCACCTGTATTTTTGGGTCTCCTCTGTAAAACATCCACCTGTCTGTTTGGGTCTCCTCTGTAAAACATCCACCTGTCTGTTTGGGTCTCCTCTGTAAAACATCCACCTGTCTGTTTGGGTCTCCTCTGTAAAACATCCACTTGTCTGTTTTGGTCTCCTGTATAAAACATCCACCTGTCTGTTTGGGTCTCCTCTATAAAACATCCACCTGTCTGTTTAGGTCTCCTGTATAAAACATCCACCTGTCTGTTTGGGTCTCCTCTGTAAAACATCCATCTGTCTGTTTGTGTCTCCTCTATAAAACACCCACCTGTCTGTTTGGGTCTCCTCTATAAAACATCCACCTGTCTGTTTGGGTCTCCTCTGTAAAACATCCACCTGTCTGTTTGGGTCTCCTCTGTAAAACATCCACCTGTCTGTTTGGGTCTCCTGTATAAAACATCCACCTGTTTGTTTGGGTCTCCTCTATAAAACATCCCACCTGTATTTTTGGGTCTCCTCTGTAAAACATCCACCTGTCTGTTTGGGTCTCCTCTGTAAAACATCCACCTGTCTGTTTGGGTCTCCTCTGTAAAACATCCACCTGTCTGTTTGGGTCTCCTCTGTAAAACATCCACTTGTCTGTTTTGGTCTCCTGTATAAAACATCCACCTGTCTGTTTGGGTCTCCTCTATAAAACATCCACCTGTCTGTTTAGGTCTCCTGTATAAAACATCCACCTGTCTGTTTGGGTCTCCTCTGTAAAACATCCATCTGTCTGTTTGTGTCTCCTCTATAAAACACCCACCTGTCTGTTTGGGTCTCCTGTATAAAACATCCACCTGTCTGTTTGGGTCTCCTCTGTAAAACATCCACCTGTTTGGGTCTCCTCTATAAAACATCCACCTGTCTGTTTGGGTGTCCTCTGTAAAACATCCACCTGTCTGTTTGGGTCTCCTCTATAAAACATCCACCTGTCTGTTTGGGTCTCCTTTGTAACTCTGTTGGGACCTGATTTTTCTACCCTCACTGCAGAGCTATGTCTGTGTTCCAAATGACACTCTATTATCAATACATGCCCTGTTTAAAAGTAGTGCACTTAAAAGGAATAGGGTCCCATTCGGCACACAGATCTATGGACTGAGATGTGATCTCAATCAATACAGGAGGCTGCCAGCTGTCCGTCAAGTGACAGTATCACCTCTGATGCATCGTCCGTCCTCTGTCTACCTTAGACATTGTTTATCAGCTTCCTATTGACACGACTCGAGCTGAAACACCAACCAGACAATGGCAAACGAAAGATGCTTTATCCTGTTTAAACACACCAAGACAAACTAACCAATACATGCCTATTTATAATATATGAACCAGTATGGTTTTAATGTTCGTTTACGAGGCATTCAGCTTTGAGGTGAATTGATTGAGGTACCACTCCTACAGTAGCAAGCTGAAAATGACACTGGAAATGTCAAATTAAAGATCCATAAAGCTTACTCTGAAACTAAGCTAACCAGTAAAGATGTAGGTTACTGTATTTGTATGAGCCATCCATCCTTGAGTGATTGATGGGCTATGATACACTACCTCTCCTACAGTAACAAGCTAACCTTGAGTGATTGATGGGCTATGATACACTACTTCTCCTACAGTAACAAGCTAGCCTTGAGTGATTGATGGGCTATGATACACTACCTCTCCTACAGTAAGAAGCTAACAACATACATTATCGACACCTGGCATGTGACAATCCCTCTTCAGATGGAAGGTTGCAATAATCCAATGCCTAATGAGCGAATCCGAATGCTGCGGCTTGTTGCTTGGCTCAAGATGGCTTCCAAGAATGATGTAGCCGCTAGCTGTCTTCCAATAATGACGTAGCCGCTAGCTGGCTTCCAATAATGCGGTAGCCGCTAGCTGGCTTCCAATAATGACGTAGCCGCTAGCTGGCTTCCAATAATGATGTAGCCGCTAGCTAGCTTCCAATAATGACGTAGCCGCTAGCTGGCTTCCAAGAATGACGTAGCCGCTAGCTGGCTTCCAATAATGACGTAGCCGCTAGCTGGCTTCCAATAATGATGTAGCCGCTAGCTGGCTTCCAAGAATGACGTAGCCGCTAGCTGGCTTCCAATAATGACGTAGCTGCTAGATGGCTTCCGGCTTCACACAGAACAATGTTGTAGCTAGCTGGTCAGTCTGAAATTCCCTATCTAGTGCACAATTTACACCAAGGCTAAGGTCAAAAGTAGGACACAGTTGGTGTCAGAAACAGAGACCACCCCAGTTGGTGTCAGAGGCAGAGATCTCCCCAGTTGGTGTCAGAGGCAGAGATCTCCCCAGTTGGTGTCAGAGGCAGAGGTCTCCCCAGTTGGTGTCAGACACAGAGATCTCCCCAGTTGGTGTCAGATACAGAGATCTCCCCAGTTGGTGTCAGACACAGAGATCTCCCCAGTTGGTGTCAGAAACAGAGATCTCCCCAGTTGGTGTCAGAGACAGAGATCTCCCCAGTTGGTGTCAGAGGCAGATACCTCCCCAGTTGGTGTCAGACACAGAGATCTCCCCAGTTGGTGTCAGAGACAGAGACCTCTCAAGTTTGTGTCAGAGATCTCCCCAGTTGGTGTCAGAGACAGAGACCTCCCCAGTTGGTGTCAGAGACAGAGACCTCCCCAGTTGGTGTCAGAGAGGGAGATCTCCCCAGTTGATGTCAGAGACCGCCCAAGTTTGTGTCAGAGATCTCCCCAGTTGGTGTCAGACACAGAGATCTCCCCAGTTGGTGTCAGAGAGAGATCTCCCCAGTTGGTGTCAGAGACAGAGACCTCCCCAGTTGGTGTCAGAGACAGAGATCTCCCCAGTTGGTGTCAGAGACAGAGACCTCCCCAGTCAGAGACAGAGATCTCCCCCCAGTTGGTATCAGATCCAGAGATCTCCTGAGGGTCCTCTTCCTCTAAAGAGCTCCAGAAAGCAGCTTCCTTGGTTTTCTATGTGGATCCGTGGTGGAAGCAGTGCATCACAATATTGTCCCTGATTTTGTGTTGGGGTTGTTTTCTTTGATTCTAACTATTACATTTCTCACGGAATGATGTGAATGAGCAGCTTGCTGTGTTTCCAATGGGGATATGTGGTGGAAGCCTTGCAGTGGATCTCTGTAAGATAAGTGTCTTCAGCTGCTTGCAATCAATTTATTTGACATGTCCTTTTTGAATACATTACAAGCTGTTAGTCTGAAAAACATCAAACAGACTGGAGATGGGTACACTACCTCCCCAAACAGACTGGAGATGGGTACACTACCTCCCCAAACAGACTGGAGATGGGTACACTACCTCCCCAAACAGACTGGAGATGGGTCCACTACCTCCCCAAACAGACTGGAGATGGGTCCACTACCTCCCCAAACAGACTGGAGATGGGTACACTACCTCCCCAAACAGACTGGAGATGGGTACACTACCTCCCCAAACAGACTGGAGATGGGTACACTACCTCCCAAACAGACTGGAGATGGGTACACTACCTCCCAAACAGACTGGAGATGGGTACACTATCTCCCAAACAGACTGGAGATGGGTACACTACCTCCCCAAACAAACTGGAGATGGGTACACTACCTCCCAAACAGACTGGAGATGGATACACTACCTCCCAAACAGACTGGAGATGGATACACTACCTCCCCAAACAGACTGGAGATGGGTCCACTACCTCCTCAAAGAGACTGGAGATGGGTACACTACCTCCTCAAACAGACTGGAGATGGGTACACTTCCTCCCCAAACAGACTGGAGATGGGGTTTGTACTCTGTTTCTATGGACACAGTAAATAAATGTCGGCGGAACATCAACAACAAAATGACATGTATTGTTGTTTCCTTCCACTTCAATAGCATTGGAGGCATTGCCTTTAGAGTTTCTCTTCTGCTTTGGAATGTAAACTGGGGTCTGAGCTGTGCTGGATGAACAGACTGCGGCACTTCACACTTCTGTGTTGTGTGTTGTGTGTTGTGTGTGTGTGTGTGTGTGTGTGTGTGTGTGTGTGTGTGTGTGTGTGTGTGTGTGTGTGTGTGTGTGTGTGTGTGTGTGTGTGTGTGTGTGTGTGTGTGTGTGTGTGTGTGTGTGTGTGTGTGTGTGTGTGTGGATTGACGGGTGGTAATAATACATTGTTTGGGATCTTTTGTATGTGCAAGTTCACGAGTCATAAGACAGCCAGGAGCAAGGTTGTGTAGGTGTGAGTAAATCTCTGAAGGTTGTGTAGGGGTGAGTAAATCTCTGAAGGTTGTGTTGGGGTGAGTAAATCTCTGAAGGTTGTGTAGGGGTGAGTAAATCTCTGAAGGTTGTGTTGGGGTGAGTAAATCTCTGAAGGTTGTGTAGGGGTGAGTAAATCTCTGAAGGTTGTGTAGGGGTGAGTAAATCTCTCAAGGTTGTGTAGGGGGGAGTAAATCTCTCAAGGTTGTGTAGGGGTGAGTAAATCTCTCAAGGTTGTGTAGAGGTGAGTAAATCTCTGAAGGTTGTGTAGGGGTGAGTAAATCTCTGAAGGTTGTGTAGGGGTGAGTACCTCTCGCTCTCTCTCTCTCTCACATCCCTGGAAAAGTTGTGTCAACCCAGCCCTTCCATTCTGAATGAGTCATGACTGCAGTAATATTCCACGTGATCGTTGAGTCACTGTAATCTCCTCTTATGCACTCTGGACATGCTTTGGTAATACCCAACTCGATCGTCAGATCCTAATGGCCTGGTACTCAGGGCTCTATTGTCCCTCCATCAGGTCCTAATGGTCTGGTACTCAGGGCTCTATTGTCCCTCCATCAGCTCCTAATGGTCTGGTACTCAGGGCTCTATTGTCCCTCCATCATTTCCTAGTGGCCTGGTACTCAGGGCTCTATTGTCCCTCCATCAGGCCCTAATGGCCTGGTACTCAGGGCTCTATTGTCCCTCCATCAGGTCCTAATGGCCTGGTACTCAGGGCTCTATTGACCCTCCATCAGGTCCTAATGGCCTGGTACTCAGGGATCTATTGTCCCTCCATCAGGTCCTAATGGTCTGGTACTCAGGGCTCTATTGTCCCTCCATCAGGTCCTAATGGCCTGGTACTCAGGGCTCTATTGTCCCTCCATCAGGTCCTAATGGCCTGGTACTCAGGACTCTATTGTCCCTCCATCAGGTCCTAATGGCCTGGTACTCAGGGCTTTATTGTCCCTCTGACATCAATGCAAATGCAACCTAAAATCACATCTCACAATTATCATCAAAGAAGTATGTGCTTTTAAAACTCACCTCGCTGTGATGATCAATGTGAAGAAAACTAAGTGGAAGCTGAGTGTTAAACACAGTCTTTGAGGATGTTGTTTCAAAGTCTAACACAATGAAATGGACAGCGCTTTCTAAAGTGATGATTCATTCAAAACACCCATATGCATATTAGAGCTGATGTATAGGCCTATACTGTACAGTTGGAAGTTTACAGACTCCTTAGCCAAATACATTTAAACTCTTGTTTTTCACAATTCCTGACATTTAATCCAATAAAAAATTCCCTGTCTTAGGTCAGTTAGGATCACCACTTTATTTTAAGAATGTGAAATGTCAGAATAATAGTACAGAGAATGATTCATTTCAACTTTTATTTCTTTCATCACATTCCCAGTGGGTCAGAAGTTTACATGCACTCAATTAGTATTTGGTAGCATTCTCCTCAAATTGTTTAACTTAACCGAAAATTGTTTCAGGTAACCTTCCACAAGTTTCCCACAATAAGTTGGGTGAATTTTGGCCCATTCCTCCTGATAGAGCTGGTGGAACTGAGTCAGGTTTGTAGGCCTCCTTGCTCGCAAACAGTTTTTCAGTTCTGCCTGCAAATTTTCTGTGGGATTGAGGTCAAGGCTTTGTGATGGCCACTCCAATACCTTGACTTTGTTGTCCTTAAGCCATTTTGCCACAACTTTGGAAGTGTGCTTGGGGTCATTGTCCATTTGGAAGACCCATTTGCGACCAAGCTTTAACTTCCTGACTGATGTGTTGAGATGTTGCTTCAATATATTCACATAATTTTCCTTTCTCATGATGCCATCTATTTTGTGAAGTGCACCAGTCCCTCCTGAAGCAAAGCACCCCCACAACATGATGCTGCCACCCCCATGCTTCATGGTTGGGATGGTGTTCTTTTATGGCCAAACAGTTCTATTTTTGTTTCATCATACCAGAGGACATTTCTCCAAAAAGTACGATCTTTGTCCCCATGTGCAGTTGCAAACCGTAGTCTGGCTTTTTTATGGCGGTTTTGGAGCAGTGGCTTCTTCCTTGCTGGGCGGCCTTTCAGGTTATGTCGATATAGGACTTGTTTTACTGTGGATATAGATACTTTAGTACCTGTTTCCTCCAGCATCTTCACACGCTCCTTTGCTGTTGTTCTGGGATTGATTTGCACTTTTTGCACCAAAGTACGTTCATCTCTAGGAGACAGAACACATCTCCTTCCTAAGCGGTATGATGGCTGCGTGGTTCCATGGTGTTTATACTTGTGTATTATTGTTTGTGCAGATGAACGTGGTACCTTCAGGCATTTGGAAATTGCTCCCAAGGATGAACCATACTTGTGGAGGTCTTAAATTTTATTTCTGAGATCTTGGCTGATTTCTTTTGATTTTCCCATGATGTCAAGCAAAGGGGCACTGAGTTTGAAGGAAGGCCTTGAAATACATCCACAGGTACACCTCCAATTGACTCAAATGATGTCAATTAGCCTATCAGAAGTTCTAAAGCCATGACATCATTTTCTGGAATTTTCCAAGCTGTTTAAAGGCACGGTCAACTTAATGTATGTAACTTGAAATAATCTGTCTGTAAACAATTGTTGGAAAAATGACTTGTGTCATGCACAAAGTAGATGTCCTAACCGACTTGCCAAAACTATAGTTTGTTAACAAGAATTTTGTGGAGTAGTTGAAAAACAAGTTTTAATGACTCCAACCTAAGTGTATGTAAACTTCCGACTGTATTTTCTTAATTGATATGCTGATACATTACCTTTTAGTTCCAGAATATCTCACCACCGAGCGTGTCCATCTCCTCCACTCTCTCCTTCATTCCTTTCTCCAGTGAAAGGGGCTGTCAACAGTTTAATGAAACATGTTTCATTGTGAAAACATCTTACTATCGGTGTTGCCGAGCAGATTTCACTTGGTTTCCCAAATTAAGCACTGGTTAGCTGCAGGAACTGGGTTGGAGAGCCCATTGCATACAGTTTGGCCGGAATATCACCTGTCACACAATGAAATAACCAGATTAGTTGGAGTCAGCAACACCTCATGAGTGAAAAACATAGCCTCCATTTGCTATTCGAGCCTTGATCCTGTTCCTGACCATTTGATTACGGAATATAATAAATATATATATATATATATTTATTATATTATATATATATATATTTTTTTTACATATTAGTAAAAACAAGATTAAATTGAGAATAGTCTGATGGGTGAAATTATGACCACTTGATGAGAGAACAGCCTGAAACAAGGAACAGAGAACAATCTATTTTTTTTACAACGTTCTCAAGTCATCAATAGTCTCTTCATGTAGCCCACATGTATATATGTTTTGATTTTTTAAGATATTCTAATGTTTGAATCATTCCTACAACTAAAGTTGCCCCAATAACTCTAAATCTAATGTATAGGACCTGTTTCATATGATCACTAGTACACTCAACACAGCCCACTTCATATGCCCACTGCTACGGAAGGGGAAAAAATATCATATTCTGTTTTATTCAGCTAAGTTCAATTATATTCTTCTTACTATAAAAATCACATCATATAAAATAATGTCAGCGGAATGAATATAAGCAAATCTTGTCTGCTAAATGAACACGACTACAGCCTATGGCAGGGATCATCAACTAGATTCAGCCACGGGCTGATTTTCACTTTGAGCGGATGGTCAGCGGGTCGGGAACATTATTACCAGTCATTTATAGACTACAAATTGCCTGCGTGGGAATACTTGGGAACAGAGTAACAAAATGAAAGTCTTTTATGTCTAACAATTATTTTTACTATTATTTATTTATTTTTAGCATTTTCTTTAGCTCAGAAAAATTGGGGGGGCCAAATATAAACCCCCCTCCAGTTAGGGGAACCCTGACCTATGTCATGGAGCATAGCCAGATAACATACATTATCTAGTCAGCTAAATGAACAAGCCTACAGCCTATATCATGGAGCATAGCCAGATAACATACAGTATCTAGTCTGATAAATGAACATGTCTACAGTCTATATCATGGAGAACAGCCAGATAACATACAGTAGGACAACTCATAATCTGTTCTACAGTCTATAGCATAGCCAGATAACATACAATATCTAGTCTGATAAATGAACAAGTCTACAGTCTATATCATAGCCAGATAACATACAATATCTAGTCTGATAAATGAACAAGCCTACAGTCTATAGCATAGCCAGATAACATACAGTATCTAGTCTGATAAATGAACAAGCCTACAGTCTATATCATGGAGCATAGCCAGATAACATACAGTATCTAGTCAGCTAAATGAACAAGCCTACAGTCTATAGCATAGCCAGATAACATACAATATCTAGTCTGATAAATGAACAAGCCTACAGTCTATAGCATAGCCAAATAACATACAGTATCTAGTCAGCTAAATGAACAAGCCTACAGTCTATATCATAGAGCATAGCCAGATAACATACAGTATCTAGTCTGATAAATGAACATGTCTACAGTCTATATCATAGAGCATAGCCAGATAACATACAGTATCTAGTCTGATAAATGAGCAAGTCTACAGTCTAGTCTATATCATAGCCAGATAACATACAGTATCTAGTCTGCTAAATGAACAAGCCTACAGTCTAGTCTATATCATAGCCAGATAACATACAGTATCTTGTCTGCTAAATGAACAAGCCTACAGTCTATATCATGGAGAATAGCCAGATAACATACAGTATCTAGTCTGCTAAATGAACAAGCCTACAGTCTATATCATGGAGAACAGCCAGATAACATACAGTAGGACAACTCATAATCTGTTCTTCTGAAATACATTTTCTTCATATCATGTTTCTTTAGACCTGACTAAAGTAATGTGGCTTGAATGCTGGAGCCTGGAGATGCTCATCATGTTAATTAACGGAAAATTACCATGAGACCGGCAGTCTTTTGCATGACAATAACCGGCTGACAAAATGTCATGACCTCCACAGCCCTATCACGGACCCATGTTTATACACACACACACACACGAACACACACACACACACACACACACACACACACACACACACACACACACACACACACACACACACACACCACACACACACACACACACACACACACACACACACACACACACACACACACGCTGACATAATGCTCCATTGATCGTTGCTTAAACTAGTCTGATAACAGCTTTGTCAAATCAGCTCTTTTCACAATCAGATTAGAGATCTTACTCCAATCGATGGAGAGGGATTTCAAAACGACAAGATGACAGCAAAGCGGAGGAGCGGTGAACCTCTAGGTCCCAAATGGAACCCTATTCACTGTATAGGCCTCTACTATTATCCAGAAAGTCGTTTTTTGGGAACATACAAATTGACAAAGACTCCAGCCACCCAAGTCATAGACTGGTCTGGAACCAACAGGATCCTGAATAGCTTCTACCCCCAAGCCATAATATTGCCGAACCAACCTCAGAACCAAAACCGAACCAACCTCAGAACCAAAACCTAACCGACCTCAGAACCAAAACCGAACCAACCTCAGAACCAAAACCGAACCGACCTCAGAACCAAAACTGAACTGACCTCAGAACCAAAACTGAACCGACGTCAGAACCAAAACTGAACCGACCTCAGAACCAAAACCGAACCGACCTCAGAACCAAAACCGAACCGACCTCAGAACCAAAACTGAACCGACCTCAAAAAGCACTAAAAGCTCAGCAGTAATCTGCATGGACCCTTTTTGTACTAACTCTTTTGACTCATCACATACACTGCTGTTACTGTCTATTATCTATCCTTTACCCCTACCTACAGTATACTGCTGCTACTGTCTATTATCTATCCTTTACCCCTACCTACAGTATACTGCTGCTACTGTCTATTATCTATCCTTTACCCCTACCTACAGTATACTGCTGCTACTGTCTATTATCTATCCTTTACCCCTACCTACAGTATACTGCTGCTACTGTCTATTATCTATCCTTTACCCCTACCTACAGTATACTGCTGTTACTGTCTATTATCTATCCTTTACCCCTACCTACAGTATACTGCTGCTACTGTCTATTATCTATCCTTTACCCCTACCTACAGTATACTGCTGCTACTGTCTATTATCTATCCTTTACCCCTACCTACAGTATACTGCTGTTACTGTCTATTATCTATCCTTTACCCCTACCTACAGTATACTGCTGTTACTGTCTATTATCTATCATTTACCCCTACCTACAGTATACTGCTGTTACTGTCTATTATCTATCATTTACCCCTACCTACAGTATACTGCTGCTACTGTCTATTATCTATCCTTTACCCCTACCTACAGTATACTGTTGTTACTGTCTATTATCTATCCTTTACCCCTACCTACAGTATACTGCTGTTACTGTCTATTATCTATCCTTTACCCCTATCTACAGTATACTGCTGTTCCTGTCTATTATCTATCCTTTACCCCTACCTACAGTATACTGCTGTTTCTGTCTATTATCTATCCTGTTGACTAGTCACTTTACCCCTACCTACAGTATACTGCTGTTACTGTCTATAATCTATCCTTTTCACCTGCCTACAGTATACTGCTGTTACTGTCTATTATCTATCCTTTACCCCTACCTACAGTATACTGCTGTTACTGTCTTATCTATCCTTTACCCCTACCTACAGTATACTGCTGTTACTGTCTTATCTATCCTTTACCCCTACCTACAGTATACTGCTGTTACTGTCTAGTATCTATCCTTTACCCCTGTCTACAGTATACTGCTGTTTCTGTCTATTATCTATCCTGTTGACTAGTCACTTTACCCCTACCTACAGTATACTGCTGCTACTGTCTATTATCTATCCTTTACCCCTACCTACAGTATACTGTTGTTACTGTCTATTATCTATCCTTTACCCCTACCTACAGTATACTGCTGTTACTGTCTATTATCTATCCTTTACCCCTATCTACAGTATACTGCTGTTCCTGTCTATTATCTATCCTTTACCCCTACCTACAGTATACTGCTGTTTCTGTCTATTATCTATCCTGTTGACTAGTCACTTTACCCCTACCTACAGTATACTGCTGTTACTGTCTATTATCTATCCTTTACCCCTACCTACAGTATACTGTTGTTACTGTCTATTATCTATCCTTTACCCCTACCTACAGTATACTGTTGTTACTGTCTATTATCTATCCTTTACCCCTACCTACAGTATACAGCTGTTACTGTCTATTATCTATCCTTTACCCCTACCTACAGTATACTGCTGTTACTGTCTATTATCTATCCTGTTGACTAGTCACTTTACCCCTACCTACAGTATACTGCTGCTACTGTCTATTATCTATCCTTTACCCCTACCTACAGTATACTGTTGTTACTGTCTATTATCTATCCTTTACCCCTACCTACAGTATACTGCTGTTACTGTCTATTATCTATCCTTTACCCCTATCTACAGTATACTGCTGTTCCTGTCTATTATCTATCCTTTACCCCTACCTACAGTATACTGCTGTTTCTGTCTATTATCTATCCTGTTGACTAGTCACTTTACCCCTACCTACAGTATACTGCTGTTACTGTCTATTATCTATCCTGTTGACTAGTCACTTTACCCCTACCTATATGTACATATCTACCTCCATTACTTTGTAGCCCTGCGACTCAGTACTGGTACCCCATGTATTTAGTCAAATTATCATTACGCTTTCTGTATTTATTCCTTGTGTTATAATTTGTATATTTTTATATTATTAAAAAGAAAAATTATCTCTGCAATGTTCGTAAACATTTCTCTGTTAGTCTACACCTGTGGTTTACGAAGCATGTGACATATACAATTAGATTTTATTTGACCTAGCCCTGGTTGCCTAGTCAGCGAGCAGGGAGAAAGGAGAGGGTGAGAATGTACTGAGCCTGCTGGCTCTCTGGAGAGTCTTAACTGGCTGTGTTATTGCAGACCTGAGCCAAGGAAGCAGGGGGGGCAATGGGGAGGCAGGGGGAGGCAGGTGGGATGCAGGGTGGAGGCAGGTGGAGGCGGAGAGAAAGGAGGGAGAGCAAATGAGAAAGGAGCAAATCTAGGCTTTAGACAGTTAGACTGTGAGCTGGGGACCGTCTGACTGTGACCTTCCTCACTGGGGCGTACTGGCATACTGTTCACAGCTGCTCCCCCCGGAGAAGGTGACCGGATTCTGGATCTGGATTTCTCTCTCTCTGTCTCTCTCTCTCTCTCTCTCTCTCTCTCTCTCTCTCTCCAATTAAATTAAATTAAATGTCCTTTATTGGCATGACATATCAATGTACATATTGCCAAAGCGTACTTTGGAGAATAAGTGATACATTTACAATATTAACATTAAAATAATAATGAACAATTTTGTCAACGGGACAACAGTAACAGTAAGACCCTCATCTTATGGCCTCAGCAATGTAGTGCTCTGCCAACCCACAGCTCTCTGCGTCCTCCCCCAACAGGACGGGTAGCCTATTCTCATCAGAGAGGTCTTTGAAACCTTGAAAAAGAGTTTCAAATTTGGGGAAATGACACTCTGTAATTGTTTTATATGTCTTTACATTTTGTCAGGAAATGCAGCTCTGTCTCAGGTTCTGCTGTTGTGCAGTGGTTACACAGCCTTTCCTCTACAGGGAGCCAGGTTTTCCTGTGTCTACCCTTTTCAATGGCAAGGATGTGCTCACTGAGCCTGTACTTTGTACTCTCTTTCACTCTCTCTCCTTCTCTCTCACTCTCTCTCTCCTTCTCTCCTTCTCTCTCACTCTCTCTCTCCTTCTCTCTCTCCTCTTCTCTCTCTCTCCTTCTCTCTCTCTCCTTCTCTCTCTCCTCTTCTCTCTCTCCTCTCTCTCTCTCTCTCTTCTCTTTTTCTCTCTCTCTTCTCTCTCTCCCCTTCTCTCTCTCTCTCTCTCTGCAAGTCCAACTGGACCTCCTTTCCTCACTCCCTCCAACGCCCCTCCCTCCCTCCCTCCCTCCCCTCCCTCCCTCCCTCCCCTCCCTCCCTCCCCTCCCTCCCTCCCTCCCTCCCCTCCCTCCCTCCCTCCCTCCTTTATTCCCTCTCCTCCTCTGAGAGGTCACTTTTCACACCATCATTCTCTTTCTCTCTGCTTCCCTCCCTCCCTTCCCACCCGTCCGGTCTCAGCCGGGGGTGCATTAACGCTCCCCCCTCTTCAGATTCAACACCACCCTCACCTCCCTCCTTACCTCACCGTTACCCCCGCAGAGTGATTCTACACTGGCTTGGCCAACCCAGCCTCTCCTTCACTAAGCTGACGACATGTGTCAGGGTTACAGCATGGAGCTGAAAAGAAGCAGGATGTGAAGCAGCCTACTTTCTTCAGTCTTGTCCCATTTTCAACATCCACCTCATTCTCATTATTTAACAGGATGGAAGGAAGGTTTTTAATCATTTTATTCTCTGTAACACATCACATCACTGTGGGGAAGGGGAAAACATTGAAAACAACTAGAATAAATACATAAATAAACACTACTTTGTAACATAATTCATAATTAAGCCTTTTCCCCACGCTCCTACATGTTATTCTGCTTTATCTCTTTTTCTCACTGAAGAGACTCTTTTTCTTTAAAGCTGCTGTCACGACGACGACTGATATTCTTTGTGTAAACACAGCTTTGGAGCTTTGCGTAAGTTGTAGATGAGTGTTCCAAAGTAGATACTAAAAGATGGGGGGGGGGGTCATAACCATCTTGACAAGATAATCAGTTTAGTACATAGAACAGAGTGAAAAGAGAAGATATTCACGCCCCCCCCCATTCCAGATATGAAGTGAATCCAAAACCGAATGCTGCTTTCCAAATGGCACCTAAACAGTCCAACTGGCTCCTATGAGGCTCTGGTCTAAAGTAGTGTACTATATAGGGAATAGGGTGCCACCCTGGTCAACAGTAGTGCACTATATAGGGAATAGGGTGCCACCCTGGTCAACAGTAGTGCACTATATAGGGAACAGGGTGCCAACCTGGTCAAAAGTAGTGTACTATATAGGGAACAGGGTACCATTCGGTATGTTTCTTCCCCTTCCTAACCAAAGTCATCCTGGTTTCTGTTCTAAACTACAGATTTTTGTTTTTTTCTAACAAGATAAAACGCTATCCAGAGATTTTATAAAATGCATTACATGAAAGAAGGAATATAGCTCGTGAACCATGGTAAACTGGCAATGTCTAATTCCACAGAACAGACATTGTCTTGGCACCAACCACCCAGTTGTTTTCAGTGTAGCCCTGTCCTGCAGTCAAATTACCTACTGGCCTCAATGTGTGGAATGTTATTCATATTTTTCATAATTTCATAATGGCTAAACTATTTCTTTATTTTTTTCTTAGAAAATCCTGTTTCCGTGTCAAACGGTTTTGTTATATTTCAGTCTTCTGTAATGTTTATAAAGTGTAATATTGGGATGCAAACTCTAAATGTAATACATTTCATCTCTATATCTGACATGGTCCAGATGTCTTCTATTTACAAGCCCATAACCTTGTGTGTGAGGTGGATACTTTGGGTTGTGGGGAGCGGGGTTGTGTGGAGCCTGGTTGTGGGGAGCGGGTCTGTGTGGAGCCTGGTTGTGGGGAGCGGGGCTGTCGGGAGCCTGGTTGTGGGGAGCGGGACTGTGTGGAGCCTGGTTGTGGGGAGCGGGGCTGTGTGGAGCCTGGTTGTGTGGAGCGGGACTGTGTGGATCCTGGCTGTGGGGAGCGGGGCTGTGGGGAGCGGGGCTGTGGGGAGCGGGGCTGTGGGGAGCGGGGCTGTGTGGATCCTGGCTGTGGGGAGCGGGGCTGTGTGGATCCTGGCTGTGGGGAGCGGGGCGGTGGGGAGCCTGGCTGTGTGGAGCGGGGCTGTGTGGAGCGGGGCTGTGTGGATCCTGGCTGTGGGGAGCGGGGCGGTGGGGAGCCTGGCTGTGTGGAGCGGGGCGGTGGGGAGCCTGGCTGTGTGGAGCGGGGCTGTGTGGATCCTGGCTGTGGGGAGCCTGGCTGTGGGGAGCGGGTCTGTGTGGAGCGGGGCTGTGTGGAGCGGGGCTGTGTGGATCCTGGCTGCGGGGAGCGGGGCCGTGGGGAGCGGGCCTGTGTGGAGCGGGGCTGTGTGGAGCCTGGCTGTGGGGAGCGGGGCTGTGTGGAGCGGGGCTGTGTGGATCCTGGCTGTGGGGAGCGGGACTGTGGGGAGCGGGGCTGTGTGGAGTGGGAATGTGGGGAGCGGGGGGGTGGGGAGCCTGGCTGTGTGGAGCGGGGCTGTGGGAAGCGGGGCTGTGTGGAGCGGGGCTGTGTGGATCCTGGCTGTGGGGAGCGGGGCTGTGTGGAGCGGGGCTGTGTGGATCCTGTCTGTGGGGAGCGGGGCTGTGTGGAGCGGGGCTGTGTGGATCCTGGCTGTGGGGAGCGGAGCGGTGTGGAGCGGGGCTGTGTGGAGCTATTTCTTTATTTTTTTCTTAGAAAATCCTGTTTCCGTGTCAAACGGTTTTGTTATATTTCAGTCTTCTGTAATGTTTATAAAGTGTAATATTGGGATGCAAACTCTAAATGTAATACATTTCATCTCTATATCTGACATGGTCCAGATGTCTTCTATTTACAAGCCCATAACCTTGTGTGTGAGGTGGATACTTTGGGTTGTGGGGAGCGGGGTTGTGTGGAGCCTGGTTGTGGGGAGTGGGTCTGTGTGGAGCCTGGTTGTGGGGAGCGGGTCTGTGTGGAGCCTGGTTGTGGGGAGCGGGGCTGTGTGGAGCCTGGTTGTGTGGAGCGGGACTGTGTGGATCCTGGCTGTGGGGAGCGGGGCTGTGGGGAGCGGGGCTGTGGGGAGCGGGGCTGTGTGGATCCTGGCTGTGGGGAGCGGGGCTGTGGGGAGCGGGGCTGTGTGGATCCTGGCTGTGGGGAGCGGGGCTGTGTGGATCCTGGCTGTGGGGAGCGGGGCGGTGGGGAGCCTGGTTGTGGGGAGCGGGGCTGTGTGGAGCCTGGTTGTGTGGAGCGGGACTGTGTGGATCCTGGCTGTGGGGAGCGGGGCTGTGGGGAGCGGGGCTGTGGGGAGCGGGGCTGTGGGGAGCGGGGCTGTGTGGATCCTGGCTGTGGGGAGCGGGGCGGTGGGGAGCCTGGCTGTGTGGAGCGGGGCTGTGTGGAGCGGGGCTGTGTGGATCCTGGCTGTGGGGAGCGGGGCGGTGGGGAGCCTGGCTGTGTGGAGCGGGGCTGTGTGGATCCTGGCTGTGGGGAGCCTGGCTGTGGGGAGCGGGTCTGTGTGGAGCGGGGCTGTGTGGATCCTGGCTGTGGGGAGCGGGGCCGTGGGGAGCGGGCCTGTGTGGAGCGGGGCTGTGTGGAGCCTGGCTGTGGGGAGCGGGGCTGTGTGGAGCGGGGCTGTGTGGATCCTGGCTGTGGGGAGTGGGACTGTGGGGAGCGGGGCTGTGTGGAGTGGGAATGTGGGGAGCGGGGGGGTGGGGAGCCTGGCTGTGTGGAGCGGGGCTGTGGGGAGCGGGGCTGTGTGGAGCGGGGCTGTGTGGATCCTGGCTGTGGGGAGCGGAGCGGTGTGGAGCGGGGCTGTGTGGAGCGGGGCTGTGTGGAGCGGGGCTGTGTGGAGCCTGGCTGTGTGGAGCGGGACTGTGTGGAGCCTGGCTGTGGGGAGCGGGGCTGTGTGGAGCGGGGCTGTGTGGATCCTGGCTGTGTGGAGCGGGGCGGTGTGGAGCCTGGCTGTGTGGAGCGGGGCTGTGTGGAGCCTGGCTGTGTGGAGCGGGACTGTGTGGAGCCTGGTTGTGGGGAGCGGGGCTGGGCTGTGGGGAGCGGGGCTGTGTGGAGCGGGGCTGTGTGGATCCTGGCTGTGGGGAGCGGAACTGTGGGGAGCGGGGCTGTGTGGAGCGGGGCTGTGTGGATCCTGGCTGTGGGGAGCGGGGCGGTGGGGAGCCTGGCTGTGTGGAGCGGGGCTGTGTGGAGCGGGACTGTGTGGATCCTGGCTGTGGGGAGCGGGGGGGTGGGGAGCCTGGCTGTGTGGAGCGGGGCTGTGTGGATCCTGGCTGTGGGGAGCCTGGCTGTGTGGAGCGGGGCTGTGTGGATCCTGGCTGTGGGGAGCGGGGCGGTGGGGAGCGGGGCTGTGTTGTCCTGGCTGTGTGGAGCGGGGCTGTGTGGAGCCTGGCTGTGTGGAGCGGGACTGTGTGGAGCCTGGTTGTGGGGAGCGGGGCTGGGCTGTGGGGAGCGGGGCTGTGTGGAGCGGGGCTGTGTGGATCCTGGCTGTGGGGAGCGGAACTGTGGGGAGCGGGGCTGTGTGGAGCGGGGCTGTGTGGATCCTGGCTGTGGGGAGCGGGGCGGTGGGGAGCCTGGCTGTGTGGAGCGGGGCTGTGTGGAGCGGGACTGTGTGGATCCTGGCTGTGGGGAGCGGGGGGGTGGGGAGCCTGGCTGTGTGGAGCGGGGCTGTGTGGATCCTGGCTGTGGGGAGCCTGGCTGTGTGGAGCGGGGCTGTGTGGATCCTGGCTGTGGGGAGCGGGGCGGTGGGGAGCGGGGCTGTGTTGATCCTGGCTGTGTGGAGCGGGGCTGTGTGGAGCGGGGCTGTGTTGATCCTGGCTGTGGGGAGCGGGGCTGTGGGGAGCGGGGCTGTGTGGAGCGGGAATGTGGGGAGCGGGACGGTGGGGAGCCTGGCTGTGTGGAGCGCGGCTGTGGGGAGCGGGGCTGTGTGGAGCGGGGCTGTGGGGAGCGGGGCTGTGTGGAACGGGAATGTGGGGAGCGGGTCGGTGGGGAGCCTGGCTGTGGGGAGCGCGGCTGTGTGGAGCGGGGCTGTGTGGATCCTGGCTGTGGGGAGTGGGACTGTGTGGATCCTGGCTGTGTGGAGCGGGGCTGTTGCTGAATGTTTAGAGTAGTGTTGTTTGGAGCTGTTACTGCTTGTTGCTAACTGATGCAACATCTACACTGATTATGAAAGACGGCTGAGTTCTTCATTTGGATTCATCAGGACTGGTACACCGCCCTGCTTTTCTAGTCTTGTATTCCTCTCACAGTAGGCAACATCATGATTTTATAAGAAATTATATATTATTTAATTGTTCATATATTTGTGGATTTTGTACTGTAGGTCTATATACAATTATGGACACACCAGTCTATAATGGCTACATCATGATTCATTTTTCATATCTTTAGGGACTTTCTATATTTCTATGTTCCATTATTGAAATATTTTCCTAATCAGGTTTGCATAGAATAATTTTTTCAATTTTGTTATCTTATTTCTACCTCAGTGGCTTCCTCCCACTTCTCCCCTTACCTCCCTCTTCCTCCCTCCCTCCCTCCCTCTCCTCTCTCTAACTACCTCTACCTCTCTCTTCCTCCCACTCCTCCCCTTACCTCCCTCTTCCTCCCTCTCCTCTCTCTACCTCTCTTCCTCCCTCTTCTCTCTTACCTCCCTTCCTCCCTCTTCTCTCTTACCTCCCTCTTCCTTCCTCTCCTCTCTCTACCTCTCTTCCTCCCTCTTCCTCCCTCTTCTCTCCCTTCTTCTCTCTACCTCTCTCTTCTTCTCTCTACCTCTCTCTACCTCCCTCTTCCTCCCTCTTCTCTCCCTCTTCTCTCTACCTCTCTACGTCTCTCTAGCGCCCTCTTCTCTCTACCTCTCTCTACGTCTCTCTAGCTCCCTCTTCTCTCTACCTCTCTACGTCTCTCTAGCTCCCTCTTCTCTCTACCTCTCTCTACGTCTCTCTAGCGCCCTCTTCTCTCTACCTGCTTCAACCTCCCTCTACCTCCCTCTTCTCTCTCTGCCTCCCTCTACCTCTCTCTACCTCCCTCTTCTCTCTCTGCCTACCTCCACCACTACCTATCTCTACCTTCCTTTTCTCTCTCTACCTCTCTTCTCCTCTCTCTACTTCTCTCTACCTCTCTACCTCCATCTAGTGTTATTAGCTGGTCTGAGGGTTGTGAGGTAAGGGGGAAGGGGAGGGGGGGTTATTAGCTGGTCTGGGGGTTGTGAGGTAAGGGGGGAGGATGGGGAGGGGGGTTATTAGCTGGTCTGGGGGTGGTGAGGTAAGGGGGGAGGATGGGGAGGGGGGTTATTAGCTAGTCTGGGGGTGGTGAGGTAAGGGGGGAGGACGGGGAGGGGGGGGTTATTAGCTGGTCTGGGGGTGGTGAGGTAAGGGGGGAGGACGGGGAGGGGGGTTATTAGCTGGTCTGGGGGTGGTGAGGTAAGGGGGGAGGATGGGGAGGGGGGGTTATTAGCTGGTCTGGGGGGTGGTGAGGTAAGGGGGGAGGACGGGGAGGGGGGGTTATTAGCTGGTCTGGGGGTGGTGAGGTAAGGGGGGAGGACGGGGAGGGGGGTTATTAGCTGGTCTGGGGGTGGTGAGGTAAGGGGGAGGATGGGGAGGGGGGTTATTAGCTGGTCTGGGGGTGGTGAGGTAAGGGGGGAGGACGGGGAGGGGGGGTTATTAGCTGGTCTGGGGGTGGTGAGGTAAGGGGGGAGGATGGGGAGGGGGGTTATTAGCTGGTCTGGGGGTGGTGAGGTAAGGGGGGAGGAGGGGAGGGGGGTTATTAGCTGGTCTGGGGGTGGTGAGGTAAGGGGGGAGGGGAGGGGGGTTATTAGCTGGTCTGGGGGTGGTGAGGTAAGGGGGGAGGGGAGGGGGGTTATTAGCTGGTCTGGGGGTGGTGAGGTAAGGGGGGAGGACGGGGAGGGTTATTAGCTGGTCTGGGGGTGGTGAGGTAAGGGGGGAGGGGACGGGGGGTTATTAGCTGGTCTGGGGGTGGTGAGGTAAGGGGGGAGGACGGGGAGGGTTATTAGCTGGTCTGGGGGTGGTGAGGTAAGGGGGGAGGACGGGGAGGGTTATTAGCTGGTCTGGGGGTGGTGAGGTAAGGGGGGAGGACGGGGAGGGTTATTAGCTGGTCTGGGGGTGGTGAGGTAAGAGGGGAGGGGACGGGGGGTTATTAGCTGGTCTTGGGGTGGTGAGGTAAGGGGGGAGGACGGGGAGGGTTATTAGCTGGTCTGGGGGTGGTGAGGTAAGGGGGGAGGACGGGGAGGGAGTAGGGGACGGTAGACCTTGTATTACACTACTTACACTCATCAGGTTTGATGTTGAGCGTTGAATATCTACAGTTCCACATATTGCCTTTACAATGTACAATATATACAACCGTGTGGCTCAGTTGGTAGAGCATGTTGTTTGCAACGCCAGGGTTGTGGGTTCGATTCACTACTGTAAGTTGCTCTGGATAAGAGCGTCTGCTAAATGACTAAAATGTAAAAAATACAGTGGATGTCCTGTCTGGTTTCAGGTGTCGTCTGTACTACTGTCTTACATTTAATGTCATGTCTGGTTTCAGGTGTTGTCTGTACTACTGTCTTACATTTAATGTCATGTCTGGTTTCAGGTGTCGTCTGTACTACCGTCTTACATTTAATGTCCTGTCTGGTTTCAGGTGTCATCTGTACTACTGTCTTATATTTAATGTCCTGTCTGGTTTCAGGTTTCATCTGTACTACTGTCTTATATTTAATGTCCTGTCTGGTTTCAGTTGTCATCTGTACTACTGTCTTATATTTAATGTCCTGTCTGGTTTCAGTTGTCATCTGTACTACTGTCTTATATTTAATGTCCTGTCTGGTTTCAGGTGTCGTCTGTCCTACTGTCTTATATTTAATGTCCTGTCTGGTTTCAGATGTCATCTGTACTACTGTCTTATATTTAATGTCCTGTCTGGTTTCAGGTTTCATCTGTACTACTGTCTTATATTTAATGTCCTGTCTGGTTTCAGGTTTCATCTGTACTACTGTCTTATATTTAATGTCCTGTCTGGTTTCAGTTGTCATCTGTACTACTGTCTTATATTTAATGTCCTGTCTGGTTTCAGTTGTCATCTGTACTACTGTCTTATATTTAATGTCCTGTCTGGTTTCAGGTGTCGTCTGTCCTACTGTCTTACATTTAATGTCCTGTCTGGTTTCAGATGTCATCTGTACTACTGTCTTATATTTAATGTCCTGTCTGGTTTCAGGTTTCATCTGTACTACTGTCTTATATTTAATGTCCTGTCTGGTTTCAGTTGTCATCTGTACTACTGTCTTATATTTAATGTCCTGTCTGGTTTCAGGTGTCGTCTGTACTACTGTCTTATATTTAATGTCCTGTCTGGTTTCAGGTGTCATCTGTACTACTGTCTTATATTTAATGTCCTGTCTGGTTTCAGGTGTCATCTGTACTACTGTCTTATATTTAATGTCCTGTCTGGTTTCAGGTGTCATCTGTACTACTGTCTTATATTTAATTTTCTGTCTGGTTTCAGGTCTCGTCTGTGCTACTGTCTTACATTTAATGTCCCGTCTGGTTTCAGGTGTTGTCTGTACTACCTGCTTAAATTTTTGTATTTATTTTTTATTTAATGTCCTGTGTGTAACATTGTTGTCTTTCAAGCAGTGAAGTGTTTGATTCTATGTTCCCTTACTGGAACAAGTCAGGCTTGTCCATTACAGCCCGTATTAGTCCAGGCTCAAACCCCACTGAACAACACTTATAACTGCCAACAATCAACTTAAAAAGCTCTTAAATTGTTTTTTAGGAGAGACCATTTCAGATATTATTGAACGCGCCATTGTTCTTTTCCAGAGGCCAGGGCGTTGTTCTGTATCGGCTGGGCTGATGAACACAAGTGGCCCATAATAAAAGCACTTGCATCCCAAATGGTACCATCTTCCCTATGTAGTGCACTAGATCATTTGGGCTCTGGTCTAAAGTAGTGCACTACATAGATAATAGGGAGCCATTTGGGACTTTTCTAATCAATACCTCTCTGTCACAGAAAGAATGATGCTCTCTCTCTCTCTCTCTCTCTCTCTCTCTCTGCCTCTCTCTCTCTCTCTCTCTCTCTGCCTCTCTCTCTCTCTCTCTCTCTCTGCCTCTCTCTCTCTCTCTCTCTCTCTCTCCCTCTCTCTCTCGCCTCTCTCTCTCTCTCTCATATTCCTTTGTGAGCTAGGACAGACATTAACCTCTAAAGTTGACCACGGAGGCTGTGTTTTTGTTTTGCAGAACTGCCGTTTTAAGTGGCATTTTTTTTAAATAATGTTTTGTTTGTTACAACTTGTCAGTTTGTTGCTTACTTAACACACAGAGATGTAATGCTGTTGTTTAGTAATGTCTCTTAAGAGAGACGAGGCTGGGGAGGCCTTTTAGGATTAATCCTGAGATACGATGACAAATCACTGATGTAAACCGAACCGAAAATACTCTTCTACAAAGTTACACGCAAGATAAAAAAATGAACATTTATCTTCTTTCTATAACTGTGTTATTTGGACTCCAGTGGCAGTCAGTGCCATTTAAGATTACGGCATATTGGATCACTCTCATTCATTATTCCATTCACCCAGTTCAATGGAACAGTGATAAGTTTAGGCTATGACATGATACTAGAACGTTCCCTGTACCCCATCATGAGGTTGCTACAATCTACACTATAAATGAAAGATTACAACGTAGGTGCACACGTAAATCACTAAAACGTTAGTGTACAGTCCGTAAGAAGAAGTTACACCAGCGTTGACTTGGAAGAGTTACAGTGTTGTGTTGGATAGTCATAGCCAGCTAGCTAACATAACATTCCTCTGTTTGAGCCCGGGTGTTTCAGAAGGATAAACTAGCTAGCTGCATTTGCTAGCTAAGTAGGATGTCTTCCCTGTAACGCTTGAGAATGACTGCAATGACAACAAGCTCAGTCCGATGATGCTGTGACACACCGCCCCAGACCATGACGGACCCTCCACCTCCAAATCGATCCCGCTCCAGAGTACAGGCCTCGGTGTAACGCTCATTCCTTTGATGATAAACACGAATCCGACCATCACCCTTGGTGAGACAAAAAATGCTTTTTGCCAGTCCTGTACCTGTCCCGCAGGTGTGATGTTCGGATGTACCGATCCTGTGCAGGTGTTGTTACACGTGGACTGCCACTGCGAGGACGATCTGCTGTCCGTCCTGTCTCCCTGTAGCGCTGTCTTAGGCGTCTCACAGTACGGACATTGCAATTTATTGCCCTGGCCACATCTGCAGTCCTCATGCCTCCTTGCAGCATGCCTAAGGCACGTTCACGCAGATGAGCAGGGACCCTGGGCATCTTTCTTTTGGTGTATTTCAGAGTCAGTAGAAAGGCCTCTTTAGTGTCCTAAGTTTTCATAACTGTGACCTTAATTGCCTAAGCTGTTAGTGTCTTAACGACCGTTCCACAGGTGCATGTTCATTAGTTGTGGTTCATTGAACAAGCATGGGAAACAGCGTTTAAACCCTTTACAATGAAGATCTGTGAAGTTATTTGGATTTTTACGAATTATCTTTGAAAGACAGGGTCCTGAAAAAGGGACGTTTCTTTTTTGTTGTTGCTGAGTTTAGTACCACAGTTCTATACTGCAAATAGACAGGGTTCATCTCTCGATAAAGAGTCATTCTACAGAAAGACTTGACGCCTCTTTTAATGAAACAGTACCAATGACAGACTTAATGGGTTTATCTGGACCTGTTGTCCAGCAGAAGAGCCCTACTGAATGAGTTAAAGACACAGTACTGCAATTCTACAATACATACAGACTGGTTTCATCTCTCAATAAAGAAGAACTGAGTTATAGACACAGTACTGTAATTCTACAATACATACAGACTGGTTTCATCTCTCAATAAAGCAGTATTGATGATGGTGATAAAGAGACATTCATTCTTATATAACTGGTTTATCAGACTAGCAGATAGAGAATCCATACAGAAGGTGTTGGAACTGCTGTAACGATATCTGCAGATATACTGATCTCCCTTTTAATAAAATAAAAATGAATGGGAGACAATAGTTCTGAAGACCAATCACGGGGGGGGGGGGGGTTAGGTAGGCTCTGAAAGGTGTTATTATTACAGGACATCTGAAAGAGAGGCATGTCTCTGTATTGACTCGTAAAGGTGTTAAAACAACACTGCTATACAGGACATCTGAAAGTGAGGCATGTCTCTGTATTGACTCTTAAAGGTGTGAAAACAACACTGCTATACAGTACATCTGAAAGAGAGGCATGTATCTGTATTGACTCTTAAAGGTGTGAAAACAACACTGCTATACAGGACATCTGAAGGAGAGGCATGTCTCTGTATTCACTCTGAAAGGTGTGAAAACAGCACTGCTATACAGGACATCTGAAAGAGATCACACTGTAACCTATTTGGTTCTTTTTGTACTTGGATGCTTTGTTTGATGATCTTGAAGGATGAGGTACTCCTTTTGATGTTTTAATGTCTGTTTTTATGTGAGTGAAGCCTGAAGAGAAATTTCCACATTGGCTTTAAAGTTTGTTGTATCTGATCTAAGAAATTCAAACCTTCTTCATCACATTTCTGTTTGTTCTCATCACTTCTTCCTCTCCTAACCTTTTCATCCTAAAAAATCACGGTTGGATGTCCTCGTTTTACCCTGGATTTATCCTAAAACATCACATATCCTCGTTTTCCCCTGGATTCATCCTATAACATCACATGTCCTTGTCCCACCCTGGATTCATCCTAAAACATCACATGTCCTCGTTTTACCCTGGATTCAATTAATGGTCAGATAATAAACACACCATTTGGGTCTGGCTCCCAAATGGCACCCTATTCCCTTTATAGTGCACTACATATGACCAGGGCTTTATGAGTTCTGGTCAAATGTAGGGCAGTTTAAAGGGAATAGGGTTCCGTTCTGTTGTCTGAAAGGAAAGGGTTTCTGGTTTTGTATTTCCAGCTGACCACAGGTGTCAAAATCATGAACCAAGAACTACTCTCTCTCTCTCCTTCTGTCTTTCCACTGTACTCACGGTCAATGAGTAGCTAGGACTCTCTCTAGTTAAATACATCAGTATATTGTCCCAGATATACAATATGTGTCCCAAATGGCAACCTGTTCCCTTTATAGTGCACTACTTTTAACCAGGGCCATTTAGGGAAGAAACCAACTAGCAAATGAGCCGCTGATAAACTAAACTTGTGTTTTTCTCGGCACTTGTAAACACTTGAAGAACAAAATGATGAAGACTTGTTTTGCGGTTGTACTCCTTTTCCCTCCTCATCCTCCTTTTCCCTCCTCATCCTCCTTTCCCCTCCTCATCCTCCTTTTCCCCCCTCATCCTCATTTTCCCTCCTCCTTTCCCCTCCTCCTTTTCCCTCCTCAACCCCCTTTTCCCTCCTCATCCTCATTTTCCCTCCTCCTTTCCCCTCCTCCTTTTCCCTCCTCAACCCCCTTTTCCCTCCTCATCCTCATTTTCCCTCCTCCTTTCCCCTCCTCCTTTTCCCTCCTCAACCCCCTTTTCCCTCCTCATCCTCCTTTCCCCTCCTCATCCCCCTTTTCCGTCCTCATCCTCATTTTCCCTCCTCCTTTCCCCTCCTCCTTTTCCCTCCTCAACCCCCTTTTCCCTCCTCATCCTCCTTTCCCCTCCTCATCCCCCTTTTCCCTCCTCATCCTCCTTTTCCCTCCTCATCCTCCTTTCCCCTCCTCATCCTCCTTTTCCCTCCTCATCCTCCTTTCCCCTCCTCATCCTCCTTTTCCCTCCTCATCCTCCTTTCCCCTCCTCATCCCCCTTTTCCCTCCTCATCCTCCTTTTCCCTCCTCATCCACCTTTCCCCTCCTCATCCTCCTTTTCCCTCCTCATCCTCCTTTCCCCTCCTCAACTTCCTTTTCCCTCCTCATCCTCCTTTTGCCTCCTCATCCTCCTTTTCCCTCCTCATCCTCCTTTCCCCTCCTCATCTTCCTTTTCCCTCCTCATCCTCCTTTCCCCTCCTCATCCTCCTTTCCCCTCCTCATCCTCCTTTTGCCTCCTCATCCTCCTTTTCCCTCCTCAACCCCCTTTCCCCTCCTCAACCCCCTTTTCCCTCCTCATCCTCCTTTCCCCTCCTCATCCTCCTTTCCCCTCCTCATCCTCCTTTTCCCTCCTCATCCTCCTTTTCCCTCCTCATCCTCCTTTCCCCTCTTCATCCTCCTTTCTCCTCATCCTCTCATATGAATAATTGAAGGGAGTTTTTACACACCACTTTCTCTGTCTCTCTCTCTCTCTCAATTCAATTCAAGGGGCTTTATTGCATGGGAAACATGTTAACATTACCAAAAGAAGTGAGGTAGATAATATACAAAAGTGAAATAAACAGTAAACATTACACATACAGATGTTTCAAAAGAATAAAGACATTACAAATGTCATATTATGTATATATACAGTGTTGTAATGATGTACAAATGGTTAAAGTACAAATGGGAAAATAAATAAGTATAAATATGGGTTGTATTTACAATGGTGTATGTTCTTCTTGGGTTGAACTTTTCTTGTTGCAACAGGTCACAAATCTTGCTGCTGTGATGGCACACTGTGGTATTTCACCCAGTAGATATGGGAGTTTATCAAAATCGGGTTTGTTTTCAAAATCTTTGTGGGTCTGTGTAAACGGAGGGAAATATGTGTCTCTAATATGGTCATACATTTGGCAGGAGGTTAGGAAGTGCAGCTCAGTTTCCACCTCATTTTGTGGGCTGTGTGGACAAAGCGCCTCTCTCTCTCTCTCTCTCTCTCTCTCTCTCTCTCTCTCGTTGTGCTACTTAGTAGTAAATGTGTGCGTACTGTATGTCTCTTTGTGCTTGCTGGGTCATATGTGTAATCTGGATACGCTGAGCTCCATCACTGTGGTTGCCCCTGGCCCCATCACCCTGCTACTATGATTTATTACACGATACACACTATTATTCCTAATATGTTTTTGAAGGACACTATTTCTCATCAAAACACAGAGAGAAGAAAACCCAGAGCTTCCTGGCACAGCAATAGATCTATCTTGGATGCATTTCAAATCAGAGCTGATCATATTCAGGATGTATTGATGACGTACACACACTTTGTTTAGGAGCAAGCCATGGTATTTAATATTCATGAATTTGCTCTAAACATTTTAAGGGAATTTGGCTTGCTTGAAATGACATAACACTAGTATGTAGAAGCTAACCTGGAGTAACAGTGTCTTTAGAGACCAGTGGTTGCTTCCAAAATGGCACCCTATTCCCTTTAATATAGTGCACTACTTTTGACCAGGGCCACTTTCGGACACAAACTACTAGCAAATTAGTCGGCTAGCTACATATCTCTACTGTGGTTCACAACTTCTTACAGGACCCACTAACTCCATAGACAAACATTGGCAGTAGAATGGCCTTACTGAAGAGCTTAGTGACTTTCAATGTGGCACCGTCATAGGATGCCACCTTTCCAACAAGTCAGTTTGTACAATTGTAGTCCTGCTAGTGCTGCCCCGGTCAACTTTAAGTGCTGTTGTTGTGAACTGCAAACATCTAGGAGCAACAACGACTCAGCCGAGATGTGGTAGGTCACACAATCTCACAGAACAGGACTGCCGATTGCTCTGCGTAAAAATCATCTGTCCACAGTTCCAAACTGCTTCTGGAAGCAACGTCAGCACAATAACTGTTCATCGGGAGCTTCATGAAGTGGGTTTCCATGGCCGAGCAGCCTAACACAAGCCTAAGGTCACCATGCGCGATGCCAAGGATTGGCTGGAGTGGTATAAAGCTCACCACCATTGGACTCTGGAGCAATGGAAACATGTTCTCTGGAGTGATGAATCACGCTTCATCATCTGGCAGTCCGACGGACGAATCTGGGTTTGGCAGATGCTAGGAGAACTCTACCTGCCCCAATGCAAAGTGCCAACTGTAATGTTTGGTGGAGGATGAATAATGGTCTGCGGCTGTTTTTCATGGTTCAGGCTTGGCTCCTTAGTTCCAGTGAAGCGACATCTCAATGCTACATCATACAGTGACATTCTAGACGATTCTGTGCTTCCAACTTTGTGGGAACAGTTTGGGGAAGGCCCTATCCTGTTTCAGCATGAAACGCCCCCGTGCACAAGGCGAGATCCATACAGAAATGGTTTGCTGAGATCGGTGTGGAAGAACATGACTGGCCTGCACAGAGCCCTGACCTCAACCCCATCAAACACCTTTGAGATGAATTGGAACGCCGACTGCGGGCCAGGCCTAATCGGCCAACATCAGTGCCCTACCTCACTAACGTGGCTGAATGGATGCAAGTCCCTGCAGCAATGTTCCAACATCTAGTGGAAAGCCTTCCCAGAGGAGTGGAGGCTGTTATAGCAGCAAAGGGGGGGACCAACTCCATATTCATGCCCATGATTTTAAATCAAATCAAATAAAATGTATTTATATAGCCCTTCTTACATCAGCTGATATATCAGAATCTCAGAATGACCTTCTTGATCCTAATCAGTCAGGTTTCAAGACTGGGCATTCAACTGAGACTGCTCTTCTCTGTGTCACGGAGGCTCTCCGCACTGCTAAAGCTAACTCTTTCTCCTCTGCTCTCATCCTTCTAGACCTATCTGCTCCCTTTGATACTGTGAACCATCAGATCCTCCTCTCCACCCTCTCCGAGTTGGGCATCTCCGGCGCGGCCCACGCTTGGATTGCGTCCTACCTGACAGGTCGCTCCTACCAGGTGGCGTGGCGAGAATCTGTCTCCGCACCATGCGCTCTCACCACTGGTGTCCCCCAGGGCTCTGTTCTAGGCCCTCTCCTATTCTCGCTATACACCAAGTCACTTGGCTCTGTCATATCCTCACATGGTCTCTCCTATCATTGCTATGCAGACGACACACAATTAATCTTCTCCTTTCCCCCTTCTGATAACCAGGCGGCGAATCGCATCTCTGCATGTCTGTCAGACATATCAGTGTGGATGACGGATCACCACCTCAAGCTGAACCTCGGCAAGACGGACCTGCTCTTCCTCCCGGGGAAGGACTGCACGTTCCATGATCTCGCCATCACGGTTGACAACTCCCTTGTGTCCTCCTCCCAGAGTGCTAAGAACCTTGGCGTGATCCTGGACAACACCCTGTCGTTCTCCACTAACATCAAGGCAGTGACCCGATCCTGTAGGTTCATGCTCTACAACATTCGCAGAGTACGACCCTGCCTCACACAGGAAGTGGCGCAGGTCCTAATCCAGGCACTTGTCATCTCCCGTCTGGATTACTGCAACTCGCTGTTGGCTGGGCTCCCTGCCTGTGCCATTAAACCCCTACAACTCATCCAGAACGCCGCAGCCCGTCTGGTGTTCAACCTTCCCAAGTTCTCTCACGTCACCCCGCTCCTCCGCTCTCTCCACTGGCTTCCAGTTGAAGCTCACATCCGCTACAAGACCATGGGGATTGCCTACGGAGCTGTGAAGGGAACGGCACCTCCATACCTTCAGGCTCTGATCAGGCCCTACACCCAAACAAGGGCAATGCGTTCATCCACCTCTGGCCTGCTGGCCCCCCTACCTCTGAGGAAGCACAGTTCCCGCTCAGCCCAGTCAAAACTGTTCGCTGCTCTGGCACCCCAATGGTGGAACAAGCTCCCTCACGACGCCAGGACAGCGGAGTCAATCACCACCTTCCGGAGACACCTGAAACCCCACCTCTTTAAGGAATACCTAGGATAGGATAAAGTAATCCTTCTAACCCCCTCCCCCCCCCTTAAAATATTTAGATGCACTATTGTAAAGTGGTTGTTCCACTGGATATCATAAGGTGAATGCACCAATTTGTAAGTCGCTCTGGATAAGAGCGTCTGCTAAATGACTTAAATGTAATGTAAATGTAAATATCAAAGTGCTGTACAGAAACCCAGCCCAAAACCCCAAACAGCAAGCAATGCAGGTGTAGAAGCACGGTGGCTAGGAAAAACTCCCTAGAAAGGCCAAAACCTAGGAAGAAACCTAGAGAGGAATCAGGCTATGAGGGGTGGCCAGTCCTCTTCTGGCTGTGCCGGGTGGAGATTATAAAAGAACGTGGCCTTCCCTGTGGCTCAGTTGGTAGAGCATGGTGTTTTCAACGCCAGCATGGTGTGTGCAACGCCAGGGTTGTGGGTTTGATTCCCATGGGGAGCCAGTACAAAAAAATGCATGAAATGAAATGTATGCATTCTCTACTGTAAGTTGCTCTGGATAAGAGCGTCTGCCAAATGACTAAAAATGTATAATTTTTTTTTTTTCAAATGTTCGTAAATGACCAGCATGGTCAAATAATAATAATCACAGTTGTCGAGGGTGTAACAAGTCAGCACCTCAAGAGTAAATGTCAGTTGGCTTTTCATTGCCGATCATTGAAAGTATCTCTACCGCTCCTGCTGTCTCTAGAGAGTTGAAAACAGCAGGTCTGGGACAGGTAGCACATCCGGTGAAGAGGTCAGGGTTCCATAACTGCAGGCAGAACAGATGAAACTGGAGCAGCATGCCAGGTGGACTGGGGACAGCAAGGAGTCATGGTCCTAGGGCTCAGGTCCTCCAAGAGAGAATTAGAGAGAGCATACTTAAATTCACACAGAACACTGGATAAGACAGGAGAAATACTCCAGAAAAAACCGACTGACCCTAGCCCCCTGACACATAAACTACTGCAGCATAAATACTGGAGGCTGAGACAGGATGGGTCTGGAGACACTGTGGCCCCATCTGACGATACCCCCGGACAGGGCCAAACAGGAAGGATATAACCCCACCCACTTTGCCAAAGCACAGCCCCCACACCACTAGAGGGATATCTTCAACCACCAACTTACCATCCTGAGACAAGGCCGAGTATAGTCCACAAAGATCTCCGCCACGGCACAACCCAAGGGGGGGTGCCAACCCAGACAGGAAGACCACGTCAGTGACTCAACCCACTCAAGTGACGCACCCCTCCTATGGACGGCATGGAAGAACACCAATAAGCCAGTGACTCAGCCCCTGAAATAGGGTTAGAGGCAGAGAATCCCAGTGGAGAGAGGGGAACCGGCCAGGCAGAGACAGCAAGGGTGGTTCGTTGCTCCAGAGCCTTTCCGTTCACCTTCACACTCCTGGGCCAGACTACACTCAATCATAGGACCCACTGAAGAAATGAGTCTTCAGTAAAGACTTAAAGGTTGAGACCGAGTCTGCATCTCTCACATGGGTAGGCAGACTATTCCATAAAAATGGAGCTCTATAGGAGAAAGCCCTGCCTCCAGCTGTCTGCTTAGAAATTCTAGGGACAATTAGGAGGCCTGCGTCTTTCGACCGTAGCGTACGTGTGGGTATGTACGGCAGGACCAAATCGGAAAGATAGGTAGGAGCAAGCCCATGTAATGCTTTGTAGGTTAGCAGTAAAACCTTGAAATCAGCCCTTGCCTTAACAGGAAGCCAGTGTAGGGAGGCTAACACTGAAGTAATATGATCAAAACTTTTGGTTCTAGTCAGGATTCTAGCAGCCGTATTTAGCACTAACTGAAGTTTATTTAGTGCTTTATCCGGGTAGCCGGAGAGCAGAACATTGCAGTAGTCCAACCTAGAAGTAACAAAAGCATGGATACATTTTTCTGCATCATTTGTTGACAGAAAGTTTCTGATTTTTGCAATGTTACGTAGATGGAAAAAAGCTGCCCTTGAAACAGTCTTGATATGTTCTTCAAAAGAGAGATCAGGGTTCAGAGTAACGCCGAGGTCCTTCACAATTTTATTTGAGACGACGGTACAACCATCAAGATTAATTGTCAGATTTAACAGAAGATCTCTTTGTTTCTTGGGACCTAGAACAAGCATCTCTCTTTTGTCCGAGTTTAAAAGTAGAAAGTTTGCAGCCATCCACTTCCTTATGTCTGAAACACAGGCTTCTAGCGAGGGCAATTTTCGGGCTTCACCATGTTTCATTGAAATGTACAGCTGTGTGTCATCCGCATAGCAGTGACATTTAACATTATGTTTTCAAATGACATCCCCAAGAGGTAAAATATATAGTGAAAGCAAGAGTGGTCCTAAAACGGAACCTTACATTTACATTTACATTTAAGTCATTTAGCAGACGCTCTTATCCAGAGTGACTAACAAATTGGTGCATTCACCTTATGATATCCAGTGGAACAACCACTTTACAATAGTGCATCTAAATATTTTAGGGGGGGATTAGAATGATTACTTTATCCTATCCTAGCTATTCCTTAAAGAGTTGGGGTTTCAGGTGTCTCCGGAAGGTGGTGATTGACTCCGCTGTCCTGGCGTCGTGAGGGAGCTTGTTCCACCATAGGGGTGCCAGAGCAGCGAACAGTTTTGACTGGGCTGAGCGGGAACTGTGCTTCCTCAGAGGTAGGGGGGCCAGCAGGCCAGCGGTGGATGAGCGCAGTGCCCTCGTGTGGGTGTAGGGACTGATCAGAGCCTGAAGGTACGGAGGTGCCGTTCCCCTCATGGCTCCGTAGGCAAGCACCATGGTCTTGTAGCGGATGCGAGCTTCAACTGGAAGCCAGTTGAGAGAGCGGAGGAGTGGGGTGACGTGAGAGAACTTGGGAAGGTTGAACACCAGACGGGCTGCGGCGTTCTGGATGAGTTGTAGGGGTTTAATTGCACAGGCAGGGAGCCCAGCCAACAGCGAGTTGCAGTAATCCAGACGGGAGATGACAAGTGCCTGGATTAGGACCTGCGCCGCTTCCTGTGTGAGGCAGGGTCGTACTCTGCGAATGTTGTAGAGCATGAACCTACAGGATCGGGTCACCGCCTTGATGTTAGTGGAGAATGACAGGGTGTTGTCCAGGGTCACGCCAAGGTTCTTAGCACTCTGGGAGGAGGACACAATGGAGTTGTCAACCGTGATGGCGAGATCATGGAACGGGCAGTCCTTCCCCGGGAGGAAAAGCAGCTCCGTCTTGCCGAGGTTCAGCTTGAGGTGGTGATCCGTCATCCACACTGATATGTCTGCCAGACATGCAGAGATGCGATTCGCCACCTGGTTATCAGAAGGGGGAAAGGAGAAGATTAATTGTGTGTCGTCTGCATAGCAATGATACGAGAGACCATGTGAGGATATGACAGAGCCAAGTGACTTGGTGTATAGCGAGAATAGGAGAGGGCCTAGAACAGAGCCCTGGGGGACACCAGTGGTGAGAGCACGTGGTGCGGAGACAGATTCTCGCCACGCCACCTGGTAGGAGCGACCTGTCAGGTAGGACGCAATCCAAGCGCGGGCCGCGCCGGAGATGCCCAACTCGGAGAGGGTGGAGAGGAGGATCTGGTGGTTCACAGTATCAAAGGCAGCAGATAGGTCTAGAAGGATGAGAGCAGAGGAGAGAGAGTTAGCTTTAGCAGTGCGGAGAGCCTCCGTGACACAGAGAAGAGCAGTCTCAGTTGAGTGACCAGTCTTGAAACCTGACTGATTTGGATCGAGAAGGTCATTCTGAGAGAGATAGCAAGAGAGCTGGCCAAGAACACCGAAATTTACAGTTGATTTGTCAGAGGACAAATCATTCATAGAGACAAACTGATATCTTTCCGACAGATAAGATCTAAACCAGGCCAGAACTTGTCCGTGTAGACCAATTTGGGTTTCCAATCTCTCCAAAAGAATGTGGTGATCAATGGTATCAAAAGCAGCACTAAGGTCTAGGAGCACGAGGACAGATGCAGAGCCTAGGTCTGACATCATTAAAAGGTCATTTACTACCATCACAAGTGCAGTCTCAGTGCTATGATGGGGTCTAAAACCAAACTGAAGCGTTTCGTATACATTTTTTGTCTTCTGGAAGGCAGTGAGTTGCTGCGCAACAGCTTTTTCTAAAATGTTTGAGAGGAATGGAAGATTCGATATAGGCCGATAGTTTTTTATATTTTCTGGGTCAAGGTTTGGCTTTTTCAAGAGAGGCTTTATTACTGCCACTTTTAGTGAGTTTGGTACACATCCGGTGGATAGAGAGCCATTTATTATGTTCAACATAGGAGGGCCAAGCACAGGAAGCAGCTCTTTCAGTGGTTTAGTTGGAATAGGATCCAGTATGCAGCTTGAAGGTTTAGAGGCCATGATTATTTTCATCATTGTGTCAAGAGATATAGTACTTTTCTGGAAGCTTGCTTCAGAGCTCGTGTATTTTCTGTATACCAGGGAGCTAGTTCTTATGACAAATGTTTTTAGTTTTTAGTGGTGCAACTGCATCTAGGGTATTGCGCAAGGTTAAATTGAGTTCCTCAGTTAGGTGGTTATCTGATTTTTGTCCTCTGATGTCCTTGGGTAGGCAGAGGGAGTCTGGAAGGGCATCAAGGAATCTTTGGGTTGTCTGAGAATTTATAGCACGACTTTTGATGCTCCTTGGTTGGGGTCTGAGCAGATTATTTGTTGCGATTGCAAACGTAATAAAATGGTGGTCCGATAGTCCAGGATTATGAGGAAAAACATTAAGATCCACAACATTTATTTCACGGGACAAAACTAGGTCCAGAGTATGACTGTGGCAGCGAGTAGGTCCAGAGACATGTTGGACAAAACCCACTGAGTCGATGATGGCTCCGAAAGCCTTTTGGAGTGGGTCTGTGGACTTTTCCATGTGAATATTAAAGTCACCAAAAATTTTAATATTATCTGCTGTGACTACAGTGTCCGATAGGAATTTAGGGAACTCAGTGAGGAACGCTGTATATGGCCCAGGAGGCCTGTAAACAGTAGCAATAAAAAGTGATTGAGTAGGCTGCATAGATTTCATGACTAGAAGCTCAAAAGACGAAGTTTGCTATCGTAAATGTTAGCAACACCTCCGCCTTTGCGAGATGCACGGGGAATATGGTCACTAGTGTAACCAAGAGGTGAGGCCTCATTTAACACAGTAAATTCATCAGGCTTAAGCCATGTTTCAGTCAGGCCAATCACATCAAGATTATGATCAGTGATTAGTTCATTGACTGACTGCCTTGGAAGTGAGGGATCTAACAGTAGGTAGCCCTATTTTGAGATGTGAGGTATCACGATCTCTTTCAATAATGGCAGGAATGGAGGTCTTTATTCTAGTGAGATTGCTAAGGCGAACACCGCCATGTTTAGTTTTGCCCAACCTAGATCGAGGCACAGACATGGTCTCAATGGGGATAGCTGAGCTGACTACACTGACTGTGCTAGTGGCAGACTCCACTAAGCTGGCAGGCTGGCTAACAGACTGCTGCCTGGCCTGCACCCTATTTCATTGTGGAGCTAGAGGAGTTAGAGCACTGTCTATGTTCGTAGATAAGATGAGAGCACCCCTCCAGCTAGGATGGAGTCCGTCACTCCTCAACAGGCCAGGCTTGGTCCTGTTTGTGGGTGAGTACCAGAAAGAGGGCCAATTATCTACAAATTCTATCTTTTGGGAGGGGCAGAAAACAGTTTTCCACCAGCGATTGAGTTGTGAGACTGCTGTAGAGCTCATCACTCCCCCTAACTGGGAGGGGGCCAGAGACAATTACTCGATGCCGACACATCTTTCTAGCTGATTTACATGCTGAAGCTATGTTGTGCTTGGTGACCTCTGACTGTTTCATCCTAACATTGTTGGTGCCGATGTGGATAACAATATCTCTATACTCTCTACACTCGCCAGTTTTAGCTTTAGCCAGCACCATCTTCAGATTAGCCTTAACATCGGTAGCCCTGCCCCCTGGTAAACAGTGTATGATCGCTGGATGAGTTGTTTTAAGTCTAATACTGCGGGTAATGGAGTCGCCAATGACTAGTGTTTTCAATTGGTCAGAGCTAATGGTGGGAAGCTTCGGCGTCTCAGACCCCGGAACGGGAGGAGCAGAGACCAGAGAAGAGTCGGCCTCTGACTCCGACCCGCTGCTTAATGGGGAGAACCGGTTGAAAGTTTCTGTCGGCTGAATGAGCAGCACCGGTTGAGCATTCCTACAGCATTTCCCTCCGGAAGCCATGAAAAAGTTGTCCGGCTGCGGGGTCCGTGCGAGGGGATTTATACTAACGTTACTATCTGTAATTACTGGTGGCACAGACGCTGTTTCATCCTTTCCTACACTGAAATTACCCTTACCTAATGATTGCGTCTGAAGGTGGGCTTGCAGCACTGCTATCCTCGCCGTAAGGCGATCGTTCTCCTGTATATTATGAGTACAGCGACTGCAATTAGAAGGCATCATGTCAATGTTACTTAGCTTCGGCTGTTGGAGGTCCTGACGAACCATGTCCAGATAAAACGTCCGGAGTGAAAAAGTTGAATGATAAAGAGTTGAGTGAGGGAAAAACTAAAAATATAAACGGTAATTAAAAAGGAAAAACCGTAAAGTTGTCAGGTAGGTTGGTAAGGTTGGCAAAAAAAAATCGCACAGCAGCATGTAAACAAGTCTGCAAGCAGCAGCACCTATATCTTCTGCACAGATTCTGCCAGACCTGGGCCCTGACAGTAAATCTCAGTAAGACCAAAATAATGGTGCTCCAAAAAAGGTCCAGTCTCCAGGACCACAAATACAAATTCCATCGAGACACCGTTGCCCTAGAGCACACAAAAAACTATACATACCTCGGCCTAAACATCAGCGCCACAGGTGACTTCCACAAAGCTGTGACCAATCTTAGAGACAAAGCAAGAAGGGTGTTCTATGCCATCAAAAGGAACATAAAATTTGACATACCAATTAGGTCCGCTCACCAACCAAGAATTCACAAAATGGGACAAACACCAAATTGAGACAACGTAAAACACCAAATAATACATGCAGAGCAGAATTAGGCTGATACCCGCTAATTATCAAAATCCAGTTAAGAGCCCTTTAATTCTACAACCACCTAAAAGGAAGTGATTCCCAAACCTTCAATAGCAAAGCCATCGCCTACAGAGAGATGAACCTGGAGAAGAGTCCCCTAAGCAAGCTGGTCCTGGGGCTCTGTTCACAAACACAAACACACCCCACAGAGCCCCAGGACATCAACACAATTAGACTCAACCAAATCATGAGAAAACTAAAAGATAATTACTTGACACATTGGAAAGAATCAACAAAAAAACTGAGCAAACTAGAATGCTATTTGGCCCTAAACAGAGAGTACACAGTGGCAGAATACCTGACCACTGTGACAGACCCAAACTTAAGGAAAGCTTTGACTATGTACAGACTCAGTGAGCATAGCCTTGCTATTGAGAAAGGCCGCCGTAGGCAGACCTGGCTCTCAAGAGAAGACAGGCTAGGTGCACACTGCCCACAAAATGAGGTGGAAACTGAGCTGCACTTCCTAACCTCCTGCCCAATGTATGACCATGTTAGAGATGCATATTTCCCTCAGATTACACAGATCCACAAAGAATTTGCACATCATTACAACACTGTATATTGACATAATTTGAAATTTGAAATGTCTTTATTCTTTTGGAACTTCTGTGAGTATTATGTTTATTGTTCATTATTTATTGTTTATTTTACTTTTGTATATTATCTACTTCACTTGCTTTGGCAATGTTAACACATGTTTCCCAAGCCAATAAAGCCCCTTGAATTGAATTGAATTGAGAGAGAGTGAAGGGGAGAGGGAGAGAGAAACAGACAGACAGACAGACAGACAGACAGACAGACAGACAGACAGACAGACAGACAGACAGACAGACAGACAGACAGACAGACAGACAGACAGACAGACAGACAGACAGACAGACAGACAGACAGACAGACAGACAGACAGACAGACAGACAGAGATAAACAGAAAGAGAGAGAGGGGGTAGAGAGATACAGGGACAGAGAAAAAGACAGAGGGGGAGGGAGCGAGAGAGAGAGAGAGAGAGAGAGTAATGCTCCTCACTCCTTCTCATTGCAAGCCATTACTCTATCTATTGATTAAAGCCAACATTGTGCAGATGGATGCCTTCGCAGTGTGACAAGCGCTTTAACCCTTTACACTGGTGTGAATTGGCCTATACAGACAGGGATAAATTGAAATGTTTCTTAGAGAATAACTGTGAGAAGCATATGCATAACCTTTGTAGCAATTGAAAGGTAACAGTTTGGAGATAATGGGAAAAGATTAGACCAAAAGGTGAGGACACAACAGTTCAACTGACACAAGACTGAATCCAAACATTACACTATTGATTTTATGTGCATTTTACAGATACTGTAGTTTTCGCCACATTTGTTGATAACAAAATCTGAAAATACTCTGGATACATTCAATAACATGATCAGACCATTCCTGGAAAATGTGGGGTAGGTGCAACATAAGATTAAAAAAAATGACAAAGGTTTGAGTGAGAGGACTAACTGGTGTTTCCAAGTGACCACGCACCTCTCCAAAGTCTGAACAGTTCCTAAGCAATTTCAATGCACTTTGAAGACTCAAGGAAGAGTCTTCAACTGTAAGGATATTTTATTAGCTGTCCTAGCTGTGCCATTCAGGAACTAAGGGGCTTCCCTTTGTAGTCCGTAATAGTTTTCAAGCCCTGCCACATCCGACGAGCATCAGAGCCGGTGAAGTAGGATTCAATCTTAGTCCAGTATTGACCCTTTGCTTGTTTGATGGTTCCTCTGAGGGCATAGCGGAATTTCTTATAAGCGTCCGGATTAGTATCCCGCTCCTTGAAAGCGGCAGCTCTAACCTTTAACTCGGTGCGGATGTTGCCTGTAATCCATGGGTTCTGGTTGGGGTATGTACGTACGGTCACTGCGGGGACAATGTCATCGATGCACTTATTGATGAAGCCAGTGACTGAGGTGGTATACACCTCATTGCCATTGGATGAATCCCAGAACATATTCCAGTCTGTGCTAGCAAAACAGTCCTGTAGTGCAGCATCTGCGTCATCTGACCACTTCCGTATTGAGCAAGTCACTGGTACTTCCTGCTTTAGTTTTTGCTTGTAAGCAGGAATCCGGAGGATAGAATTATGGTCAGATTTTCCAAATGGAGGGCAGGAGAGCTTTGTATGCATCTCTGTCTGTGGAGTAACGGTGGTCTAGAGTTTATTTTACTCTGGTTGCACATGTGACATGCTGTCAAAAATTTGGTAAAACTGATTTAAATTTGTCTGCGTTAAAGTCCCTGGCCACTAGGAACGCCACTTCTGGATGAGCATTTTCTTGTTTGCTTATGGCCTTATAGAGTTGGTTGAGAGCGGTCTTAGTACCAGCATCAGTCTGTGGTGGTAAATAGACTGCTCCTAATAATATAGATGACAACTCTCTTGGTAGATAGTGTGGTCTACAGCTTATCATGAGGTACTCTACCTCAGGCGAACAATACCTCAAGACCTCCTTAAAGTATTAGAAATCGCACACCAGCTGTTATTGACAAATAGACACACACCCCCACCCCTCGTTTTACCAGACGTAGCTGTTCTGTCCTGCTGATGCACGGATACCCAGCCAACGTGTTGTCGTTCAGCCACGACTCGGTGAAACATAAGATATTACAGTTTTTAATGTCCCGTTAGCAGGATAGTATCGAGCAGAGATCATCCAGTTTATTTTCCAGTGATTACACGTTGGCCAATAGAACGGATGGTAGAGGCTGGTTACCCACTCGCCAATGAATTCTCACAAGGCACCCCGATCTACGCACCCTGTATTTCCGTCTTTTCTTCACGTGAATGACGGGGATTTGGGCCTGGTCTCTGAGAAGCAGTATATCCTTTTCGTCAGACTCGTTAAAGAAAAAATCTTTGTCCAGTTCGAGGGGAGTAATCATTGTTCTGAAATCCAGAAGCTCTTTTTGTTCATAAGAGATGATAGCAGAAACATTATATACAAAATACGTTTTTTTTTAAATGCGGGAAAAAACACACAAAATAGCACAGTTGATTAGGAGTCCGTAAAACGGCAGCCATCCCCTCCGGCGCTGTTGTTGTTTTACGCAATCCAAAAGCGGTCCATAATAAATCACAATCTGGGCCAGGTGGGCATCATTTAAAAGCTTTTTCCATTTCCAACATGACTAGCTAAGTTATAAAAACATGATCTTACACTGTTAGGTTTTCACAAGGCAATTCAGAGAAACACATTGTAATGTCGGTGGACATAGAAAGGAGTTCTGAGTGCATTCAGGTGCGTGTGCCGCAGCTAATTTCTTTCACAATAAACAAACATAGGCTGACACTGTATATGACATGAGTTTTATGAATTGGATCCATCTTGATTGGTTGTCTCCAGGCCAAAGGGATCCATCTTGATTGGTTGTCTCCAGGCCAAAGGGATCTATCTTGATAGGTTGTCTCCAGGCCAAAGGGATCCATCTTGATTGGTTGTCTCCAGGCCAAAGGGATCTATCTTGATTGGTTGTCTCCAGGCCAAAGGGATCCATCTTGATTGGTTGTCTCCAGGCCAAAGGGATCCATCTTGATTGGTTGTCTCCAGGCCAAAGGGATACATCTTGATTGATTGTCTCCAGGCCAAAGGGATCCATCTTGATTGGTTGTCTCCAGGCCAAAGGAATCCATCTTGATAGGTTGTCTCCAGGCCAACCAATCAACTACATGTAGCTTCACTGTGGCTGGGGAGATGGTGATACATAGCATTAAGAGGTGGTGTGTGTGTGTGTGTGTGTGTGTGTGTGTGTGTGTGTGTGTGTGTGTGTGTGTGTGTGTGTGTGTGTGTGTGTGTGTGTGTGTGTGTGTGTGTGTGTGTGCGTGTGTGTGTGTGTTTAATAAATAGCACTAGGCTTTGAGTAAATTAACAGTTTGACAGTTAGAAAGAGAAATGATTCCCCTGCGATGGTGACTGTTGGAACTGAAGAGAGTCAGAGGAGAAGCTGAGCGATACGATGCTTGTCACTGTTTATCACTTTCACTTAACACGACTCACACACAAACACATACACACTTGTACACACACACACACGCATGCTATGTACATAGGCTTGTGTGAGTTGTTTGCGCTTGCGTGTGTGCATCCATATTCTTTATGTGAGTATAGTTAGCAGAATATTGTAAGTTCTTTACCACTTATATATCTGTGGTGTAACGCTGCAGATGGTCTTTATGTGTGGTTGTAAGATCCATATATATATATCTCTGGTGTAACGCTGCAGATGGTCTTAATGTGTGGTTGTAAAACCCAGATGTATATATCTGTGGTGTAATGCTGCAGATGGTCTTTATGTGTGGTTGTAAGATCCATATATATATATCTGTGGTGTAACGCTGCAGATGGTCTTTATCTGTGGTTGTAAAACCCAGATGTATATATCTGTGGTGTAACGCTGCAGATGGTCTTTATGTGTGGTTGTAAGATCCATATATATATATATCTGTGGTGTAACGCTGCAGATGGTCTTTATGTGTGGTTGTAAGATCCATATATATATCTGTGGTGTAACGCTGCAGACGGTCTTTATGTGTGGTTGTAAAACCAAGATGTATATATCTGTGGTGTAATGCTGCAGATGGTCTTTATGTGTGGTTGTAAAACCAAGATGTATATATTTATTTATTTATTTTATTTCACCTTTATTTAACCAGGTAGGCAAGTTGAGAACAAGTTCTCATTTACAATTGCGACCTGGCCAAGATAAAGCAAAGCAGTTCGACAAGATACAACAACACAGAGTTACACATGGAGTAAAACAAATATACAGTCAATAATACAGTAGACAAATAAGTCTATGTACGATGTGAGCAAATGAGGTGAGATAAGGGAGGTAAAGGCAAAAAAGTCCATGGCGGCAAAGTAAATACAATATAGCAAGTAAAACACTGGAATGGTAGATTTGTAGTAGAAGAAAGTGCAAAGTAGAAATAGAGATAATGGGGTGCAAAGGAGCAAAATAAAATAAATAAATACAGTAGGGGAAGAGGTAGTAGTTTGGGCTAAATTATAGATGGGCTATGTACAGGTGCAGTGATCTGTGAGCTGCTCTGACAGCTGGTGCTTAAAGCTAGTGAGGGAGATAAGTGTTTCCAGTTTCAGAGATTTTTGTAGTTCGTTCCAGTCATTGGCAGCAGAGAACTGGAAAGAGAGACGGCCAAAGGAGGAATTGGCTTTGGGGGTGACCAGAGAGATATACCTGCTGGAGCGCGTGCTACAGGTGGGTGCTGCTATGGTGACCAGTGAGCGGAGATAAGGGGGGACTTTACCTAGCAGGGTCTTGTAGATGACCTGGAGCCAGTGGGTTTGGCGATGATTATGAAGCGAAGGCCAGCCAACGAGAGCGTACAGGTCGCAGTGGTGGGTAGTATATGGGGCTTTGGTGACAAAACGGATGGCACTGTGATAGACTGCATCCAGTTTGTTGAGTAGGGAATTGGAGGCTATTTTGTAAATGACATCGCCGAAGTCGAGGATCGGTAGGATGGTCAGTTTTACTAGGGTATATTTGGCAGCATGAGTGAAGGATGTTTTGTGTAACGGCTGTCTTCGTCGTCAGATGAAACAGAGAAGTCATCGTCGGAAAAGGTGGACCAATACGCAGCGGAGGATGTGTTCATCATTAGTGTTTTAATGAAAAAGAGAACACTACAAAAATAAACAAAAGACGACAGCAAACAGTTCTGTTAGGAAAACACACTAACAAAATACAATTACCCACAAAACCCAAAGGAAAAACATGCTCCTTATGTGTGACTCCCAATCAACAACAACGAACTTCAGCTGTGCCTGATTGGGAGCCACACACGGCCCAAAACACAGAAATACAAAGACCTAGAAAAAGAACATAGAAAGCTGTAACACCCTGGCCTAACCAAAATAAAGAACAAAAAACCCCTCTCTATGGCCAGGGCGTTACAGTACCCCCCCCCCCAAGGTGCGGACTCCGGCCGCAAAACCTGACACTGAAGGGGAGGGTCCGGGTGGGCCTTCTTACGGCGGCGGCTCAGGTGCGGGACGTGGCCTCTGCTCCACCCTCGGCGTCAACCTCTTAGGTGGCGCACCTGGCCGTGCCGAAGGTCTGGTGGGCGACCCTGACTGCGCCCGGCTGGCGGGCGGTGATGGTTGCGCCTGGCTGGTGGGCGACCCTGGTTGCGCCCGGCTGGCGGGCAGCCGATGGCTGCGCCCGGCTGGCAGGCGGTCGATGGCTGCGCCCGGCTGGCGGGCGGTGAAGGCTGTGCCCGGCTGGCGTGCGGCGATGATTGCACCCGGCTGGCGGGCGTCCCTGGCGGCTCCGGCGGCACTGACCCAGGATTCACCAGGCTGAGGAGACATGTTAGAGGCCTGGCCCTAGGCTTGGCACAGGACTCACCGGGCTGGGGGGCGGCTCTGACTGCTCTGGACAGGTGGGCGGCTCTGGCGGCTCTGGACAGGCAGGCGGCTCTGGCGGCTCTGGACAGGCGGGCGGCTCTGGCGGCTCCGGACAGGCGGGCGGCTCTGGCGGCTCCGGACAGGCGGGCGGCTCTGGCGGCTCCGGACAGGCGGGCGGCTCTGGTGGCTCCGGACAGGCGGGCGGCTCTGGTGGCTCCGGACAGGCGGGCGGCTCTGGCGGCACCGGACAGGCGGGCGGCTCTGGCGGCTCCTGACTGGCGGGCGGCTCTGGCGACTCCTGACTGGCAGGCGGCTCTGGCGGCTCCTGACTGGCGGGCAGCTCTGGCGGCTCCGGACTGGCGGGCAGCTCTGGCGGCTCCGGACTGGCGAGACCCACTGGAGGCCTAGTCCTGGGAGGTGGCACAGGACGTACCAGGATGGGGAGACCCACTGGAGGCCTAGTCCTGGGAGGTGGCACAGGACGGACCAGGATGGGGAGACCCACTGGAGGCCTAGTCCTGGGAGGTGGCACAGGACGGACCAGGATGGGGAGACCCACTGGAGGCCTAGTCCTGGGAGGTGGCACAGGACTGACCAGGATGGGGAGACCCACTGGAGGCCTGGTCCGAGGAGGAGGCACAGGATAAACCGGGCTGTGGGGGAGCACTGGAGTTCTGGTACGGACGCTCTTTAGCCACACTCCAGGCTGAATGCCCACTTTGGCCCGGCACGGGCGGAGAGCAGGCATTGGGCGAACTGGACCCTCCCAGCGCTCTGGAGACACAGTGCGCAACGTCGGCGCAGGATAACCTGGACCGAGGAGGTGCACTGGAGACCAGACGCGCTGAGCTGGCACCATCCGCCCTGGCTCGATGCCTGCACTCGCATGGCACTTGCGGGGGGCTGGTATGTAGCGCACCGGGCTTTGAACGCGCACTGGGGACACCGTGTGCTCCACAGCATAACACGGTGTCTTACCAGTACCACGCTGCTTCCGGTAAGCACGGGGAGTTGGCTCAGGTCTACCGCCTGACTCCGCCAATCTCCCCGTGTGCCCCCCCCAAAAAAAATTTGGGGGCTGCCTCCCGTGTCCGTTGCGCTCCCTTTCCTCATACCAGCGCCTCTCAGCTCTCGCCGCCTCGATCTCCCACTGCGGGCGGCGATAATCCTCAGCTTGAGCCCATGGTCCTTTCCCGTCCAGGATTTCCTTCCAAGTCCACGACTCCAGATAGCTTTTCTCCTGGTGCCTCTCCTTGTGCTGCTCCTTTCTCCGCTGCTTGGTCCGTTGTTGGTGGGTAATTCTGTAACGGCTGTCTTCGTCGTCAGATGAAACAGAGAAGTCATCGTCGGAAAAGGTGGACCAATACGCAGCGAAGGATGTGTTCATCATTAGTGTTTTAATGAAAAAGAGAACACTACAAAAATAAACAAAAGACGACAGCAAATAGTTCTGTTAGGAAAACACACTAACAAAATACAATTACCCACAAAACCCAAAAGAAAAACATGCTCCTTATGTGTGACTCCCAATCAACAACAACGAACTTCAGCTGTGCCTGATTGGGAGCCACACACGGCCCAAAACACAGAAATACAAAAACCTAGAAAAAGAACATAGAACGCCCACCCAATGTAACACCCTGCCCTAACCAAAATAAAGAACAAAAAACCCCTCTCTATGGCCTGGGCGTTACACTTTGTTGCGAAATAGGAAGCCAATTCTTGATTTAACTTTGGATTGGAGATGTTTGATGTGAGTCTGGAAGGAGAGTTTACAGACTAACCAGACACCTAGGTATTTGTAGTTGTCCACATACAGTATTCTAAGTCAGAACCGTCCAGAGTAGTGATGCAGGACAGGCGGGCAGGTACAGGCAGCGATCGGTTGAAGAGCATGCATTTAGTTTTACTTGTATTTTGGAGCAGTTGGAGGCCACGGAAGGAGAGTTGTATGGCATTGAAGCTCGTCTGGAGGGTTGTTAACACAGTGTCCAAAGAAGGGCCAGAAGTATACAGAATGGTGTCGTCTGCGTAGCGGTGGATCAGAGACTCACCAGCAGCAAGAGCGACATCATTGATGTATACAGAGAAAAGAGTTGGCCCAAGAATTGAACCCTGTGGCATCCCCATAGAGACTGCCGGAGGGCCTGTTGTCAGGACCTATCAGAGAAGCAGTTGGTGAACCAGGCGATGCAATCATTAGAGAAACAAAGGCTATTGAGTCTGCTGATGAGGATGTGGTGATTGACAGAGTCGAAAGCTTTGGCCAGGTCAATGAAAACGGCAGCACAGTATTGTTTCTTATCGATGACGGTTACGATATCGTTTAGGACCTTGAGCATGGCTGAGGTGCACCTATGACCTGCTCTGAAACCAGATTGCATAGCGGAGAAGGTGCGGTGGGATTCGAAATGGTCGGTAATCTGTTTGTTGACTTGGCTTTCGAAGACCTTAGAAAGGCAGGGTAGGATGGATATAGGTCTATAGCAATTTGGGTCAAGAGTGTCCCCTCGTTTGAAGAGGGGGATGACAGCAGCTGCTTTCCAATCTATGGGAATCTCAAACGACATGAAAGAGAGGTTGAACAGGATAGTAATAGGGGTTGCAATAATTTCGGCAGATCATTTTAGAAAGAAAGGGTCCAGATTGTCTAGCCCGGCTGATTTGTAGGGGTCCAGATTTTGCAGCTCTTTCAGAACATCAGCTGAATGGATTTGGAGGAAGGCTTGGGCGAGTAGCTGTGGGGGGTGCAGTGCTGTTGACTGCAGTAGGGGTAGCCAGGTGGAAAGCATGGCCAGCCGTAGAAAAATAGAAAAAATACTGAAATTCTCAATTATAGTGGGTTTATCGGTGGTGACAGAGTTTCCTATCCTCAGTGCAGTGGGCAGTTGGGAGGAGGTGTTCTTATTCTCCATGGACTTTACAATGTCCCAGAACTTTTTTGAATTTGTGTTGCAGGAAGCAAATTTCTGCTTGAAAAAGCTAGCCTTAGCTTTTCTAACTGCCTGTGTATATTGGTTTCTAACTTCCCTGAAAAGTTGCATATCACGGGGGCTGTTTGATGCTAATGCAGAATGCCATAGGATGTTTTTGTGTTGGTTAAGGGCAGTCAGGTCTGGGGAGAACCAAGGGCTATATCTGTTCCTGGTTCTACATTTCTTGAATGGGGCATGCTTATTTAAGATGGTGAGGAAGGCATTTAAAAAAAAATAACCAGGCATCCTCTACTGACGGGATGAGGTCAATATCCTTCCAGGATACCAGGGCCAGGTCGATTAGAAAGGCTTGCTCGCTGAAATGTTTCAGGGAGCATAGATGGTCTTTATATGGTCTTTACACCATATATATATGGTGTAACGCTGCAGATGGTCTTTATGTGTGGTTGTAAGACCTGATGATTTCTCTGATTCCCCTAGCCACGTCATCTTTCTGCGGTCCATGCTAGCTCGCTACTCACTAACAAGTATCCTAGGGCTAGCCAACTCAATAAGGTGTGTAATTTCACAATGCTAAGACACAGGGGAGCTGCATAGATATTGGAGATGAGTAGAGAAACTGAACAGGCTTAACGTAGGTTAACTAGTTTAGCATCTTGCCAACATCTGGAGGGAAATATGAAAATACAAAAGCCCCACCATGTGTTGATTTCAGTGGAGTGAAAGTGCAGTTTTGGATGTTTTATTCGTAGGCCATTTGCTGTCCACCACTGATTGGTGCGTGGAACTGCAATCACCAACAAAACTTTCACCTGGGTTTGTTTTCTGACTTTCTGAAAATGATGGTTGTTGGACCTCTGTAAAGTCTGTTTACTCCAGGCAGATGAGTGGTAGCTGGGCACTCTACAATTCTAGGGAGTGTAGCTTGAGGGTTCTGTTCAGAATGTTCCAGAATGTTGATTATTTTCACTTAGTAAGCCCAGGTAGACCACTTGTTGACGTTCATCAATTATAATATACTGTGGAATATTATTATCCTTCTGTTATTACAGGAAAATAAACAGGTTTTATTGGTACAGTGTGTTTTCTAGGTACCAATTCTACCTGGTATAGTAGATTGTTAGAGACTTTATTGTGTTGTATTATGATTCGTCTTAGAATAACAACTGTATTCTTAGAACAGCATAGCTGTGGTAACCATGACAGCATTGGATTCTATTATCACATTCTGACCCCATTATAGGAATATTTCAGGTTCTAGAATCTAGCATAAACATTCCTTTCTCTTTTAATGATGGAGAATGTTAGGTGGGGGTGTTTCTATTCTACCTGTTCTCGACAGGGAGGCACTGGAAACAGAAATTAGCCCTTTCTAACACATAAAAAAAATATTCTCAGAGGCCTTCTCAGAGGCCTCCATTATTAACCAAATAAGGATTATTCTGCAAAAAAAAACACACACAAAAAAAACAATTGAGACAGGCCCACTGGGCTGAAGATGGACCAGCCCATCTGGTAGGCCGTCATTGTAAATAAGAATTTGTTCTTATCTGACTTCTCTAGTTAAATAAAGGTTAAATCTGGCATCTGACCTGAAACTGCCCTATGGCCACTCCTTTGTTGGCAGTACGGTTCTGTTTCTCTGATATTACTGGAATGACTATCCTACTGTTACATCTACAAAGCAAGGCATGACATACATACAAAGTTATGCTTTTATAGAGTTTGCTTTAAGCTGTTAGCTCACTGTATTATAGTGTATGATTCAGAGGGGTTAGGTTAAATGTTGAAGACACAGTTCAGTTGAATGCATTCAGTTATACAACTGACTAGGTATCCCACTTTCCCTTTCCCTTTAATGGCGGGAACCAGGTTTCCGAGGTTTTACCAGGATTTCCCTCACAAACCCACTTGCTTTTCCCTAGACAAATCATTGCGAGAATCCGGTGGATTATAATAAATTAATTCCATGAGTTGTGACTTGAAATTGAACTGTTAAATTATATGCAATGTCTAAATGTGTTTTCGCTGCTGCCTTCTCTGCTCTGCTATCTGCATGATCAATAATCAACACTCAGGGAGTCTGTCTGTGTGTGTGTGTGTGTGTGTGTGTGTGTGTGTGTGTGTGTGTGTGTGTGTGTGTGTGTGTGTGTGTGTGTGTGTGTGTGTGTGTGTGTGTGTGTGTGTGTGTGTGTGTGTGTGTGTGTGTGTGTGTGTGTGTGTGTGTGTGTGTGTGTGTGTCTGTGTCTGTGCTTTGTTGTAGCCTACCATTTATACTTACACAACGTCTCCATAAATTCCAAGTCATGCATTGTTTATGCTGAAGCTATACACGCAACATTGAAATGCAGTTAACACGGTAAACAAACAAAAGGCTCCAACTTTTTAGTTACCGGTAGGTCTACCCGCTTTAGGCCTACCTGCTTTAGGTCTACCTGCTTTAGGCCTACCTGCTTTAGGCCTACCTGCTTTAGGCCTACCTGCTTTAGGCCTACCTGCTTTAGGTCTACCTGATTTAGGCCTACCTGCTTAACACCTACCTGCTTTAGGCCTACCTGCTTTAGGTCTACCTGCTTTAGGCCTACCTGCTTTGGGTCTACCTGCTTTAGGCCTACCTGCTTTGGGTCTACCTGCTTTAGGCCTACCTGCTTTAGGTCTACCTGCTTTAGGCCTACCTGCTTTAGGCCTACCTGCTTTAGGTCTACCTGCTTTAGGCCTACCTGCTTAACACCTACCTGCTTTAAGCCTACCTGCTTTAGGTCTACCTGCTTTAGGCCTACCTGCTTTAGGCCTACCTGCTTTAGGTCTACCTGCTTTAGGCCTACCTGCTTAACACCTACCTGCTTTAAGCCTACCTGCTTTAGGTCTACCTGCTTTAGGCCTACCTGCTTTAGGTCTACCCGCTTTAGGCCTACCTGCATTAGGTCTACCTGCTTTAGGCCTACCTGTTTTAGGGCTACCTGCTTTAGGTCTACCTGTTTTAGGGCTACCTGCTTTAGGTCTACCTGCTTTAGGTCTACCTGCTTTGGGTCTACCTGCTTTAGGCCTACCTGCTTTAGTTCTACCTGCTTTTATTTATTCAAAAAATGTTGTCTACGTGGCAGACCTTTACTAAAGTAAATGCCACCAATGCCGTATGCAAAGAACAATCTCTTTCACCCTTTCACCTGGCAGGCTATCGTGGACCTACACCCAGTAACCAAGTACTGTTTGCTTGTGTGCTACAGGGTAGGCCTACCAGGGTATTGTTCACTACAGGGTAGACCTACCAGGTTAGTGTTTACTACAGGGTAGGCCTACCAGGTTAGTGTTTACTAAAGGGTAGTCCTACCAGGTAAGTGATTACTACAGGGTATGCCTACCAGGTTAGTGTTTACTACAGGGTAGGCCTACCAGGTTAGTGTTTACTAAAGGCCAGGCCTACCAGGTTAGTGTTTACTAAAGGCTAGGCCTACCAGGTAAGTGATTACTACAGGGAACGTCTACCAGGTTAGTGTTTACTACAGGGAAGGCCTACCAGGTCAGTGTTAACTACAGGGCAGGTCTACCAGGTTAGTGTTTACTACAGGGTAGGCCTACCAGGTTAGTGTTTACTAAAGGGTAGGCCTACCAGGTTAGTGTTTACTACAGGGTAGACCTACCAGGTTAGTGTTTACTACAGGGTAGGCCTACCAGGTTAGTGTTTACTACAGGGTAGGCCTACCAGATGAGTGTTTACTACAGGGTTGGCCTACCAGGTTATTGTTTACTACAGGGTAGGCCTACCAGGTTAGTGTTTACTACAGGGTAGGCCTACCAGGTTAGTGTTTTCTACAATTTACAATGGTAGAAATCATGACAGATTTTTATCGCTGGTATTATCTGTTTTTAAATGTCACTTCCAGTTTGAACCGGAATAGCTGGAAGCCCAGTAGTAGAGGGAAGGAAAATCGGTAGATTTTCTGGAGAATATGAAACCCTACATTATTACACATTCAGAGATATTACTTTAAAGGTCCAGCGTAGTCAAACATGTGATTTTACTGTGTTTTATATACATGTCCACACTATGAGGTTGAAATAATTCTTTAAAATGGTGAAAATGACGATGATGCCCTTTTAGTTTAAGAGCAGTTTGAAAAGACTTCCTGAAATGTCAGCCTGTTTTTTGATGGGATGGAATTTTGGCCTGCCTGGTGACATCACCAGGAGGAACATTTTGTTAATAGACCAATGAGAAAGAGAGTTCCAAACCTCTCTACCAATAACAATTACTTTTCAGTTTTTATACTCACCACTCAGACCATTCCCAGACAGACCTAGCAAAATGATTACTTGAAAAATTGCTCTACGCTAAGAAGCTATTTTTTTGTTTCATTTTGACCATTTTTTATTGAAAACAATCACAGTTACTTAAAATTGTTACTCAGAAATAATTTGAAATTGAGATAAGAAAACATTTAGTGCTCTATTTGAACAAACCTAATGGTCAATCTAAGCGCAGGCAGTAGTGCTATAGGGTCAGTGGTGTGTCAGAAATATTGGCCAATCAGAACGTGCTCCATGGCGAAATATGTGGTTGCTTTGAAGTTATGTCTTGATGGTATTTTATGTATCGCCTTGGAATCAACTCTAATTCCAATGTTAGTCCGTTATAGTTTGTTAAATGGCTTACAGAAGCTAAATAACAAAATGTAGACCTATCTTTGCTAAATATGTTAACTTCAACCCCTTTGCAGTCCACATTGTTCTAAATAATTGCATGGCATCAATAGCATTCACACTGATACAGTATAGAGGCTATTGTCTACTGTAAATTGCATTATGGCTGAGCATGAACATGCCAAACATTGTTAATAAGCAAGATTAAATCCATTACTGTTAAGGCCTAAAATACCTTTAAATAGAGCCCTTAGGACCAGTAAATGGAGCCCTTAGGATCATTAAATAGAGCCCTTAGGACCATTAAAGAGAGCCCTTATGACCATTAAATAGAGCCCTTAGGACCAGTAAATAGAGCCCTTAAGACCATTAAATAGAGCCCTTACGACCTTTAAATAGAGCCCTTACAACCATTAAATAGAGCCCTGAAGACCATTAAATAGAGCCCTTAAGACCATTAAATAGAGCCCTTAGAACCATTAAATAGAGCCCTAAAGACCATTAAATAGAGCCCTTAAGACCATTAAATAGAGCCCTTAAGACCTTTAAATAGAGCCCTTAAGACCATTAAATAGAGCCCTTAAGACCATTAAATAGAGCCCTTAGAACCATTAAATAGAGCCCTTAGAACCATTAAATAGAGCCCTTAAGATCATTAAATAGAGCCCTTAACCTCTATGGGCTAGGTGGGACGCAAGCGTCCCCCCCGTGGTGCACTCCATCAACAGCAGGTGCATTTCAAGAGCGGCAAATTTGAATCCAAATAAATGTCAAAATTCAAATTTTTCAAACATACAACTATTTTACACCCTTTGAAAGATAAACATCTCCTTAATCTAACCACGTTTTACGATTTCAAAAAGGTTTTACGGCGAAAGCATAAATTTAGAGTATGTTAGGACAGTACATTTACAAGAGTTGTGTGTAATGTTTTGTCAATTCAAAGACAGGGTCACCAAAACCATAAAACCAGCTAAAATGATGCACTAACCTTTTACAATCTCCATCAGATGACACTCCTAGGACATTATGTTAGACAATGCATGCATTTTTAGTTCTATCAAGTTCATATTTATATCCAAAAACAGCGTTTTACTATGGCATTGATGTTGAGGAAATCGTTTCCCTCCAATAACCGGCAGTCAAGTCAGCATCACAAATTAAATAATTAAAATTAGAAAACATTGGTAAAATATTATATTGTCATTTAAAGAATTATAGATTTACATCTCTTGAACGCAATCAACTTGCCAGATTTAAAAATAACCTTACTGGGAAATCACACTTTGCAATAATCTGAGCACTGCGCCCAGAAAAATACGCATTGCGATACAGACTAGTCGTCATGTTGGGGAGATCTAAAATCGAAAATACTATGTAAATAATCCATTACCTTTGATTCTCTTCATCAGATGTCACTTCCAGGTATCACAGGTCCATAACGATTGTAGTTTTGTTCAAAAAAGCTCATCATTTATGTCCAAAAATCTCCGTCTTGTTAGCACATGATCTAAGCCAGCCGGACTTCTCGTCATGAACGAGGGGAAAAAATATATTTACGTTCGTTCAAACATGTCAAACGTTGTATAGCATAAATCATTAGGGCCTTTTTTAACCAGAACATGACTAATATTCAAGGTGGACGAATGCATACTCTTTTATAACGTATTGGAACGAGGGTACCCAACATGAACTCGCGCGCCAGGTGTCTAATGGGCCATCATCGTTCCATGGCTCTTGTTCGGTCAGATCTCCCTCCAGAAGACTCAAAACACTTTGTAAAGGCTGGTGACATCTAGTGGAAGCAATAGGAAGTGCCAAAATATTCCTCAGCCCCTGTGTTTTTCAATGGCATAGGTTTAAAGGTAATACAACACATCAGGTATCCACTTCCTGTCAGAAAATGTCTCAGGGTTTTGCCTGCCAAATGAGTTCTGTTATACTCACAGATACCATTCAAACAGTTTTAGAAACTTTAGAGTGTTTTCTATCCATATATAATAAGTATATGCATATTCTAGTTACTGGGTAGGATTAGTAACCAGATTAAATCGGGTACATTTTTTTTATCCAGCCGTGTCAAATACTGCCCCCTAGCCCTAACAGGTTAATTCAAAAAGAACACTGGAACACTACAAAACAAGAAAACACCGACAGCTCAACAGCACTGACAGCTGAACACAACTGACCAGAAACAATTACCCACACCCACAAGGAAAAACACACACTACTATATAGGACTCCCAATCAAAGGCAACTCAACACACCTGCCTTCAATTGGGAGTCCAACAACCAACTCGCACGTAACACAAAAATCTCTGCCACATCCTGACCAAAACGAATACAATTGCTCCCTCTGCTGGTGACAGATGGCCTTGAGATAGAAGCTGTTTTTCAGTCTCTCAGTCCCAGCTTTGATGCACCTGTACTGACCTCACCTTCTGGATGTTAGCGGGGTGAACAGGCAGTGGCTCGGGTGGTTGTTGTCCTTGATGATCTTTTTGGCCTTCCTGTAACATCGGGTGGTGTAGATGTCCTTTAGGGCAGGTAGTTTGCCCCCGGTGATGTGTTGTGCAGACCTCACTACCCTCTGGAGAGCCCTGCGGTTGTGGTGATACAACCTGAGAGGATGCACTCGATTGTGCATCTGTAAAGGTTTGCGAGGGTTTTAGGTGACAAGCCAAATGTCTTCAGCCTCCTGAGGTTGAAGAGGTGCTGCTGTGCCTTCTTCACCACGCTGTCTGTGTGGGTGGACCATTTCAGTTTGTCCGTGTTGTGTACGCCGAGGAACTTAAAACTTTCCACCTTCTCCACTACTGTCCCATCGATGTGGATAGGGGGGTGCTCCCTTTGCTGTTTCCTGAAGTCCACGATCATCTCCTTTGTTTTGTTGACATTGAGTGTGAGGTTATTTTCCTTACACCACACTCCGAGGGCCATCTCCTCCTCCCTGTAGGCCGTCTCGTCATTGTTGGTAATCAAGCCTACCACTGTTGTGTCATCTGCAAACTTGATGATTGAGTTGGAGGCGTGAATGGCCACGCAATCATGGGTGAACAGGGAGTACAGGAGAGGGCTGAGAACGCACCCTTGTACCCCCAGTGTTGAGGATCAGCGGGGCTGAGATGTTGTTTCCTACCGTCACCACCTGGGCGGCGGCCCGTCAGGAAGTCCAGTACCCAGTTGTACAGGTCGAGGTTGAGACCCAGGGCCTCTAGCTTAATGATGAGCTTGGAGGGTACTATGGTGTTGAACGCTGAGCTATTGTCAATGAACAGCATAATTAACCTCTATGGGCTAGGTGGGACGCTAGCGTGCCACCCGTGGTGCACTCCATCAACAGCAGGTGCATTTCAAGAGCGGCAAATTTGAATCCAAATAAATGTCAAAATTCAAATTTTTCAAACATACAACTATTTTACACCCTTTGAAAGATAAACATCTCCTTAATCTAACCACGTTTTACGATTTCAAAAAGGTTTTACGGCGAAAGCATAAATTTAGAGTATGTTAGGACAGTACATAGGTGAATGCACCAATTTGTAAGTCGCTCTGGATAAGAGCGTCTGCTAAATGACTAAAATGTAAAATGTAAATGTACATTTACAAGAGTTGTGTGTAATGTTTTGTCAAGTCAAAGACAGGGTCACCAAAACCATAAAACCAGCTAAAATGATGCACTAACCTTTTACAATCTCCATCAGATGACACTCCTAGGACATTATGTTAGACAATGCATGCATTTTTAGTTCTATCAAGTTCATATTTATATCCAAAAACAGCGTTTTACTATGGCATTGATGTTGAGGAAATCGTTTCCCTCCAATAACCGGCAGTCAAGTCAGCGTCACAAATTAAATAATTAAAATTAGAAAACATTGGTAAAATATTATATTGTCATTTAAAGAATTATAGATTTACATCTCTTGAACGCAATCAACTTGCCAGATTTAAAAATAACCTTACTGGGAAATCACACTTTGCAATAATCTGAGCACTGCGCCCAGAAAAATACGCGTTGCGATACAGACTAGACGTCATGTTGGGGAGATCTAAAATCGAAAATACTATGTAAATAATCCATTACCTTTGATTCTCTTCATCAGATGTCACTTCCAGGTATCACAGGTCCATAACGAATGTAGTTTTGTTCAAAAAAGCTCATCATTTATGTCCAAAAATCTCCGTCTTGTTAGCACATGATCTAAGCCAGCCGGACTTCTCGTCATGAACGAGGGGAAAAAATATATTTACGTTCGTTCAAACATGTCAAACGTTGTATAGCATAAATCATTAGGGCCTTTTTTAACCAGAACATGAATAATATTCAAGGTGGACGAATGCATACTCTTTTATAACGTATTGGAACGAGGGTACCCAACATGAACTCGCGCGCCAGGTGTCTAATGGTACATCATCGTTCCATGGCTCTTGTTCGGTCAGATCTCCCTCCAGAAGACTCAAAACACTTTGTAAAGGCTGGTGACATCTAGTGGAAGCAATAGGAAGTGCCAAAATATTCCTCAGCCCCTGTGTTTTTCAATGGGATAGGTTTAAAGTCAATACAACACATCAGGTATCCACTTCCTGTCAGAAAATGTCTCAGGGTTTTGCCTGCCAAATGAGTTCTGTTATACTCACAGACACCATTCAAACAGTTTTAGAAACTTTAGAGTGTTTTCTATCCATATATAAAAAGTATATGCATATTCTAGTTACTCGGTAGGATCAGTAACCAGATTAAATCGGGTATATTTTTTTTATCCAGACGTGCAAATGCTGCCCCCTAGCCCTAACAGGTTAAGTATAGACTTTTACGTATTTTAAGTATTATAGTTGGGTACTTTTTCAACCACTGACAAATACACACTTCTTTCTAACAATTATTCTCTGTTTTTTGCTTTATGCCTCCACTTATTTTTTGGGAAAATATCCCAATTTTCTAATTCTTTAATTCTAATGTTTTTCATTTGGTTTATTCAAGTGTGCTTCTCATTAAAGTAGGAGATGATTGTGTCTGAAATAGCACCCTATTCCCTATATAGTGCACTACTGTTGACCAGGATGGTACCCTATTCCCTATATAGTGCACTACTGTTGACCAGGATGGTACCCTATTCTCTATATAGTACACTACTGTTGACCAGGATGGCACCCTATTCCCTATATAGTACACTACTGTTGACCAGGATGGCACCCTATTCCCTATATAGTGCACTACTGTTGACCAGGATGGCACCCTATTCCCTATATAGTGTGGAGGTGAAGGTGAAGACCTCATCTTGATTCCCTTAACAACCAACCTGTGAATATATCCTGGAATAACACCTTATTCCTTATAAAGTACAGTACTGTTAACCAACCTGTGAATAGATCCTGGAATAACACCTTATTCCTTATAAAGTACGGTACTGTTAACCAACCTGTGAATATATCCTGGAATCACACCTTATTCCTTATAAAGTATGGTACTGTTAACCAACCTGTGAATATATCATGGAATAGCTGGATACTAGCAGTCTTCCAGCAGCGATGCTATCCTGCAGAATTTGACTGTTTACACACTCCTCTCACACATTCACCTTAGATTTGCCTTGATCATTTCCTTCAGAGAGTCAATGATTCAGTCGCTTTTCAAACCCTTTGACGGTGTAGACAAGGTTTCCCCAGCGGCAATGATTTCAATCAGACAGCGTGTGAATTCACAGGGCTTTTCAGAATAGAACGGAACACTCTATAGTGGGTTGGACGAACAAGTCTTTTTTTGTGTGGAAGATGGATTCAAATTTATTTGTGCAAAAATGCCTCAAACACAGACACACACACAGACACACACACACGCACACACAAACACACACACAAGCAATTATTTACAAAATGTCTCCTTTTTGGATGTGGTGCTGTAAGGGAGTGGAGAGTAGCAGAAGGAGAGAGTGATACTGTGCATGCATCCTGCCCTCTAACTGAACTATATTGACTGTTACCTGCTGCATCCTGCCCTCTAACTGAACTATATTGACCTTTAACTGCTGCATCGTGACCTCTATCTGAACTATATTGATCTTTACCTGCTGCACCCTGACCTCTATATTGACCTTTACCTGCTGCACCCTGACCTCTATCTGAACTATATTGACCTTTACCTGCTGCACCCTGACCTCTATCTGAACTATATTGACCTTTACCTGCTGCACCCTGACCTCTATCTGAACTATATTGACCTTTACCTGCTGCATCCTGCCCTCTATCTGAACTATATTGACCTTTACCTGCTGCACCCTGACCTCTATCTGAACTATATTGACCTTTACCTGCTGCACCCTGACCTCTATCTGAACTATATTGACCTTTACCTGCTGCATCCTGCCCTCTATCTGAACTATATTGACCTTTACCTGCTGCACCCTGACCTCTATCTGAACTATATTGACCTTTACCTGCTGCACCCTGACCTCTATCTGAACTATATTGACCTTTACCTGCTGCATCCTGCCCTCTATCTGAGCGATATTGACCTTTACCTGTAATTAGATAATGCTCACAGCCTGCCCGTACAGGCGAGAGAGAGTGGAAGGAGAGAGAGAGAAAGACCGAGATACCAATAAAGGATGAAGAGAGAGAGAGAGAGAGAGAGAGAGAGAGAGAGAGAGAGAGAGAGAGAGAGAGAGAGAGAGAGAGAGAGGTAGTCCGAGAGAGAAAACCCAATAGGAGAGCAATAGCCAACCTGCCATAGCAGTTATATTAATTGTTGTGTGTAATAGTAGCGTTTTGTTTAAACGTAATGTCTCCCAGTATCACACCCATCTAAAATCCATTTCCATTATAAACCCTCCGAAATAAGACGCTGCTTTAACCGACACATTGATGAGAACACTACTGACATCACAGAGTGACAAACAACCTCCATTATGCCAACACGTCGTTCTGAATGGAGCGGTGTGTGTGTGTGTTTGTGTGTGTGTGTGTGTGTGTGTGTGTGTGTGTGTGTGTGTGTGTGTGTGTGTGTGTGTGTGTGTGTGTGTGTGTGTGTGTAATTGTGCAATAGTGGACCGTGCATGTCTGTGTACGAAGTCTTGAGAATAGAAGTCATTTGTCAGATAAATGATGCCGTGTCAAGAGTGTGTTTAATTCTAACCCTTTTTAGCTGGAGCCTTCACAAGCCTGTCTGTTAACTCTTTAAATTAGAAATATGGAAAACAGCAACAATAATCTAGGTTTTATTAGTGAGAGGAACATTAGGTTTTATTAACAGTAGGTTTTATTAACAGTAGATTTTATTAACAGTAGGTTTTATTAGTGAGAGGAACAGTAGGTTTTATTAACAGTAGGTTTTATTAGCAGTAGGTTTTATTAATGGTAGGTTTTATTAGTGAGAGGAACAGTAGGTTTTATTAACAGTAGGTTTTATTAACAGTAGGTTTTATTAGTGAGAGGAACAGTAGGTTTTATTAACAGTAGGTTTTATTAGCAGTAGGTTTTTATTAACGGTAGGTTTTATTTACAATAGGTTTTATTAACAGTAGGTTCTATTAACAGTACGTTTTATTAACAGTACGTTTTATTAACAGTAGGTTTTATTAGTGAGAGTAACAGTAGGTTTTATTAAAGGTAGGTTTTATTAACAGTAGGTTTTATTAACAGTTGGTTTTATTAACAGTAGGTTTTACTAACAGTAGGTTTTATTAACAGTAGGTTTTACTAACAGTAGGTTTTATTAACAGTAGGTTTTTTAATGAGAGGAAAGTAGGTTTTATTAGTGAGAGGAACAGTAGGTTTTATTAACAGTAGTTTTTATTAACAGTAGGTTTTATTAACAATAGGTTTTATTAAGAGTAGATTTTATTAACAGTAGGTTTTATTAAAAGTAGATTTAGTAGTGAGAGGAACAGTAGGTTTTATTAGTGAGAGGAACAGAAGGTTTTATTAACAGTAGGTTTTATTAACAGTAGGTTTTATTTACAGTAGGTTTTATTAGTGAGAGGAACAGTAGGTTTTATTAACAGTAGGTTTTATTAACAGTAGGTCTTATTAACAGTAGGTTTTATTAACAGTAGGTTTTATTAACAGTAGGTTTTATTAACAGTAGGTTTTATTAGTGAGAGGAACAGTAGGTTTTATTAGGAGGGCAGTAGGTTTTATTAACAGTAGGTTTTATTAACAGTAGGTTTTATTAACAGTAGGTTTTATTAACAGTAGGTTTTATTAGTGAGAGGAACAGTAGGTTTTATTAACAGTAGATTTTATTAACAGTAGGTTTTATTAACAGTAGGTTTTATTAGTGAGAGTAACAGTAGGTTTTATTAAAGGTAGGTTTTATTAACAGTAGGTTTTATTAACAGTAGGTTTTATTAACAATAGGTTTTACTAACAGTAGGTTTTATTAACAGTAGGTTTTACTAACAGTAGGTTTTATTAACAGTAGGTTTTTTTAATGAGAGGGAAAGTAGATTTTATTAGTGAGAGGAACAGTAGGTTTTATTAGTGAGAGGAACAGTAGGTTTTATTAACAGTAGGTTTTATTAACAGTAGGTTTTATTAAAAGTAGCTTTAGTAGTGAGAGGAACAGTAGGTTTTATTAGTGAGAGGAACAGAAGGTTTTATTAACAGTAGGTTTTATTAACAGTAGGTTTTATTAACAGTAGGTTTTATTAGTGAGAGGAACAGTAGGTTTTATTAACAGTAGGTTTTATTAACAGTAGGTTTTATTAACAGTAGGTTTTATTAACAGTAGGTTTTATTAGTGAGAGGAACAGTAGGTTTTATTAACAGTAGGTTTTATAGTGAACAGTAGGTTTTATTAACAGTAGGTTTTATTAACAGTAGGTTTTATTAGTGAGAGGAACAATAGGTTTTATTAACAGTAGGTTTTATTAACATTAGGTTTTATTAACAGTAGGTTTTATTAGTGAGAGGAACAATAGGTTTTATTAACAGTAGGTTTTATTAACAGTAGGTTTTATTAACAGTATATTTTATTAACAGTAGGTTTTATTAGTGAGAGGAACAGTAGGTTTTATTAACAGTAGGTTTTATTAGCGTAGGTTTATCACGGTAGGTTTTATTAGTGAGAGGAACAGTAGGTTTTATTAACAGTAGGTTTTATTAACAGTAGGTTTTATTAACAATAGGTTTTATTAACAGTAGATTTTATTAACAGTAGGTTTTATTAAAAGTAGATTTAGTAGTGAGAGGAACAGTAGGTTTTATTAGTGAGAGGAACAGAAGGTTTTATTAACAGTAGGTTTTATTAACAGTAGGTTTTATTTACAGTAGGTTTTATTAGTGAGAGGAACAGTAGGTTTTATTAACAGTAGGTTTTATTAGTGAGAGGAAACAGTAGGTTTTATTAACAGTAGGTTTTATTAACAGTAGGTTTTATTAACAGTAGGTTTTATTAGTGAGAGGAACAGTAGGTTTTATTAAAGGTAGGTTTTATTAACAGGTTTTATTAAAGTAGGTTTTATTAACAGTCGGTTTTATTAACAATAGGTTTTACTAACAGTAGGTTTTATTAACAGTAGGTTTTTACTAACAGTAGGTTTTATTAACAGTAGGTTTTATTAATGAGAGGGAAAGTAGATTTTATTAGTGAGAGGAACAGTAGGTTTTATTAACAGTAGGTTTTATTAACAGTAGGTTTTATTAACAGTAGGTTTTATTAACAGTAGGTTTTATTAACAGTAGGTTTTATTAATAGTAGGTTTTATTAGTGAGAGGAACAGTAGGTTTTATTAGTGAGAGGAACAGAAGGTTTTATTAACAGTAGGTTTTATTAACAGTAGGTTTTATTAGTACAGTAGAGGAACAGTAGGTTTTATTAACAGTAGGTTTTATTAACAGTAGGTTTTATTAACAGTAGGTTTTATTAGTGAGAGTAACAGTAGGTTTTATTAAAGGTATGGTTTTATTAACAGTAGGTTTTATTAACAGTAGGTTTTATTAACAATAGGTTTTACTAACAGTAGGTTTTATTAACAGTAGGTTTTACTAACAGTAGGTTTTATTAACAGTAGGTTTTATTAATGAGAGGGAAAGTAGATTTTATTAGTGAGAGGAACAGTAGGTTTTATTAACAGTAGTTTTTATTAACAGTAGGTTTTATTAACAATAGGTTTTATTAACAGTAGATTTTATTAACAGTAGGTTTTATTAAAAGTAGATTTAGTAGTGAGAGGAACAGTAGGTTTTATTAGTGAGAGGAACAGAAGGTTTTATTAACAGTAGGTTTTATTAACAGTAGGTTTTATTTACAGTAGGTTTTATTAGTGAGAGGAACAGTAGGTTTTATTAACAGTAGGTTTTATTAACAGTAGGTTTTATTAACAGTAGGTTTTATTAACAGTAGATTTATTAACAGTAGGTTTTATTAACAGTAGGTTTTATTAACAGTAGGTTTTATTAGTGAGAGGAACAGTAGGTTTTATTAACAGTAGGTTTTATTAACAGTAGGTTTTATTAACAGTAGGTTTTATTAACAGTAGGTTTTATTAGTGAGAGGAACAGTAGGTTTTATTAACAGTAGGTTTTATTAACAGTAGGTTTTATTAACAGTAGGTTTTATTAGTGAGAGTAACAGTAGGTTTTATTAAAGGTAGGTTTTATTAACAGTAGGTTTTATTAACAGTAGGTTTTATTAACAATAGGTTTTACTAACAGTAGGTTTTATTAACAGTAGGTTTTACTAACAGTAGGTTTTATTAACAGTAGGTTTTATTAATGAGAGGGAAAGTAGATTTTATTAGTGAGAGGAACAGTAGGTTTTATTAACAGTAGGTTTTATTAACAGTAGGTTTTATTAACAATAGGTTTTATTAACAGTAGATTTTATTAACAGTAGGTTTTATTAAAAGTAGGTTTTATTAGTGAGAGGAACAGTAGGTTTTATTAGTGAGAGGAACAGAAGGTTTTATTAACAGTAGGTTTTATTAACAGTAGGTTTTATTAACAGTAGGTTTTATTAGTGAGAGGAACAGTAGGTTTTATTAGTGATAGGAACAGAAGGTTTTATTAACAGTAGGTTTTATTAACAGTAGGTTTTATTAACAGTAGGTTTTATTAACAGTAGGTTTTATTAGTGAGAGGAACAGTAGGTTTTATTAACAGTAGGTTTTATTAACAGTAGGTTTTATTAGTGAGAGGAACAGTAGGTTTTATTAACAGTATGTTTTATTAGTGAGAGGAACAATAGGTTTTATTAACAGTAGGTTTTATTAACAGTAGGTTTTATTAACAGTATATTTCATTAACAGTAGGTTTTATTAGTGAGAGGAACAGTAGGTTTTATTAACAGCAGGTTTTATTAACAGTAGGTTTTATTAGTGAGAGGAACAGTAGGTTTTATTAACAGTAGGTTTTATTAACAGTAGGTTTTATTAACAATAGGTTTTATTAACAGTAGATTTTATTAACAGTAGGTTTTATTAAAAGTAGATTTAGTAGTGAGAGGAACAGTAGGTTTTATTAGTGAGAGGAACAGAAGGTTTTATTAACAGTAGGTTTTATTAACAGTAGGTTTTATTAGTGAGAGTAACAGTAGGTTTTATTAACAGTAGGTTTTATTAACAGTAGGTTTTATTTACAGTAGGTTTTATTAGTGAGAGGAACAGTAGGTTTTATTAACAGTAGGTTTTATTAGTGAGAGTAACAGTAGGTTTTATTAACAATAGGTTTTATTAACAGTAGATTTTATTAACAGTAGGTTTTATTAAAAGTAGATTTAGTAGTGAGAGGAACAGTAGGTTTTTTTAGTGAGAGGAACAGAAGGTTTTATTAACAGTAGGTTTTATTAACAGTAGGTTTTATTAGTGAGAGGAACAGTAGGTTTTATTAACAGTAGGTTTTATTAACAGTAGGTTTTATTTACAGTAGGTTTTATTAGTGAGAGGAACAGTAGGTTTTATTAACAGTAGGTTTTATTAGTGAGAGTAACAGTAGGTTTTATTAACAGTAGGTTTTATTAACAGTAGGTTTTATTAACAGTAGGTTTTATTAGTGAGAGTAACAGTAGGTTTTATTAAAGGTAGGTTTTATTAACAGTAGGTTTTATTAACAGTCGGTTTTATTAACAATAGGTTTTACTAACAGTAGGTTTTATTAACAGTAGGTTTTTACTAACAGTAGGTTTTATTAACAGTAGGTTTTATTAATGAGAGGGAAAGTAGATTTTATTAGTGAGAGGAACAGTAGGTTTTATTAACAGTAGGTTTTATTAACAGTAGGTCTTATTAACAATAGGTTTTATTAACAGTAGATTTTATTAACAGTAGGTTTTATTAATAGTAGGTTTTATTAGTGAGAGGAACAGTAGGTTTTATTAGTGAGAGGAACAGAAGGTTTTATTAACAGTAGGTTTTATTAACAGTAGGTTTTATTAGTGAGAGGAACAGTAGGTTTTATTAACAGTAGGTTTTATTAACAGTAGGTTTTATTAGTGAGAGGAAAAGTAGGTTTTATTAACAGTAGGTTTTATTAGCAGTAGGTTTATTAACAGTAGGTTTTATTAGTGAGAGGAACAGTAGGTTTTATTAGTGAGAGGAACAGTAGGTTTTATTAACAGTAGGTTTTATTAACAGTAGGTTTTATTAACAATAGGTTTTATTAACAGTAGATTTTATTAACAGTAGGTTTTATTAAAAGTAGATTTAGTAGTGAGAGGAACAGTAGGTTTTATTAGTGAGAGGAACAGAAGGTTTTATTAACAGTAGGTTTTATTAACAGTAGGTTTTATTTACAGTAGGTTTTATTAGTGAGAGGAACAGTAGGTTTTATTAACAGTAGGTTTTATTAACAGTAGGTCTTATTAACAATAGGTTTTATTAACAGTAGATTTCATTAACAGTAGGTTTTATTAATAGTAGGTTTTATTTGTGAGAGGAACAGTAGGTTTTATTAGTGAGAGGAACAGAAGGTTTTATTAACAGTAGGTTTTATTAACAGTAGGTTTTATTAACAGTAGGTTTTATTAACAGTAGGTTTTATTAGTGAGAGGAACAGTAGGTTTTATTAACAGTAGATTTTATTAACAGTAGGTTTTATTAACAGTAGGTTTTATTAGTGAGAATAACAGTAGGTTTTATTAAAGGTAGGTTTTATTAACAGTAGGTTTTATTAACAGTAGGTTTTATTAACAATAGGTTTTACTAACAGTAGGTTTTATTAACAGTAGGTTTTACTAACAGTAGGTTTTATTAACAGTAGGTTTTTTTAATGAGAGGGAAAGTAGATTTTATTAGTGAGAGGAACAGTAGGTTTTATTAGTGAGAGGAACAGAAGGTTTTATTAACAGTAGGTTTTATTAACAGTAGGTTTTATTAAAAGTAGATTTAGTAGTGAGAGGAACAGTAGGTTTTATTAGTGAGAGGAACAGAAGGTTTTATTAACAGTAGGTTTTATTAACAGTAGGTTTTATTTACAGTAGGTTTTATTAGTGAGAGGAACAGTAGGTTTTATTAACAGTAGGTTTTATTAACAGTAGGTTTTATTAACAGTAGATTTTATTAGTGAGAGGAACAGTAGGTTTTATTAACAGTAGGTTTTATTAGTGAGAGGAACAGTAGGTTTTATTAACAGTAGGTTTTATTAACAGTAGGTTTTATTAGTGAGAGGAACAATAGATTTTATTAACAGTAGGTTTTATTAACATTAGGTTTTATTAACAGTATGTTTTATTAGTGAGAGGAACAATAGGTTTTATTAACAGTAGGTTTTATTAACAGTAGGTTTTATTAACAGTATATTTTATTAACAGTAGGTTTTATTAGTGAGAGGAACAGTAGGTTTTATTAACAGTAGGTTTTATTAACAGTAGGTTTTATTAGTGAGAGGAACAGTAGGTTTTATTAACAGTAGGTTTTATTAACAGTAGGTTTTATTAACAATAGGTTTTATTAACAGTAGATTTTATTAACAGTAGGTTTTATTAAAAGTAGATTTAGTAGTGAGAGGAACAGTAGGTTTTTTTAGTGAGAGGAACAGAAGGTTTTATTAACAGTAGGTTTTATTAACAGTAGGTTTTATTTACAGTAGGTTTTATTAGTGAGAGGAACAGTAGGTTTTATTAACAGTAGGTTTTATTAGTGAGAGGAACAGTAGGTTTTATTAACAGTAGGTTTTATTAACAGTAGGTTTTATTAACAGTAGGTTTTATTAGTGAGAGTAACAGTAGGTTTTATTAAAGGTAGGTTTTATTAACAGTAGGTTTTATTAACAGTCGGTTTTATTAACAATAGGTTTTACTAACAGTAGGTTTTATTAACAGTAGGTTTTTACTAACAGTAGGTTTTATTAACAGTAGGTTTTATTAATGAGAGGGAAAGTAGATTTTATTAGTGAGAGGAACAGTAGGTTTTATTAACAGTAGGTTTTATTAACAGTAGGTCTTATTAACAATAGGTTTTATTAACAGTAGATTTTATTAACAGTAGGTTTTATTAATAGTAGGTTTTATTAGTGAGAGGAACAGTAGGTTTTATTAGTGAGAGGAACAGAAGGTTTTATTAACAGTAGGTTTTATTAACAGTAGGTTTTATTAGTGAGAGGAACAGTAGGTTTTATTAACAGTAGGTTTTATTAACAGTAGGTTTTATTAACAGTAGGTTTTATTAGTGAGAGTAACAGTAGGTTTTATTAAAGGTATGTTTTATTAACAGTAGGTTTTATTAACAGTAGGTTTTATTAACAATAGGTTTTACTAACAGTAGGTTTTATTAACAGTAGGTTTTACTAACAGTAGGTTTTATTAACAGTAGGTTTTTTTAATGAGAGGGAAAGTAGATTTTATTAGTGAGAGGAACAGTAGGTTTTATTAACAGTAGTTTTTATTAACAGTAGGTTTTATTAACAATAGGTTTTATTAACAGTAGATTTTATTAACAGTAGGTTTTATTAAAAGTAGATTTAGTAGTGAGAGGAACAGTAGGTTTTATTAGTGAGAGGAACAGAAGGTTTTATTAACAGTAGGTTTTATTAACAGTAGGTTTATTTACAGTAGGTTTTATTAGTGAGAGGAACAGTAGGTTTTATTAACAGTAGGTTTTATTAACAGTAGGTCTTATTAACAATAGGTTTTATTAACAGTAGATTTCATTAACAGTAGGTTTTATTAATAGTAGGTTTTATTTGTGAGAGGAACAGTAGGTTTTATTAGTGAGAGGAACAGAAGGTTTTATTAACAGTAGGTTTTATTAACAGTAGGTTTATTAACGGTAGGTTTTATTAGTGAGAGGAACAGTAGGTTTTATTAACAGTAGATTTTATTAACAGTAGGTTTTATTAACAGTAGGTTTTATTAGTGAGAATAACAGTAGGTTTTATTAAAGGTAGGTTTTATTAACAGTAGGTTTTATTAACAGTAGGTTTTATTAACAATAGGTTTTACTAACAGTAGGTTTTATTAACAGTAGGTTTTACTAACAGTAGGTTTTATTAACAGTAGGTTTTTTTAATGAGAGGGAAAGTAGATTTTATTAGTGAGAGGAACAGTAGGTTTTATTAACAGTAGTTTTTATTAACAGTAGGTTTTATTAACAATAGGTTTTATTAACAGTAGATTTTATTAACAGTAGGTTTTATTAAAAGTAGATTTAGTAGTGAGAGGAACAGTAGGTTTTATTAGTGAGAGGAACAGAAGGTTTTATTAACAGTAGGTTTTATTAACAGTAGGTTTTATTAAAAGTAGCTTTAGTAGTGAGAGGAACAGTAGGTTTTATTAGTGATAGGAACAGAAGGTTTTATTAACAGTAGGTTTTATTAACAGTAGGTTTTATTAACAGTAGGTTTTATTAACAGTAGGTTTTATTAGTGAGAGGAACAGTAGGTTTTATTAACAGTAGGTTTTATTAACAGTAGGTTTTATTAGTGAGAGGAACAGTAGGTTTTATTAACAGTATGTTTTATTAGTGAGAGGAACAATAGGTTTTATTAACAGTAGGTTTTATTAACAGTAGGTTTTATTAACAGTATATTTCATTAACAGTAGGTTTTATTAGTGAGAGGAACAGTAGGTTTTATTAACAGCAGGTTTTATTAACAGTAGGTTTTATTAGTGAGAGGAACAGTAGGTTTTATTAACAGTAGGTTTTATTAACAGTAGGTTTTATTAACAATAGGTTTTATTAACAGTAGATTTTATTAACAGTAGGTTTTATTAAAAGTAGATTTAGTAGTGAGAGGAACAGTAGGTTTTTTTAGTGAGAGGAACAGAAGGTTTTATTAACAGTAGGTTTTATTAACAGTAGGTTTTATTAGTGAGAGTAACAGTAGGTTTTATTAACAGTAGGTTTTATTAACAGTAGGTTTTATTTACAGTAGGTTTTATTAGTGAGAGGAACAGTAGGTTTTATTAACAGTAGGTTTTATTAGTGAGAGTAACAGTAGGTTTTATTAACAATAGGTTTTATTAACAGTAGATTTTATTAACAGTAGGTTTTATTAAAAGTAGATTTAGTAGTGAGAGGAACAGTAGGTTTTATTAGTGAGAGGAACAGAAGGTTTTATTAACAGTAGGTTTTATTAACAGTAGGTTTTATTAGTGAGAGGAACAGTAGGTTTTATTAACAGTAGGTTTTATTAACAGTAGGTTTTATTTACAGTAGGTTTTATTAGTGAGAGGAACAGTAGGTTTTATTAACAGTAGGTTTTATTAGTGAGAGTAACAGTAGGTTTTATTAACAGTAGGTTTTATTAACAGTAGGTTTTATTAACAGTAGGTTTTATTAGTGAGAGTAACAGTAGGTTTTATTAAAGGTAGGTTTTATTAACAGTAGGTTTTATTAACAGTCGGTTTTATTAACAATAGGTTTTACTAACAGTAGGTTTTATTAACAGTAGGTTTTTACTAACAGTAGGTTTTATTAACAGTAGGTTTTATTAATGAGAGGTAAAGTAGATTTTATTAGTGAGAGGAACAGTAGGTTTTATTAACAGTAGGTTTTATTAACAGTAGGTCTTATTAACAATAGGTTTTATTAACAGTAGATTTTATTAACAGTAGGTTTTATTAATAGTAGGTTTTATTAGTGAGAGGAACAGTAGGTTTTATTAGTGAGAGGAACAGAAGGTTTTATTAACAGTAGGTTTTATTAACAGTAGGTTTTATTAGTGAGAGGAACAGTAGGTTTTATTAACAGTAGGTTTTATTAACAGTAGGTTTTATTAACAGTAGGTTTTATTAGTGAGAGTAACAGTAGGTTTTATTAAAGGTATGTTTTATTAACAGTAGGTTTTATTAACAGTAGGTTTTATTAACAATAGGTTTTACTAACAGTAGGTTTTATTAACAGTAGGTTTTACTAACAGTAGGTTTTATTAACAGTAGGTTTTTTTAATGAGAGGGAAAGTAGATTTTATTAGTGAGAGGAACAGTAGGTTTTATTAACAGTAGTTTTTATTAACAGTAGGTTTTATTAACAATAGGTTTTATTAACAGTAGATTTTATTAACAGTAGGTTTTATTAAAAGTAGATTTAGTAGTGAGAGGAACAGTAGGTTTTATTAGTGAGAGGAACAGAAGGTTTTATTAACAGTAGGTTTTATTAACAGTAGGTTTATTTACAGTAGGTTTTATTAGTGAGAGGAACAGTAGGTTTTATTAACAGTAGGTTTTATTAACAGTAGGTCTTATTAACAATAGGTTTTATTAACAGTAGATTTTATTAACAGTAGGTTTTATTAACAGTAGGTTTTATTTGTGAGAGGAACAGTAGGTTTTATTAGTGAGAGGAACAGAAGGTTTTATTAACAGTAGGTTTTATTAACAGTAGGTTTTATTAACAGTAGGTTTTATTAACAGTAGGTTTTATTAGTGAGAGGAACAGTAGGTTTTATTAACAGTAGGTTTTATTAACAGTAGGTTTTATTAACAGTAGGTTTTATTAGTGAGAGTAACAGTAGGTTTTATTAAAGGTAGGTTTTATTAACAGTAGGTTTTATTAACAGTAGGTTTTATTAACAATAGGTTTTACTAACAGTAGGTTTTATTAACAGTAGGTTTTACTAACAGTAGGTTTTATTAACAGTACGTTTTTTTAATGAGAGGGAAAGTAGATTTTATTAGTGAGAGGAACAGTAGGTTTTATTAACAGTAGGTTTTATTAACAGTAGGTTTTATTAACAATAGGTTTTATTAACAGTAGATTTTATTAACAGTAGGTTTTATTAAAAGTAGATTTAGTAGTGAGAGGAACAGTAGGTTTTATTAGTGAGAGGAACAGAAGGTTTTATTAACAGTAGGTTTTATTAACAGTAGGTTTTATTTACAGTAGGTTTTATTAGTGAGAGGAACAGTAGGTTTTATTAACAGTAGGTTTTATTAACAGTAGGTTTTATTAACAGTAGGTTTTATTAGTGAGAGGAACAGTAGGTTTTATTAACAGTAGGTTTTATTAACAGTAGGTTTTATTAGTGAGAGGAACAATAGGTTTTATTAACAGTAGGTTTTATTAACATTAGGTTTTATTAACAGTATGTTTTATTAGTGAGAGGAACAATAGGTTTTATTAACAGTAGGTTTTATTAACAGTAGGTTTTATTAACAGTATATTTTATTAACAGTAGGTTTTATTAGTGAGAGGAAAAGTAGGTTTTATTGACAGTAGGTTTTATTAGCAGTAGGTTTATTAACGGTAGGTTTTATTAGTGAGAGGAACAGTAGGTTTTATTAACAGTAGGTTTTATTAACAGTAGGTTTTATTAGTGAGAGGAACAGTAGGTTTTATTAACAGTAGGTTTTATTAACAGTAGGTTTTATTAACAATAGGTTTTATTAACAGTAGATTTTATTAACAGTAGGTTTTATTAAAAGTAGATTTAGTAGTGAGAGGAACAGTAGGTTTTATTAGTGAGAGGAACAGAAGGTTTTATTAACAGTAGGTTTTATTAACAGTAGGTTTTATTTACAGTAGGTTTTATTACTGAGAGGAACAGTAGGTTTTATTAACAGTAGGTTTTATTAGTGAGAGGAACAGTAGGTTTTATTAACAGTAGGTTTTATTAACAGTAGGTTTTATTAACAGTAGGTTTTATTAGTGAGAATAACAGTAGGTTTTATTAACAGGTAGGTTTTATTAACAGTAGGTTTTATTAACAGTAGGTTTTATTAACAATAGGTTTTACTAACAGTAGGTTTTATTAACAGTAGGTTTTACTAACAGTAGGTTTTATTAACAGTAGGTTTTATTAATGAGAGGGAAAGTAGATTTTATTAGTGAGAGGAACAGTAGGTTTTATTAACAGTAGGTTTTATTAACAGTAGGTCTTATTAACAATAGGTTTTATTAACAGTAGATTTTATTAACAGTAGGTTTTATTAATAGTAGGTTTTATTAGTGAGAGGAACAGTAGGTTTTATTAGTGAGAGGAACAGAAGGTTTTATTAACAGTAGGTTTTATTAACAGTAGGTTTTATTAACAGTAGGTTTTATTAACAGTAGGTTTTATTAGTGAGAGGAACAGTAGGTTTTATTAACAGTAGGTTTTATTAACAGTAGGTTTTATTAACAGTAGGTTTTATTAGTGAGAGTAACAGTAGGTTTTATTAAAGGTATGTTTTATTAACAGTAGGTTTTATTAACAGTAGGTTTTATTAACAATAGGTTTTACTAACAGTAGGTTTTATTAACAGTAGGTTTTACTAACAGTAGGTTTTATTAACAGTAGGTTTTTTTAATGAGAGGGAAAGTAGATTTTATTAGTGAGAGGAACAGTAGGTTTTATTAACAGTAGGTTTTATTAACAGTAGGTTTTATTAACAATAGGTTTTATTAACAGTAGATTTTATTAACAGTAGGTTTTATTAAAAGTAGATTTAGTAGTGAGAGGAACAGTAGGTTTTATTAGTGAGAGGAACAGAAGGTTTTATTAACAGTAGGTTTTATTAACAGTAGGTTTATTTACAGTAGGTTTTATTAGTGAGAGGAACAGTAGGTTTTATTAACAGTAGGTTTTATTAACAGTAGGTCTTATTAACAATAGGTTTTATTAACAGTAGATTTTATTAACAGTAGGTTTTATTAATAGTAGGTTTTATTTGTGAGAGGAACAGTAGGTTTTATTAGTGAGAGGAACAGAAGGTTTTATTAACAGTAGGTTTTATTAACAGTAGGTTTTATTAACAGTAGGTTTTATTAGTGAGAGGAACAGTAGGTTTTATTAACAGTAGGTTTTATTAACAGTAGGTTTTATTAAAAGTAGGTTTTATTAGTGAGAATAACAGTAGGTTTTATTAAAGGTAGGTTTTATTAACAGTAGGTTTTATTAACAATAGGTTTTACTAACAGTAGGTTTTATTAACAGTAGGTTTTACTAACAGTAGGTTTTATTAACAGAAGGTTTTTTTAATGAGAGGGAAAGTAGATTTTATTAGTGAGAGGAACAGTAGGTTTTATTAACAGTAGGTTTTATTAACAGTAGGTTTTATTAACAATAGGTTTTATTAACAGTAGATTTTATTAACAGTAGGTTTTATTAAAAGTAGATTTAGTAGTGAGAGGAACAGTAGGTTTTATTAGTGAGAGGAACAGAAGGTTTTATTAACAGTAGGTTTTATTAACAGTAGGTTTATTTACAGTAGGTTTTATTAGTGCGAGGAACAGTAGGTTTTATTAACAGTAGGTTTTATTAACAGTAGGTTTTATTAACAGTAGGTTTTATTAGTGAGAGGAACAGTAGGTTTTATTAACAGTAGGTTTTATTAACAGTAGGTTTTATTAGTGAGAGGAACAATAGGTTTTATTAACAGTAGGTTTTATTAACATTAGGTTTTATTAACAGTATGTTTTATTAGTGAGAGGAACAATAGGTTTTATTAACAGTAGGTTTTATTAACAGTAGGTTTTATTAACAGTATATTTTATTAACAGTAGGTTTTATTAGTGAGAGGAAAAGTAGGTTTTATTGACAGTAGGTTTTATTAGCTGTAGGTTTATTAACGGTAGGTTTTATTAGTGAGAGGAACAGTAGGTTTTATTAACAGTAGGTTTTATTAACAGTAGGTTTTATTAGTGAGAGGAACAGTAGGTTTTATTAACAGTAGGTTTTATTAACAGTAGGTTTTATTAACAATAGGTTTTATTAACAGTAGATTTTATTAACAGTAGGTTTTATTAAAAGTAGATTTAGTAGTGAGAGGAACAGTAGGTTTTTTTAGTGAGAGGAACAGAAGGTTTTATTAACAGTAGGTTTTATTAACAGTAGGTTTTATTTACAGTAGGGTTTATTACTGAGAGGAACAGTAGGTTTTATTAACAGTAGGTTTTATTAGTGAGAGGAACAGTAGGTTTTATTAACAGTAGGTTTTATTAACAGTAGGTTTTATTAACAGTAGGTTTTATTAGTGAGAATAACAGTAGGTTTTATTAAAGGTAGGTTTTATTAACAGTAGGTTTTATTAACAGTTGGTTTTATTAACAATAGGTTTTACTAACAGTAGGTTTTATTAACAGTAGGTTTTACTAACAGTAGGTTTTATTAACAGTAGGTTTTATTAATGAGAGGGAAAGTAGATTTTATTAGTGAGTGGAACAGTAGGTTTTATTAACAGTAGGTTTTATTAACAGTAGGTCTTATTAACAATAGGTTTTATTAACAGTAGATTTTATTAACAGTAGGTTTTATTAATAGTAGGTTTTATTAGTGAGAGGAACAGTAGGTTTTATTAGTGAGAGGAACAGAAGGTTTTATTAACAGTAGGTTTTATTAACAGTAGGTTTTATTAACAGTAGGTTTTATTAACAGTAGGTTTTATTAGTGAGAGGAACAGTAGGTTTTATTAACAGTAGGTTTTATTAACAGTAGGTTTTATTAACAGTAGGTTTTATTAGTGACAGTAACAGTAGGTTTTATTTTTACATTTACATTTTAGTCATTTAGCAGACGCTCTTATCCAGAGCGACTTACAAATTGGTGCATTCACCTTATAATATCCAGTGGAACAACCACTTTACAATAGTGCATCTAAATCTTTTAAGGGGGGGGTTAGAAGGATTACTTTATCCTATCCCAGGTATTCCTTGAAGAGGTGGGGTTTCAGGTGTCTCCGGAAGGTGGTGATTGACTCCGCTGTCCTGGCGTCGTGAGGGAGCTTGTTCCACCATTGGGGTGCCAGAGCAGCGAACAGTTTTGACTGGGCTGAGCGGGAACTGTGCTTCCTCAGAGGTAGGGAGGCGAGCAGGCCAGAGGAGGATGAACGGAGTGCCCTTGTTTGGGTGTAGGGCCTGATCAGAGCCTGAAGGTACGGAGGTGCCGTTCCCCTCACAGCTCCGTAGGCAAGCACCATGGTCTTGTAGCGGATGCGAGCTTCGACTGGAAGCCAGTGGAGAGAGCGGAGGAGCGGGGTGACGTGAGAGAACTTGGGAAGGTTGAACACCAGACGGGCTGCGGCGTTCTGGATGAGTTGTAGGGGTTTAATGGCACAGGCAGGGAGCCCAGCCAACAGCGAGTTGCAGTAATCCAGACGGGAGATGACAAGTGCCTGGATTAGGACCTGCGCCGCTTCCTGTGTGAGGCAGGGTCGTACTCTGCGAATGTTGTAGAGCATGAACCTACAGGATCGGGTCACCGCCTTGATGTTGGTGGAGAACGACAGGGTGTTGTCCAGGGTCACGCCAAGGCTCTTAGCACTCTGGGAGGAGGACACAAGGGAGTTGTCAACCGTGATGGCGAGATCATGGAACGGGCAGTCCTTCCCCGGGAGGAAGAGCAGCTCCGTCTTGCCGAGGTTCAGCTTGAGGTGGTGATCCGTCATCCACACTGATATGTCTGCCAGACATGCAGAGATGCGATTCGCCACCTGGTTGTCAGAAGGGGGAAAGGAGAAGATTAATTGTGTGTCGTCTGCATAGCAATGATATGAGAGACCATGTGAGGATATGACAGAGCCAAGTGACTTGGTGTATAGCGAGAATAGGAGTGGGCCAAGAACAGAGCCCTGGGGGACACCAGTGGTGAGAGCACGTGGTGCGGAGACAGATTCTCGCCACGCCACCTGGTAGGAGCGACCTGTCAGGTAGGACGCAATCCAAGCGTGCGCGGTGCCGGAGATGCCCAGCTCGGAGAGGGTGGAGAGGAGGATCTGATGGTTCACGTTATCAAAGGCAGCAGATAGGTCTAGAAGGATGAGAGCAGAGGAGAGAGAGTTAGCTTTAGCAGTGCGGAGAGCCTCCGTGACACAGAGAAGAGCAGTCTCAGTTGAATGCCCAGTCTTGAAACCTGACTGATTAGGATCAAGAAGGTCATTCTGAGAGAGATAGCAAGAGAGCTGGCCAAGCACGGCGCGTTCAAGAGTTTTGGAGAGAAAGGAAAGAAGGGATACTGGCCTGTAGTTGTTGACATCGGAGGGATCGAGTGTAGGTTTTTTCAGAAGGGGTGCAACTCTCGCTCTCTTGAAGACGGAAGGGACGTAGCCAGCGGTCAAGGATGCGTTGATGAGCGAGGTGAGGTAGGGGAGAAGGTCTCCGGAAATGGTCTGGAGAAGAGAGGAGGGGATAGGGTCAAGTGGGCAGGTTGTTGGGCGGCCGGCCGTCACAAGACGCGAGAGTTCATCTGGAGAGAGAGGGGAGAAAGAGGTCAAAGCACAGGGTAGGGCAGTGTGAGCAGGACCAGCAGTGTCGTTTGACTTAGCAAACGAGGATCGGATGTCGTCAACCTTCTTTTCAAAATGGTTGACGAAGTCATCCGCAGAGAGGGAGGAGGGGGGGGGGAGGGGGAGGAGGATTAAGGAGGGAGGAGAAGGTAGCAAAGAGCTTCCTAGGGTTAGAGGCAGATGCTTGGAGTTTAGAGTGGTAGAAAGTGGCTTTAGCAGCAGAGACAGAAGAGGAAAATGTAGAGAGGAGGGAGTGAAAGGATGCCAGGTCCGCAGGGAGGCGAGTTTTCCTCCATTTCCGCTCGGCTGCCCGGAGCCCTGTTCTGTGAGCTCGCAGTGAGTCGTCGAGCCACGGAGCAGGAGGGGAGGACCGAGCCGGCCTGGAGGATAGGGGACAGAGGAAATCAAAGGATGCAGAGAGGGAGGAGAGGAGGGTTGAGGAGGCAGAATCAGGAGATAGGTTGGAGAAGGTTTGAGCAGAGGGAATAGATGATAGGATGGAAGAGGAGAGAGTAGCGGGAGAGAGAGAGCGAAGGTTGGGACGGCGCAATACCATCCGAGTAGGGGGAGAGTGAGAAGTGTTGGATGAGAGCGAGAGGGAAAAGGATACAAGGTAGTGGTCGGAGACTTGGAGGGGAGTTGCAATGAGATTAGTGGAAGAACAGCATCTAGTAAAGATGAGGTCAAGCGTATTGCCTGCCTTGTGAGTAGGGGGGGAAGGTGAGAGGGTGAGGTCGAAAGAGGAGAGGAGTGGAAAGAAGGAGGCAGAGAGGAATGAGTCGAAGGTAGACGTGGGGAGGTTAAAGTCACCCAGAACTGTGAGAGGTGAGCCATCCTCAGGAAAGGAACTTATCAAGGCGTCAAGCTCATTGATGAACTCTCCAAGGGAACCTGGAGGGCGATAAATGATAAGGATGTTAAGCTTGAAAGGGCTGGTAACTGTGACAGCATGGAATTCAAATGAGGAGATAGACAGATGGGTCAGGGGAGAAAGAGAGAATGTCCACTTGGGAGAGATGAGGATTCCAGTGCCACCACCCCGCTGGCTCGATGCTCTAGGGGTATGCGAGAACACGTAGTCAGACGAGGAGAGAGCAGTAGGAGTAGCAGTGTTATCTGTGGTGATCCATGTTTCCGTCAGCGCCAGGAAGTCTATGGACTGGAGGGTAGCATAGGCTGAGATGAACTCAGCCTTGTTGGCCGCAGACCGGCAGTTCCAGAGGCTGCCGGAGACCTGGAACTCCACGTGGGTCGTGCGCGCTGGGACCACCAGGTTAGAGTGGCAGCGGCCACGCGGTGTGAAGCGTTTGTATGGCCTGTGCAGAGGAGAGAGAACAGGGATAGGCGGACACATAGTAGACAAGCTACAGAAGAGGCTACGCTAATGCAAATGAGATTGGAGTGACAAGTGGACTACACGTCTCGAATGTTCAGGAAGTTAAGCTTACGTTGCAAAAATGTTATTGACTAAAATGATACAGTACTGCTGGCTGGTGGAGTAGGCTAGCTAGCAGTGGCTGCGTTGTTGACTTTGAACGTGTAGCTGGCTAGGTAACCTCGGTAGTTTCAGTACTACACCTTGTCATGATACAAAGCAACTTTGTAGCTAGCTAGCTAACATAACACTAATCAAGACGTTCCTTGTAGTGTATTTAGTTTCAACAATGCTGCTCGTCGGTAATAGTTGGCTAGGTTAGGAAAAATGGCGTCGCGGGGGACGGAAATAGCTGGCTAGCTAACCTCGATGGCTGGCTAGCTAACAATTATCAATTAACAATTATCAAGCTATGACAAAGACAACTAGGTAGCTCGCTAGGTAACACTGCACTAGTCAAATCGTTCCGTTGTGAAGTATTAGTAACTACAGCGCTGCTAGTCGGTAACGGATGGCTATCTGGCAGTGGGTTAATGATGACTAGGTGTGTTGAGTAAGTCTGGCGCCGCGTCGCGGCTGGCTAGCACACCTCGATAATACTCAAACTCAAGCTACACAATTATCTTAGATACAGAGACAGCACAGACAACTATGTAGCTGGCTAACTAACACTAACACCACACTAATCAAGTCGTTGCGTTGTAATGTAATAGTTTCTGCGGTGCTGTTAGTCGGTAGAAGTTGGCTAGCTAACAGTGATGACTAGCTAGCTAGCAGCTAGCAGTGTTGACTACGTTAGGAGGACGAAGATAGCTAGCCTCGATAATTACTCAGTTACTCTAAACTACACAATTATCTTTGATACAAAGACGGCTATGTAGCTAGCTAAGAAGAATTGCTCAGATCAAACAAATCAAGCCGTTGTAATGTAGCGAAGTGGAATATTACCTGTGGAGCGAAGCGTGGTGCGACTGCAGAGTAGGTTTTATTAACAGTAGGTTTTATTAACAGTAGGTTTTATTAGTGAGAGGAACAGTAGGTTTTATTAACAGTAGATTTTATTAACAGTAGGTTTTATTAACAGTAGGTTTTATTAGTGAGAATAACAGTAGGTTTTATTAAAGGTAGGTTTTATTAACAGTAGGTTTTATTAACAATAGGTTTTACTAACAGTAGGTTTTATTAAAGGTATGTTTTATTAACAGTAGGTTTTATTAACAGTAGGTTTTATTAACAATAGGTTTTACTAACAGTAGGTTTTATTAACAGTAGGTTTTACTAACAGTAGGTTTTATTAACAGTAGGTTTTTTTAATGAGAGGGAAAGTAGATTTTATTAGTGAGAGGAACAGTAGGTTTTATTAACAGTAGTTTTTATTAACAGTAGGTTTTATTAACAATAGGTTTTATTAACAGTAGATTTTATTAACAGTAGGTTTTATTAAAAGTAGATTTAGTAGTGAGAGGAACAGTAGGTTTTATTAGTGAGAGGAACAGAAGGTTTTATTAACAGTAGGTTTTATTAACAGTAGGTTTTATTTACAGTAGGTTTTATTAGTGAGAGGAACAGTAGGTTTTATTAACAGTAGGTTTTATTAACAGTAGGTCTTATTAACAATAGGTTTTATTAACAGTAGATTTTATTAACAGTAGGTTTTATTAATAGTAGGTTTAATTTGTGAGAGGAACAGTAGGTTTTATTAGTGAGAGGAACAGAAGGTTTTATTAACAGTAGGTTTTATTAACAGTAGGTTTTATTAGTGAGAGGAACAGTAGGTTTTATTAACAGTAGATTTTATTAACAGTAGGTTTTATTAACAGTAGGTTTTATTAGTGAGAATAACAGTAGGTTTTATTAAAGGTAGGTTTTATTAACAGTAGGTTTTATTAACAATAGGTTTTACTAACAGTAGGTTTTATTAACAGTAGGTTTTACTAACAGTAGGTTTTATTAACAGTAGGTTTTTTTAATGAGAGGGAAAGTAGATTTTATTAGTGAGAGGAACAGTAGGTTTTATTAACAGTAGGTTTTATTAACAGTAGGTTTTATTAGTGAGAGGAACAATAGGTTTTATTAACAGTAGGTTTTATTAACATTAGGTTTTATTAACAGTAGGTTTTATTAGTGAGAGGAACAATAGGTTTTATTAAGAGTAGGTTTTATTAACAGTAGGTTTTATTAACAGTATATTTTATTAACAGTAGGTTTTATTAGTGAGAGGAAAAGTAGGTTTTATTGACAGTAGGTTTTATTAGCAGTAGGTTTATTAACGGTAGGTTTTATTAGTGAGAGGAACAGTAGGTTTTATTAACAATAGGTTTTATTAACAGTAGGTTTTATTAACAATAGGTTTTATTAACAGTAGATTTTATTAACAGTAGGTTTTATTAAAAGTAGATTTAGTAGTGAGAGGAACAGTAGGTTTTATTAGTGAGAGGAACAGAAGGTTTTATTAACAGTAGGTTTTATTAGCAGTAGGTTTATTAACGGTATGTTTTATTAGTGAGAGGAACAGTAGGTTTTATTAACAGTAGGTTTTATTAACAGTAGGTTTTATTAACAGTAGGTTTTATTAGTGAGAGGAACAGTGGGTTTTATTAACAGTAGGTTTTATTAGTGAGAGAAACAGTAGATTTTATTAACAGTAGGTTTTATTAACAGTAGGTTTTATTTAACAGTAGGTTTTATTAACAGTATATTTTATTAACAGTAGGTTTTATTAGTGAGAGGAAAAGTAGGTTTTATTGACAGTAGGTTTTATTAGCAGTAGGTTTACTAACGGTAGGTTTCATTAGTGAGAGGAACAGTAGGTTTTATTAACAGTAGGTTTTATTAACAGTAGGTTTTATTAGTGAGAGGAACAGTAGGTTTTATTAACAGTAGGTTTTATTAACAGTAGGTTTTATTAACAATAGGTTTTATTAACAGTAGATTTTATTAACAGTAGGTTTTATTAAAAGTAGATTTAGTAGTGAGAGGAACAGTAGGTTTTATTAGTGAGAGGAACAGAAGGTTTTATTAACAGTAGGTTTTATTAACAGTAGGTTTTATTTACAGTAGGTTTTATTAGTGAGAGGAACAGTAGGTTTTATTAACAGTAGGTTTTATTAGTGAGAGGAACAGTAGGTTTTATTAACAGTAAGTTTTATTAACAGTAGGTTTTATTAACAGTAGGTTTTATTAACAGTAGGTTTTATTAGTGAGAGGAACAGTAGGTTTTATTAACAGTAGGTTTTATTAACAGTAGGTTTTATTAGTGAGAGGAACAATAGGTTTTATTAACAGTAGGTTTTATTAACAGTAGGTTTTATTAACAGTAGGTTTTATTAGTGAGAGGAACAATAGGTTTTATTAAGAGTAGGTTTTATTAACAGTAGGTTTTATTAACAGTATATTTTATTAACAGTAGGTTTTATTAGTGAGAGGAAAAGTAGGTTTTATTAACAGTAGGTTTTATTAGCAGTAGGTTTATTAACGGTAGGTTTTATTAGTGAGAGGAACAGTAGGTTTTATTAACAGTAGGTTTTATTAACAGTAGGTTTTATTAACAATAGGTTTTATTAACAGTAGATTTTATTAACAGTAGGTTTTATTAAAAGTAGATTTAGTAGTGAGAGGAACAGTAGGTTCTATTAGTGAGAGGAACAGAAGGTTTTATTAACAGTAGGTTTTATTAGCAGTAGGTTTATTAACGGTATGTTTTATTAGTGAGAGGAACAGTAGGTTTTATTAACAGTAGGTTTTATTAACAGTAGGTTTTATTAACAGTAGGTTTTATTAGTGAGAGGAAAAGTAGGTTTTATTGACAGTAGGTTTTATTAGCAGTAGGTTTATTAACGGTAGGTTTTATTAGTGAGAGGAACAGTAGGTTTTATTAACAGTAGGTTTTATTAACAGTAGGTTTTATTAACAATAGGTTTTATTAACAGTAGATTTTATTAACAGTAGGTTTTATTAAAAGTAGGATTTAGTAGTGAGAGGAACAGTAGGTTTTATTAGTGAGAGGAACAGTAGGTTTTATTAACAGTAGGTTTTATTAGTGAGAGAAACAGTAGGTTTTATTAACAGTAGGTTTTATTAACAGTAGGTTTTATTTAACAGTAGGTTTTATTAACAGTATATTTTATTAACAGTAGGTTTTATTAGTGAGAGGAAAAGTAGGTTTTATTGACAGTAGGTTTTATTAGCAGTAGGTTTATTAACGGTAGGTTTTATTAGTGAGAGGAACAGTAGGTTTTATTAACAATAGGTTTTATTAACAGTAGGTTTTATTAACAATAGGTTTTATTAACAGTAGATTTTATTAACAGTAGGTTTTATTAAAAGTAGATTTAGTAGTGAGAGGAACAGTAGGTTTTATTAGTGAGAGGAACAGAAGGTTTTATTAACAGTAGGTTTTATTAGCAGTAGGTTTATTAACGGTAGGTTTTATTAGTGAGAGGAACAGTAGGTTTTATTAACAGTAGGTTTTATTAACAGTAGGTTTAATTAACAGTAGGTTTTATTAGTGAGAGGAACAGTAGGTTTTATTAACAGTAGGTTTTATTAGTGAGAGAAACAGTAGGTTTTATTAACAGTAGGTTTTATTAACAGTAGGTTTTATTAACAGTAGGTTTTATTAACAGTAGGTTTTATTAACAGTAGGTTTTATTAGTGAGAGGAAAAGTAGGTTTTATTGACAGTAGGTTTTATTAGCAGTAGGTTTACTAACGGTAGGTTTCATTAGTGAGAGGAACAGTAGGTTTTATTAACAGTAGGTTTTATTAACAGTAGGTTTTATTAACAATAGGTTTTATTAACAGTAGATTTTATTAACAGTAGGTTTTATTAAAAGTAGGTTTAGTAGTGAGAGGAACAGTAGGTTTTATTAGTGAGAGGAACAGAAGGTTTTATTAACAGTAGGTTTTATTAACAGTAGGTTTTATTTACAGTAGGTTTTATTAGTGAGAGGAACAGTAGGTTTTATTAACAGTAGGTTTTATTAGTGAGAGGAACAGTAGGTTTTATTAACAGTAGGTTTTATTAACAGTAGGTTTTATTAACAGTAGGTTTTATTAGTGAGAGTAACAGTAGGTTTTATTAAAGGTAGGTTTTATTAACAGTAGGTTTTATTAACAGTAGGTTTTATTAGTGAGAGGAACAGTAGGTTTTATTAACAGTAGGTTTTATTAACAGTAGGTTTTATTAACAATAGGTTTTATTAACAGTAGATTTTATTAACAGTAGGTTTTATTAAAAGTAGGTTTTATTAGTGAGAGGAACAGTAGGTTTTATTAGTGAGAGGACCAGAAGGTTTTATTAACAGTAGGTTTTATTAACAGTAGGTTTTATTAACAGTAGGTTTTATTAGTGAGAGGAACAGTAGGTTTTATTAACAGTAGGTTTTATTAACAGTAGGTTTTATTAGTGAGAGGAACAGTAGGTTTTATTAACAGTAGGTTTTATTAACAGTAGGTTTTGTTAGTGAGAGGAACAATAGGTTTTATTAACAGTAGGTTTTATTAACAGTAGGTTTTATTAACAGTATATTTTATTAACAGTAGGTTTTATTAGTGAGAGGAAAAGTAGGTTTTATTAACAGTAGGTTTTATTAGCAGTAGGTTTATTAACGGTAGGTTTTATTAGTGAGAGGAACAGTAGGTTTTATTAACAGTAGGTTTTATTAACAGTAGGTTTTACTAACAGTAGGTTTTATTAACAGTAGGTTTTACTAACAGTAGGTTTTTTTAACAGTAGGTTTTATTAACAGTAGGTTTTATTAAGCGAGGGAAAGTAGGTTTTATTAGTTAGAGGAACAGTAGGTTTTATTAACAGTAGGTTTTATTAACAATAGGTTTTATTAACAGTAGATTTTATTAACAGTAGGTTTTATTAAAAGTAGGTTTTATTAGTGAGAGGAACAGTAGGTTTTATTAGTGAGAGGAACAGAAGGTTTTATTAACAGTAGGTTTTATTAACAGTAGGTTTTATTAACAGTAGGTTTTATTAACAGTAGGTTTTATTAGTGAGAGGAACAGTAGGTTTTATTAACAGTAGGTTTTATTAACAGTAGGTTTTATTAGTGAGAGGAACAATAGGTTTTATTAACAGTAGGTATTATTAACAGTAGGTTTTATTAACAGTATATTTTATTAACAGTAGGTTTTATTAGTGAGAGGAAAAGTAGGTTTTATTAACAGTAGGTTTTATTAGCAGTAGGTTTATTAACGGTAGGTTTTATTAGTGAGAGGAACAGTAGGTTTTATTAACACTAGGTTTTATTAACAGTAGGTTTTATTAGTTAGAGGAACAGTAGGTTTTATTATCAGTAGGTTTTATTAGCAGTAGGTTTTATTAACGGTAGGTTTTATTTACAATAGGTCTTATTAACAGTAGGTTCTATTAACAGTAGGTTTTATTAACAGTAGGTTTTATTAACAGTAGGTTTTACTAACAGTAGGTTTTATTAACAGTAGGTTTTATTAGTAAAAGGAACAGTAGGTTTTATTAACAGTAGCTTTTATTAACAGTAGGTTTTATTAGTGTGAGGAACAGAAGGTTCTATTAACAGTAGGTTTTATAAACAGTAGGTTTTATTAGCAGTAGGTTTTATTAACAGTAGGTTTTATTAACAGTAGGTTTTATTAGTGAGAGTAACAGTAGGTTTTATTAAAGGTAGGTTTTATTAACAGTAGGTTTTATTAACAGTAGGTTTTATTAACAATATGTTTTACTAACAGTAGGTTTTATTAACAGTAGGTTTTATTAATGAGAGGAAAAGTAGATTTTAATAGTGAGTGGAACAGTAGGTTTTATTAACAGTAGATTTTATTAACAGTAGGTTTTATTAACAGTAGGATTTATTAACAGTAGGTTCTATTAACAGTAGTTTTATTAACAGTAGGTTTTATAAACAGTAGGTTTTATTAACAGTAGGTTTTATTAACAGTAGGTTTTATTAGTAAAAGGAACAGTAGGTTTTATTAACAGTAGGTTTTATTAACAGAAGGTTTTATTAGCAATAGGTTTTATTAACAGTAGGTTTTATTAGTAAAAGAAACAGTAGGTTCTATTAACAGTAGGTTTTATTAACAGTAGGTTTTATCAGTAAAAGTAACAGTAGGTTTTATTAGTAAAAGTAACAGTAGGTTCTATTAACAGTAGGTTTTATAAACAGTAGGTTTTTTTAACAGTAGGTTTTATTAGTAAAAGAAACAGCAGGTTCATAGTTAACAGTAGGTTTTATAAACAGTAGGTTTTTTTAACAGTAGGTTTTATTAGTAAAAGTAACAGTAGGATTTATTAACAGTAGGTTTTATTAACAGTAGGTTTTTATTAACAGTGGGTTCCATTAACAGTGGGTTATATTAACAGTAGGTTTTACTAACAGTATGTTTTATTAACAGTAGGATTTATTAACAGTAGGTTCTATTAACAGTAGTTTTATTAACAGTAGGTTTTATAAACAGTAGGTTTTATTAACAGTAGGTTTTATTAACAGTAGGTTTTATTAGTAAAAGGAACAGTAGGTTTTATTAACAGTAGGTTTTATTAACAGTAGGTTTTAATAACAGTAGGTTTTATTAACAGTAGGTTTTATTAGTGAGAGGAACAGTAGGTTTTATGAAGAGTAGGTTTTATTAACAGTAGGTTTTATTAGTAAAAGGAACAGTATGTTTTATTAACAGTAGCTTTTATTAACAGTAGGTTTTATTAGTGAGAGTAACAGTAGGTTTTATTAAAGGTAGGTTTTATTAACAGTAGGTTTTATTAACAGTAGGTTTTATTAACAATAGGTTTTACTAACAGTAGGTTTTATTAACAGTAGGTTTTATTAATGAGAGGAAAAGTAGATTTTATTAGTGAGTGGAACAGTAGGTTTTATTAACAGTAGATTTTATTAACAGTAGGTTTTATTAACAGTAGGATTTATTAACAGTAGGTTCTATTAACAGTAGTTTTATTAACAGTAGGTTTTATAAACAGTAGGTTTTATTAACAGTAGGTTTTATTAACAGTAGGTTTTATTAGTAAAAGGAACAGTAGGTTTTATTAACAGTAGGTTTTATTAACAGAAGGTTTTATTAGTAAAAGGAACAGTATGTTTTATTAACAGTAGCTTTTATTAACAGTAGGTTGTATTAGTGAGAGGAACAGTAGGTTTTATAAACAATAGGTTTTACTAACAGTAGGTTTTATTAACAGTAGGTTTTATTAACAGTAGGTTTTATTAGTGAGAGTAACAGTAGGTTTTATTAAAGGTAGGTTTTATTAACAGTAGGTTTTATTAACAGTAGATTTTATTAACAATAGGTTTTACTAACAGTAGGTTTTATTAACAGTAGGTTTTATTAGTAAAAGGAACAGTAGGTTTTATTAACAGTAGCTTTTATTAACAGTAGGTTTTATTAGTGGGAGGAACAGAAGGTTCTATTAACAGTAGGTTTTATAAACAGTAGGTTTTATTAACAGTAGGTTTTATTAACAGTAGGTTTTATTAGTAAAAGAAACAGTAGGTTCTATTAACAGTAGGTTTTATTAACAGTAGGTTTTATTAACAGTATGTTTTATCAGTAAAAGTAACAGTAGGTTTTATTAGTAAAAGTAACAGTAGGTTCTATTAACAGTAGGTTTTATAAACATTAGGTTTTTTTAACAGTAGGTTTTATTAGTAAAAGGAACAGTAGGTTTTATTAACAGTAGGTTTTATTAGTGATGGAGGAACAGAAGGTTCTATTAACAGTAGGTTTTATAAACAGTAGGTTTTATTAACACTAGGTTTTATTAACAGTAGGTTTTTATTAACAGTGGGTTCTATTAACAGTGGGTTCTATTAACAGTAGGTTTTACTAACAGTAGGTTTTATTAACAGTAGGATTTATTAACAGTAGGTTCTATTAACAGTAGTTTTATTAACAGTAGGTTTTATAAACAGTAGGTTTTATTAACAGTAGGTTTTATTAACAGTAGGTTTTATTAGTAAAAGGAACAGTAGGTTTTATTAACAGAAGGTTTTATTAACAATAGGTTTTATTAACAGTAGGTTTTATTAACAGTAGGTTTTATTAACAGTAGGTTTTATTAGTAAAAGGAACAGTATGTTTTATTAACAGTAGCTTTTATTAACAGTAGGTTGTATTAGTGAGAGGAACAGTAGGTTTTATAAACAATAGGTTTTACTAACAGTAGGTTTTATTAACAGTAGGTTTTATTAACAGTAGGTTTTATTATCGAGAGTAACAGTAGGTTTTATTAAAGGTAGGTTTTATTAACAGTAGGTTTTATTAACAGTAGGTTTTATTAACAATAGGTTTTACTAACAGTAGGTTTTATTAACAGTAGGTTTTATTAATGAGAGGAAAAGTAGATTTTATTAGTGAGTGGAACAGTAGGTTTTATTAACAGTAGATTTTATTAACAGTATGTTTTATTAACAGTAGGTTTTATTAGTGAGAGGAACAGTAGGTTTGATTAGTGAGAGGAACAGTAGGTTTTATTAACAGTAGGTTTTATTAACAGTAGGTTTTATTAACAGTAGATTTTATTAACAATAGGTTTTACTAACAGTAGGTTTTATTAACAGTAGCTTTTATTAACAGTAGGTTTTATTAGTGGGAGGAACAGAAGGTTCTATTAACAGTAGGTTTTATAAACAGTAGGTTTTATTAACAGTAGGTTTTATTAACAGTAGGTTTTATTAGTAAAAGAAACAGTAGGTTCTATTAACAGTAGGGTTTATTAACAGTAGGTTTTATTAACAGTAGGTTTTATTAGTAAAAGAAACAGTAGGTTCTATTAACAGTAGGGTTTATTAACAGTAGGTTTTATTAACAATAGGTTTTATTAACAGTAGGTTTTATTAACAGTAGGTTTTATCAGTAAAAGTAACAGTAGGTTTTATTAGTAAAAGTAACAGTAGGTTCTATTAACAGTAGGTTTTATAAACAGTAGGTTTTTTTAACAGTAGGTTTTATTAGTAAAAGGAACAGTAGGTTTTATTAACAGTAGGTTTTATTAACAGTAGGTTTTATTAGTAAAAGGAACAGTAGGTTTTATTAACAGTAGGTTTTATTAACAGTAGGTTTTATTAGTAAAAGGAACAGTAGGTTTTATTAACAGTAGCTTTTATTAACAGTAGGTTTTATTAGTGGGAGGAACAGAAGGTTCTATTAACAGTAGGTTTTATAAACAGTAGGTTATATTAACAGTAGGTTTTATTAGTAAAAGAAACAGTAGGTTCTATTAACAGTAGGGTTTATTAACAGTAGGTTTTATTAACAGTAGGTTTTATCAGTAAAAGTAACAGTAGGTTTTATTAGTAAAAGTAACAGTAGGTTCTATTAACAGTAGGTTTTATAAACAGTAGGTTTTTTTAACAGTAGGTTTTATTATCGAGAGTAACAGTAGGTTTTATTAAAGGTAGGTTTTATTAACAGTAGGTTTTATTAACAGTAGGTTTTATTAACAATAGGTTTTACTAACAGTAGGTTTTATTAACAGTAGGTTTTATTAATGAGAGGAAAAGTAGATTTTATTAGTGAGTGGAACAGTAGGTTTTATTAACAGTAGATTTTATTAACAGTATGTTTTATTAACAGTAGGTTTTATTAGTGAGAGGAACAGTAGGATTTGATTAGTGAGAGGAACAGTAGGTTTTATTAACAGTAGGTTTTATTAACAGTAGGTTTTATTAACAGTAGATTTTATTAACAATAGGTTTTACTAACAGTAGGTTTTATTAACAGTAGCTTTTATTAACAGTAGGTTTTATTAGTGGGAGGAACAGAAGGTTCTATTAACAGTAGGTTTTATAAACAGTAGGTTTTATTAACAGTAGGTTTTATTAACAGTAGGTTTTATTAGTAAAAGAAACAGTAGGTTCTATTAACAGTAGGGTTTATTAACAGTAGGTTTTATCAGTAAAAGTAACAGTAGGTTTTATTAGTAAAAGTAACAGTAGGTTCTATTAACAGTGGGTTCTATTAACAGTAGGTTTAATTAACAGTAGGTTTTATTAGTAAAAGTAACAGTAGGATTTATTAACAGTAGGTTTTATTAACAGTAGGTTTTTATTAACAGTGGGTTCTATTAACAGTGGGTTCTATTAACAGTAGGTTTTACTAACAGTAGGTTTTATTAACAGTAGGATTTATTAACAGTAGGTTCTATTAACAGTAGTTTTATTAACAGTAGGTTTTATAAACAGTAGGTTTTATTAACAGTAGGTTTTATTAACAGTAGGTTTTATTAGTAAAAGGAACAGTAGGTTTTATTAACAGTAGGTTTTATTAACAGAAGGTTTTATTAACAATAGGTTTTATTAACAGTAGGTTTTATTAACAGTAGGTTTTATTAACAGTAGGTTTTATTAGTGAGAGGAACAGTAGGTTTTATGAAGAGTAGGTTTTATTAACAGTAGGTTTTATTAGTAAAAGGAACAGTATGTTTTATTAACAGTAGGTTTTATTAACAGTAGGTTGTATTAGTGAGAGGAACAGTAGGTTTTATAAACAATAGGTTTTACTAACAGTAGGTTTTATTAACAGTAGGTTTTATTAATGAGAGGAAAAGTAGGTTTTATTAACAGTAGGTTTTATTAACAGTAGGTTTTATTAGTGAGAGGAACAGTAGGTTTTATTAACAGTAGGTTTTATTAACAGTAGGTTTTATTAACAGTAGATTTTATTAACAATAGGTTTTACTAACAGTAGGTTTTATTAACAGTAGCTTTTATTAACAGTAGGTTTTATTAGTGGGAGGAACAGAAGGTTCTATTAACAGTAGGTTTTATAAACAGTAGGTTTTATTAACAGTAGGTTTTATTAACAGTAGGTTTTATTAGTAAAAGAAACAGTAGGTTCTATTAACAGTAGGGTTTATTAACAGTAGGTTTTATCAGTAAAAGTAACAGTAGGTTTTATTAGTAAAAGTAACAGTAGGTTCTATTAACAATAGGTTTTATAAACAGTAGGTTTTTTAAACAGTAGGTTTTATTAGTAAAAGAAACAGTAGGTTCTATTAACAGTGGGTTCTATTAACAGTAGGTTTAATTAACAGTAGGTTTTATTAGTAAAAGTAACAGTAGGATTTATTAACAGTAGGTTTTATTAACAGTAGGTTTTTATTAACAGTGGGTTCTATTAACAGTAGGTTTTACTAACAGTAGGTTTTATTAACAGTAGGATTTATTAACAGTAGGTTCTATTAACAGTAGTTTTATTAACAGTAGGTTTTATAAACAGTAGGTTTTATTAACAGTAGGTTTTATTAACAGTAGGTTTTATTAGTAAAAGGAACAGTAGGTTTTATTAACAGTAGGTTTTATTAACAGAAGGTTTTATTAACAATAGGTTTTATTAACAGTAGGTTTTATTAACAGTAGGTTTTATTAACAGTAGGTTTTATTAGTGAGAGGAACAGTAGGTTTTATGAAGAGTAGGTTTTATTAACAGTAGGTTTTATTAGTAAAAGGAACAGTATGTTTTATTAACAGTAGCTTTTATTAACAGTAGGTTGTATTAGTGAGAGGAACAGTAGGTTTTATAAACAATAGGTTTTACTAACAGTAGGTTTTATTAACAGTAGGTTTTATTAATGAGAGGAAAAGTAGATTTTATTAGTGAGTGGAACAGTAGGTTTTATTAACAGTAGATTTTATTAACAGTATGTTTTATTAACAGTAGGTTTTATTAGTGAGAGGAACAGTAGGTTTTATTAACAGTAGGTTTTATTAACAGTAGGTTTTATTAACAGTAGATTTTATTAACAATAGGTTTTACTAACAGTAGGTTTTATTAACAGTAGCTTTTATTAACAGTAGGTTTTATTAGTGGGAGGAACAGAAGGTTCTATTAACAGTAGGTTTTATAAACAGTAGGTTTTATTAACAGTAGGTTTTATTAACAGTAGGTTTTATTAGTAAAAGAAACAGTAGATTCTATTAACAGTAGGTTTTATTAACAGTAGGTTTTATTAACAGTAGGTTTTATCAGTAAAAGTAACAGTAGGTTTTATTAGTAAAAGTAACAGTAGGTTCTATTAACAGTAGGTTTTATAAACAGTAGGTTTTTTTAACAGTAGGTTTTATTAGTAAAAGGAACAGTAGGTTTTATTAACAGTAGGTTTTATTAACAGTAGGTTTTATTAGTAAAAGGAACAGTAGGTTTTATTAACAGTAGGTTTTATTAACAGTAGGTTTTATTAGTAAAAGGAACAGTAGGTTTTATTAACAGTAGCTTTTATTAACAGTAGGTTTTATTAGTGGGAGAAACAGAAGGTTCTATTAACAGTAGGTTTTATAAACAGTAGGTTTTATTAACAGTAGGTTTTATTAACAGTAGGTTTTATTAGTAAAAGAAACAGTAGGTTCTATTAACAGTAGGGTTTATTAACAGTAGGTTTTATCAGTAAAAGTAACAGTAGGTTTTATTAGTAAAAGTAACAGTAGGTTCTATTAACAGTAGGTTTTATAAACAGTAGGTTTTTTAAACAGTAGGTTTTATTAGTAAAAGAAACAGTAGGTTCTATTAACAGTGGGTTCTATTAACAGTAGGTTTAATTAACAGTAGGTTTTATTAGTAAAAGTAACAGTAGGATTTATTAACAGTAGGTTTTATTAACAGTAGGTTTTTATTAACAGTGGGTTCTATTAACAGTGGGTTCTATTAACAGTAGGTTTTACTAACAGTAGGTTTTATTAACAGTAGGATTTATTAACAGTAGGTTCTATTAACAGTAGTTTTATTAACAGTAGGTTTTATTAGTAAAAGGAACAGTAGGTTTTATTAACAGTAGGTTTTATTAACAGAAGGTTTTATTAACAATAGGTTTTATTAACAGTAGGTTTTATTAACAGTAGGTTTTATTAACAGTAGGTTTTATTGAGGAACAGTAGGTTTTATGAAGAGTAGGTTTTATTAACAGTAGGTTTTATTAGTAAAAGGAACAGTATGTTTTATTAACAGTAGCTTTTATTAACAGTAGGTTGTATTAGTGAGAGGAACAGTAGGTTTTATAAACAATAGGTTTTACTAACAGTAGGTTTTATTAACAGTAGCTTTTATTAACAATAGGTTTTATTAACAGTAGGTTTTATTAACAGTAGGTTTTATTAACAGTAGGTTTTATTAGTAAAAGGAACAGTATGTTTTATTAACAGTAGCTTTTATTAACAGTAGGTTGTATTAGTGAGAGGAACAGTAGGTTTTATAAACAATAGGTTTTACTAACAGGTAGGTTTTATTAACAGTAGGTTTTATTAACAGTAGGTTTTATTATCGAGAGTAACAGTAGGTTTTATTAAAGGTAGGTTTTATTAACAGTAGGTTTTATTAACAGTAGGTTTTATTAACAATAGGTTTTACTAACAGTAGCTTTTATTAACAGTAGGTTTTATTAATGAGAGGAAAAGTAGATTTTATTAGTGAGTGGAACAGTAGGTTTTATTAACAGTAGATTTTATTAACAGTAGGTTTTATTAACAGTAGGTTTTATTAGTGAGAGGAACAGTAGGTTTGATTAGTGAGAGGAACAGTAGGTTTTATTAACAGTAGGTTTTATTAACAGTAGGTTTTATTAACAGTAGATTTTTATTAACAATAGGTTTTACTAACAGTAGGTTTTATTAACAGTAGGTTTTATTAACAGTAGGTTTTATTAGTAAAAGGAACAGTAGGTTTTATTAACAGTAGCTTTTATTAACAGTAGGTTTTATTAGTGGGAGGAACAGAAGGTTCTATTAACAGTAGGTTTTATAAACAGTAGGTTTTATTAACAGTAGGTTTTATTAACAGTAGGTTTTATTAGTAAAAGAAACAGTAGGTTCTATTAACAGTAGGTTTTATTAACAGTAGGTTTTATCAGTAAAAGTAACAGTAGGTTTTATTAGTAAAAGTAACAGTAGGTTCTATTAACAGTAGGTTTTATAAACAGTAGGTTTTTTTAACAGTAGGTTTTATTAGTAAAAGAAACAGTAGGTTCTATTAACAGTGGGTTCTATTAACAGTAGGTTTAATTAACAGTAGGTTTTATTAGTAAAAGTAACAGTAGGATTTATTAAATGTAGGTTTTATTAACAGTAGGTTTTTATTAACAGTGGGTTCTATTAACAGTGGGTTCTATTAACAGTAGGTTTTACTAACAGTAGGTTTTATTAACAGTAGGATTTATTAACAGTAGTTTTATTAACAGTAGATTTTATTAACAGTAGGTTTTATTAACAGTAGGATTTATTAACAGTAGGTTCTATTAACAGTAGTTTTATTAACAGTAGGTTTTATAAACAGTAGGTTTCATTAACAGTAGGTTTTATTAACAGTAGGTTTTATTAGTAAAAGGAACAGTAGGTTTTATTAACAGTAGGTTTTATTAACAGAAGGTTTTATTAACAATAGGTTTTATTAACAGTATGTTTTATTAACAGTAGGTTTTATTAGTGAGAGGAACAGTAGGTTTTATGAAGAGTAGGTTTTATTAACAGTAGGTTTTATTAGTAAAAGGAACAGTATGTTTTATTAACAGTAGCTTTTATTAACAGTAGGTTTTATTAACAGTAGGTTTTATTAACAGTAGGTTTTATTAGTGAGAGTAACAGTAGGTTTTATTAAAGGTAGGTTTTATTAACAGTAGGTTTTATTAACAGTAGGTTTTATTAACAATAGGTTTTACTAACAGTAGGTTTTATTAACAGTAGGTTTTATTAATGAGAGGAAAAGTAGATTTTATTAGTGAGTGGAACAGGAGGTTTTATTAACAGTAGATTTTATTAACAGTAGGTTTTATTAACAGCAGGTTTTATTAGTGAGAGGAACAGTAGGTTTGATTAGAGAGAGGAACAGTAGGTTTTATTAACAGTAGATTTTATTAACAGTAGGTTTTATTAACAGTAGGTTTTATTAGTGAGAGGAACAGTAGGTTTTATTAACAGTAGGTTTTATTAGTGAGAGGAACAGTAGGTTTTACTAACAGTAGGTTTTATTAGTGAGAGGAACAATAGGTTTTATTAACAGTAGGTTTTATTAACAGTAGGTTTTATTAACAGCAGATTTGATTAACAGTAGGTTTTATTAACAGTAGGTTTAATTAACAGTAGGTTCTATTAACGGTAGGTTTTATTAACAGAAGGTTTTATTAACAGTAGGTTTTATTAGTAAAAGGAACAGTAGGTTTTATTAACAGAAGGTTTTATTAACAATAGGTTTTATTAACAGTATGTTTTATTAACAGTAGGTTTTATTAGTGAGAGGAACAGTAGGTTTTATGAAGAGTAGGTTTTATTAACAGTAGGTTTTATTAGTAAAAGGAACAGTATGTTTTATTAACAGTAGCTTTTATTAACAGTAGGTTTTATTAACAGTAGGTTTTATTAACAGTAGGTTTTATTAGTGAGAGTAACAGTAGGTTTTATTAAAGGTAGGTTTTATTAACAGTAGGTTTTATTAACAGTAGGTTTTATTAACAATAGGTTTTACTAACAGTAGGTTTTATTAACAGTAGGTTTTATTAATGAGAGGAAAAGTAGATTTTATTAGTGAGTGGAACAGGAGGTTTTATTAACAGTAGATTTTATTAACAGTAGGTTTTATTAACAGCAGGTTTTATTAGTGAGAGGAACAGTAGGTTTGATTAGAGAGAGGAACAGTAGGTTTTATTAACAGTAGATTTTATTAACAGTAGGTTTTATTAACAGTAGGTTTTATTAGTGAGAGGAACAGTAGGTTTTATTAACAGTAGGTTTTATTAGTGAGAGGAACAGTAGGTTTTACTAACAGTAGGTTTTATTAGTGAGAGGAACAATAGGTTTTATTAACAGTAGGTTTTATTAACAGTAGGTTTTATTAACAGCAGATTTGATTAACAGTAGGTTTTATTAACAGTAGGTTTAATTAACAGTAGGTTCTATTAACGGTAGGTTTTATTAACAGAAGGTTTTATTAACAGTAGGTTTTATTAGTAAAAGGAACAGTAGGTTTTATTAACAGTAGGTTTTATTAACAGTAGGTTGTATTAGTAAAAGGAACAGTAGGTTTTATTAACAGTAGCTTTTATTAACAGTAGGTTTCATTAGTGGGAGGAACAGAAGGTTCTATTAACAGTAGGTTTTATAAACAGTTGGTTTTATAAACAGTAGGTTTTATTAACAGTAGGTTTTATTAACAGTAGGTTTTATTAGTAAAAGGAACAGTAGGTTTTATTAACAGTAGGTTTTATTAACAGAAGTTTTTATTAACAATAGGTTTTATTAACAGTAGGTTTTATTAGTGAGAGGAACGGTAGGTTTTATTAACCGTAGGTTTTATTAGTGAGAGTAACAGTAGGTTTTATTAAAGGTAGGTTTTATTAACAGTAGGTTTTATTAACAGTAGGTTTTATTAACAATAGGTTTTACTAACAGAAGGTTTTATTAACAGTAGGTTTTATTAATGAGAGGAAAAGTAGATTTTATTAGTGAGAGGTACAGTAGGTTTTATTAACAGTAGATTTTATTAACAGTAGGTTTTATTAACAGTAGGTTTTATTAGTGAGAGGAACAGTAGGCTTGATTAGTGAGAGGAACAGTAGGTTTTATTAACAGTAGGTTTTATTAGTGAGAGGAACAGTAGGTTTTATTAACAGTAGGTTTTACTAACAGTAGGTTTTATTAGTGAGAGGAACAATAGGTTTTATTAACAGTAGGTTTTATTAACATTAGGTTTTATTAACAGTAGATTTTATTAACATTAGGTTTTATTAACAGTAGGTTTTATAAACAGTAGGTTATATTAACAGTAGGTTTTATTAACAGAAGGTTTTATTAACAGTAGGTTTTATTAACAGTAGGTTTTATTAACAGTAGGTTTTATTAGTAAAAGGAACAGTAGGTTTTATGAACAGTAGGTTTTATTAACAGTAGGTTTTATTAGTGGGAGGAACAGAAGGTTTTATAAACAGTAGGTTTTATAAACAGTAGGTTTGATTAACAGTAGGTTTTATTAACAGTAGGTTTTATTAGTAAAATAAACAGTAGGTTCTATTAACAGTAGGTTTTATTAAAAGTAGGTTTTATTAACAGTAGGTTTTATTAGTAAAAGTAACAGTAGGTTCTATTAACAGTAGGTTTTATTAACAGTAGGTTTTATTAGTGAGAGGAACAGTAGGTTTTCTTAACAGTAGGTTTTATTAGTGAGAGGAACAGTAGGTCTTACTAACAGTAGGTTTTATTAGTGAGAGGAACAATAGGTTTTATTAACAGAAGGTTTTATTAACAGTAGGTTTTATTAGTAAAAGGAACAGTAGGTTTTATTAACAGTAGGTTTTATTAACAGTAGGTTTTATTAGTAAAAGGAACAGTAGGTTTTATTAACAGTAGGTTTTATTTAACAGTAGGTTTTATTAGTAAAAGGAACAGTAGGTTTTATTAACAGTAGCTTTTATTAACAGTAGGTTTTATTAGTGGGAGGAACAGAAGGTTCTATTAACAGTAGGTTTTATAAACAGTAGGTTTTATTAACAGTGGGTTTTATTAGTAAAAGTCTTAACAGTAGGTTTTATTAGTGAGAGGAACAGTAGGTCTTACTAACAGTAGGTTTTATTAATAAAAGGAACAGTAGGTTTTATTAACAGTAGGTTTTATTTAACAGTAGGTTTTATTAGTAAAAGGAACAGTAGCTTTTATTAACAGTAGCTTTTATTAACAGTAGGTTTGTCACGTCCTGGCCAGTATATAAGGTTAATTGTTTTGTAGTTTGGTCAGGGCGTGGCAGGGGGTATTTGTTTTATGTGGTTCGGGCTGGTGTGTTTGTGTAAAGGGTGTTTGATTTAGTATTTCCGGGTTTTGGTTTATGTTTAGTTAATTCTATGGTTAGTCTAGGTTGTGTGTTTCTATGTTTGGTTGATTGGGGTTGGGACTCTCAGTTGAAGGCAGGTGTTGTCTATCTGCCTTTGATTGAGAGTCCCATATATTAGGGTGTGTTTGTATGTGTGATTTGTGGGTGATTATTCTGTGTATAGCCTTGTGCCTTACCAGACTGTTTATTTGTCGAGTTTTTGTGTTTTGTATGTTCATTTTTGAGATTAATTAAAAATCAAGATGAGCATTCACGTACCTGCTGCGTTTTGGTCCACATTTTCTGATGACGATTTCGCATTATCGTCAGAAGACGAAGACAATTGTGACAGAATCACCCACCACCAAAGGACCAAGCAGCAGAGGAAGGAGCAGACGGAGTTCGAGTTGGACTGGCGGGAGAAGTGGACTTGGGAGGAAGTTCTGGACGGGGCCGGACCTTGGCACCAGGCTGGGGATTATCGACGCCCGCAGTGGGAAATTGAGGCAGCCAAGGCAGAGAGGCGGTGGTACGAGGCCAAGTACGCGCTGAAGGAGAAGCACGAGAGGCACCCCCAAGAAAATTTTGGGGGGGGGCACACGGGTAGTTTGGCTAGGCGTAAGAAGAGCCGGAAGCCAGCTACTCGTGGTTATATGGAGGAGCGTATGGGGTGGAGAGCGCTATGTTTCGCTGAGGAGCGCACTATCTCACCCATACGCACGCACAGTCCGGTGCGCGTTATTCCAGCCCCTCGCAGGTGCCGTGCTAGAGCGGGCATCCAGCCTGGTAGGAGGATGCCTGCGCAGCACATCTGGTCGCCGGTACGCCTCCGAGGACCAGGCTACCCAACTCCCGCTCTACGCACGGCTACCATCAGGCCCCTGCACAGCCCAGTCTGCCCTGTACGAGCACCCCGCTCGTACAGGGCTACTAGTTCCATCCAGCCAAGGCGGGTTGTGCAGGAGGTAAGATCTAGACCGGCTGTGCGCCTCCATAGCCCTGGGTTTCCAGCTCCTGTCTCTCGTGCGGACCCGGAAGTGCGTCAACCCAGTCCGACTCGTCCTGTTCCCGCTCCCCGCACTAGCCTGGAGGTGCGTGTACATAATCTGGTAAGCCCAGTACCAGCACCACGCACCAGGCTACAAGTGCGTCAACCCAGCCTCGCCAGTCAACAGTCCTCGGCTGCCCGCCAGTCACGCACCGGCTGCCCGCCAGTCAACAGTCATCGCAGGCTGCCCGCCAGCCGTCCGCGGCTGCCCGCCAGTCAACAGTCATCGTCAGAGCTGCCCGCCAGTCAACAGTCATCGTCAGAGCTGCCCGCCAGTCAACAGTCATCGTCAGAGCTGCCCGCCAGTCAACAGTCATCGTCAGAGCTGCCCGCCAGTCAACAGTCATCGTCAGAGCTGCCCGCCAGTCAACAGTCATCGTCAGAGCTGCCCGCCAGTCAACAGTCGTCAGAGCTGCCCGCCAGTCAACAGTCGTCAGAGCTGCCCGCCAGTCAACAGTCGCCAGAGAGGTCAGACTGCGCTGAACTGCCGGAGTGGCCAGACTGCGCTGAACTGCCGGAGTGGCCAGACTGCGCTGAACTGCCGGAGTGGCCAGACTGCGCTGAACTGCCGGAGTGGCCAGACTGCGCTGAACTGCCGGAGTGGCCAGACTGCCCTGAACTGCCGGAGTGGCCAGACTGCCCAGACTGCCCAGACTGTCCCGAATTCCCAGACTGCCCAGACTGTCCCGAATTGCCAGACTGCCCAGACTGTCCCGAATTGCCAGACTGCCCAGACTGTCCCGAATTGCCAGACTGCCCAGACTGTCCCGAATTGCCAGACTGCCCAGACTGTCCCGAATTGCCAGACTGCCCAGACTCTCCCGAATTGCCAGACTGCCCAGACTCTCCCGAATTGCCAGACTGCCCAGACTGCCCCCCGGCGATGCCAGACTGGCCCGACTGCCCCTCGGCGATGCCAGAGTGGCCCGACAGCCTGGAACGGCCGGAACCAGAGCCACCTCCAGAAATAGGTGGGTTGGGGAGGGGGGGTGTAGCACAGTGCCGTCGTTGACGGCAGCCACCCTCCCTTCCCTCCCTTTAGAAAAGGGGACTTTTTGTTGGTGTTGCTTGGGGTTATTTTTTGTTAAGGTGCTTCTGGGGTAGCACCTTTAAGGGGGGGGTACTGTCACGTCCTGGCCAGTATATAAGGTTAATTGTTTTGTAGTTTGGTCAGGGCGTGGCAGGGGGTATTTGTTTTATGTGGTTCGGGGTGGTGTGTTTGTGTAAAGGGTGTTTGATTTAGTATTTCCGGGTTTTGGTTTATGTTTAGTTAATTCTATGGTTAGTCTAGGTTGTGTGTTTCTATGTTTGGTTGATTGGGGTTGGGACTCTCAGTTGAAGGCAGGTGTTGTCTATCTGCCTTTGATTGAGAGTCCCATATATTAGGGTGTGTTTGTATGTGTGATTTGTGGGTGATTATTCTGTGTATAGCCTTGTGCCTTACCAGACTGTTTATTTGTCGAGTTTTTGTGTTTTGTATGTTCATTTTTGAGATTAATTAAAAATCAAGATGAGCATTCACGTACCTGCTGCGTTTTGGTCCACATTTTCTGATGACGATTTCGCATTATCGTCAGAAGACGAAGACAATTGTGACAAGGTTTTATTAGTGGGAGGAACAGAAGGTTCTATTAACAGTAGGTTTTATAAACAGTAGGTTTTATTAACAGTAGGTTTTATTAACAGTGGGTTTTATTAGTAAAAGTAACAGTGGGTTCTATTAACAGTAGGTTTAATTAACAGTAGGTTTTATTAGTAAAAGTAACAGTAGGATTTATTAACAGTAGGTTTTATTAACAGTAGGTTTTATTAGTAATAGTAACAGTAGGTTCTATAAACAGTAGGTTTTATTAACAGTAGGTTTTATTAGTAAAAGTAACAGTAGGTTTTATTAACAGTAGGTTTTATCAACAGTATTTTTTATTAACAGTTGGTTCTATTAACAGTGGGTTCTATTAACAGTGGGTTCTATTAACAGTAGGTTTTACTAACAGTAGGTTTTATTAACAGTAGGTTTTACTAACAGTAGGTTCTATTAACAGTCGTTTTATTAACAGTAGGTTTTATTAACAGTAGGTTTTATTAACAGAATGTTTTATTAACAGTAGGTTTTCATTAACAGTCGGTTTTATTAACAGTAGGTTTTATTAACAGAATGTTTTATTAACAGTAGGTTTTATTAACAGTAGGTTTTATTAACAATAGGTTTTATTAACAGTAGGTTTTATTAACAGTAGGTTTTATTAGTAAAAGGAACAGTAGGTTTTATTAACAGTAGGTTTTATTAACAGTAGGTTTTATTAGTATAAGTAACAGTAGGTTTTATTAACAGAAGGTTTTATTAACAGAAGGTTTTATTAACAGTAAATCAAATCAAATTTATTTATATAGCCCTTTGTACATCAGCTGATATCTCAAAGTGCTGTACAGAAACCCAGCCTAAAACCCCAAACAGCAAGCAATGCATGTGAAAGAAGCACGGTGGCTAGGAAAAACTCCCTAGGAAAAACTCCCTAACAGTAGGTTTTATTAACAGTAGCTTTTATTAGTAAAAGGAACAGTAGGTTTTATTAACAGTAGGTTTTATTAACAGTAGGTTTTATTAACAATAGGTTTTATTAACAGAAGGTTTTATTAACAGAAGGTTTTATTAACAGAAGGTTTTATTAACAGTAGGTTTTATTAGCAATAGGTTTTATTAACAGTAGGTTTTATTAACAGAAGGTTTTATTAACAATAGGTTTTATTAACAGTAGGTTTTATTAACAGTAGGTTTTATTAACAGTAGGTTTTATTAGTGAGAGGAACAGCACGTTTTATTAACAGTAGGTTTTATTAACAGTAGGTTTTATTAACAGTAGGTTTTATTAACAGTAGGTTTTATTAGTGAGAGGAACAGTAGGTTTTATTAACAGTAGGTTTTATTAGTGAGAGGAACAGCAGGTTTTATTAACAGTATGTTTTATTAACAGTAGGTTTTTATTAACAGTAGGTTTTTATTAACAGTAGGTTTTTATTAACAGTAGGTTTTGTTAACTGTAGGTTTTGTTAACAGTAGTTTTTATTAACAGTAGGTTTTATTAACAGTACGTTTCATCAGTTAGAGGAACAGTAGATTTTATTAACAGCAGGTTTGATTAAAATGCGCGCACACGCACACACACACACACACACACACACACACACACACACACACACACACACACACACACACACACACACACACACACACACACACACACACACACGCGGTATATATAGGGAGTACCAGATCTGTGTGGCGCTACAGGTAACGACTCTTCAGTTGATTTGCCGAGGAAAACAAGTCGATTCAGAGGAAACTTGGAATGTACTACAAAACTTGCCAAGGCTCTGATTGTACAGGAACGTAGTGTTTAGAAGCCTATCAAACTACCTTCTAACATCTGGTCATAGGTACAAATTTAAACTGCTGTTTTTAGAAACCATTTCACAGCACTTTAAATTGAATAGCCCAAGAAAACAGAATCAATACAAAAGAGAGTGGAGAGTGGCCAACTTCCTGAGTATATGATTGCATAGGAGTGTACAAGTTCAACCAACAACCTTATGTCTTCCAGTAAACAAACGGTATGCAATTTGAAGACCTACTGAAACCAAAACCTAGCGCTTGTTTTCCACATTAATCTACTGTAACTCTTCCTCTCCCCTGCTGTGAAGTTTCCTCCGTTCCTACTCATTTCCATCAACAGTCTCCCTCTTGTCTGAATCCCAAATGGCACCCTATAATCCCTTTATAATGCACTACCTTTGACCAGGGCCCATAGTGCAGGATCTAGGGAATAGGGTGTCATTTGGGATGGACCACCATCACCATCCATGACTCAAAGTCTGAATAACAAGGAGACGTATCTGTTCAAAGACCCCCAGAACTCTGGAGCTGTTACATACAGGTATAATACAATAATATATATCAGCCTCTCCAGGTATAATAAATGCATGTGTGGTTGTTAAAAACTCTGGATAAGACGGTCCTTTATCTATCGAAGACGCCAGATACCGTGTACTTCTCCAGCTATAGGTCTATTAAATGCATGTTTCGTTGTTCTTCCATCTTCTCTGTCAGACAGTAATAGTTGGTAAGAGCAACTTTCCTTTTTAAAGGTGATATGTGCTAATGAGAAACCCGTCGCTTTAAGCTGACACATCCCTCCATCTCTCCATCTCTGCGTCTCTCCATATGTCCATCTCTCCATCCCCCTCCATCTCTCATCCCTCCATCTCTTCATCCCTCCATCCCTCCCCATCCCTCCATCTCTTCATCCCTCCATCCCTCCATCTCTACTTCTCTCCATCGCTCCATATCTACTTCTCTCCATATCTACATCTCTCCATCTCTCCAGGGAGAGAGAGAGAGGGAGGGAGAGAGAGAGATGGGGTGAGAGAGAGAGAAAGAGGAGGAAGAAGGAAGGGAGGGAGGGATCAAGAGAGAGAGAGGTGTCAAAGTAATCCTATCTCTGAAACCTACGGTGACACCCCTCCTCCTCTGCTCCTCCTCCCCCTCCTCTCCTCCTTTCCTCATCCACCACCTCCTCCTCTCCTCCTCCTCCACCACCCACTCCTCCACCTCTTCCTCCTCCTCCACCACCTACTCCTCCTCCTCTTCCTCCTCCACCACCCACTCCTCCACCTCTTCCTCCTCCTCCACCACCTACTCCTCCTCCTCCTCTCCTCCACCACCCACTCATCCACCTCTTCCTCCACTAGCCACTCCTTCACCTCTTCCTCCTCCTCCACCTCCTCCACTTCCTCCACCTCATCCACCTCCTCCTCCAGGACTCTCTTGCTTCTCTCTCAGCTTTAAACACAACTGAGAAGTCTTAAGAATTTTCATTGCCACAAAACGACATCCATTTTTGGGATCTAAACATGGTTCTAGGAGTGCAGTTTGACACAAGATGGCTGACACAACGCTTGGAGGATTGGCAGGTTCAACAGCAGAGTGCCAGGCCTCTTTGCGTTGACTAGAAATATACTCATTACGGTCACAGTTGACACTCTGAGGGGTAAAATGTATTTGTTCATCTGCAGATGTCTTTCTTGGATAATACGATTTAATGTCTCTGGGTGATTAGTACACTGAGCCTCTCAATGGATTCCATCATCTTCAGCGTTGACAGTTTCCTCACATTAACCAGTTTGTTGTGACTAGTAGTCTGATCTATGTACTGTATGTCTTTATCATGACTGAGCATTTCGGGAATGTTTGTCTTTTTTTTTCACCCAACATTTAACCTAAATCTAATGACATGGTTCATAATATTTGACTTTATTTTCACTAAATGTATCCGTTATTATTTCTTACAACCGACAAGATCTTTAGAACATCAAATCAGACCAAGACCAATTCCGGATTCAATTTTCGGGCTACCCAAGAGGAAACGTCAGCGTTACAAAGGCACTTGGGGGGCATCCTGGCGAGATTAAGGCCACCGTTTCCCTCCATTCTAAAGTCTCTAGAAAATAAAATGGATGACCTCCGATGGAGGATTTGCTACCAACGGGACTCTCTGAAACATGGCTCTCAGATAAAGATAAAAAAGGCTATTCCAACTCGATGGGTTCTCTATTCACCGTGGCGAACAGAACAGTGGAGTCGGGGAAATCAAGAGGGTGAGGGCTTTATCTCTACATCAACACCAACTGGTGTACTAACTCCAGCGCGGTGGAAGTGTCGAACCACTGTTCACCCGTCTTGGAATACCTGATGGTCAAATGCCGATCCTTCAACCTCCCGAGGGAGATTTCCGCTCTTATCGTGACTGCTGTATACATTCCACCTCAAGATAAGAAAAATAACAAGCCGGGCACTTAACGAACTGTACAAGGCTATAAACAAGCAAGAAAACCTACACTACCTTTCAAAAGTTTGGGGTCACTTAGAAATGTCCTTGTTTTTTGTCCATTAAAATAACATCAAATTGATCCAAAATACAGTGTAGACATTGTTAATGTTGTAAATTACTATTGTAGCTGGAAACAATTGTTTTATGGGATATCTACATAGGCGTACAGAGGCCCATTATCAGCAACCATCACTCCTGTGTTCCAATGGCACATTGTGTTAGCTAATCCAAGTTTATCATTTTAAAAGGCTAATTGATCATTAGAAAACCCTTTTGCAATTATGTTAGCACAGTGACTCAGGGACGCTGGCCTTCTAGGCAGAGTTGAAAAAAAAAGCCATAACTCAGACTGGCCAGTAAAAAAGAAAAGATTACGATGGGCAAAAGAACATAGACACTGGACAGAGGAACTCTGCCTAGAAGGCCAGCATCCTAGAGTCGCCTCTTCACTGTTGATGTGGAGACTGGTGTTTTGCGGGTACTATTTAATGAAGCTGCCAGTTGAGGACTTGTGAGGCGTCTGTTTCTCAAACTAGACACTCTAACTTGTCCTCTTGCTCAGTTGTGCACCTGGGCCTCCCACTCCTTCTTCTATTTTGGTTAGAGCCAGTTTGCGCTGTTCTGCGAAGGGAGTAGTACACAGCGCTGTACGAGATCTTCAGTTTCTTGGCAATTTCTCGCATGGAATAGCCTTCATTTCTCAGAAGAAGAAAATACTGATGAGTTTCAGAAGAAAGTTATTTGTTTCTGGCCATTTTGAGCATGTAATCGAACCCACAAATGCTGATGCTCCAGATACTCAACTAGTCTAAAGAAGGCCAGTTTTATTGCTTTTTTAATCAGACAACAGTTTTCAGCTGTGCTAACATAATTGCAAAAGGGTTTTCTAATGATCAATTAGCCTTTTAAAATTATAAACTTGGATTAGCTAACAGCGTGCTTTTGGAACAAAGGACTGATGGTTGCTTATAATGGGCCTCTGTACGCCTATGTAGATATTCCATAAAAAATCTCCAACTTCAATAGTCATTTACAACATTAACAATGTCTACACTGTATTTCGGATCAATTTGATGTTATTTTAATGGACAAAAAAGTTGCTTTTCTTTCAAAAACAAGAACATTTCAAAGTGACCCCAAACTTTTGAACGGTAGTGTACATCCAGAGGCTGCTTTTCAGGTTGCCAGCCATTTTAATTCCGCTTCACTAAGCCACATGAAGCCCAACTTCCATCAACACGCCTCCTTCACCACTAGGGGACGATAAAGTCCTAGATCACTGTTATTCTTCCCACATTCAAGCATGCAAGGGACTCCCTCACCCACTATTTGGCAAATCAGATCATGACTTTGTACTCCTGCTTCCTGTTTACAAGCAGAAATTCAAACATGAAGTACCCGTGACTCGGTCCGTTGAGAAATGGTTATGACTGCTTTGGGAGCTCTGATTGGAAAATGTTTAGAGACTCTGCCGATAACATCGATGAGCTAACCACCTCTGTCAACGGCTTCATTACAAAATGTATCAACGACGTTGTCCCAACGGTGAGGGTTCGATGCTTCCCCCAATCAAAAGCCCTGGATTAACACAGAGGTTGGCGATAAAATAAAGAGTAGGGCTATGACACACAGAGCTATTGTAGACAACCCTGATGCTACAGCCGAGGACAGGAATAAGTACAAGAAGTCCCGCTGTGACATCAGCAGAGTCATCAAATGAGCAAAAGGACAATATAGGAATAAGGTGGAATCGTACTACACAGCAGGCTCTAACGTCTGCACACGCATGTCAGGGGCTACAGTCCATTACTGATTACAAAGGAAGACCCAGCCGTGATCTGTCCAACGATGCCTCTCTACCAGACGAACTCAATGCATTTTATGCACGCTTTGACAACAACAACATCGGGCCGGGTGTGAGGGCCGTCACCGAACCAGAGGATTGGGTTATCTCACTCTCTGAGGCTGACGTGAAAAAGGTATTTAATCAGATCAACACTTGCAAGGCCGCGGGACCCGACGGTATTCCAGGGGGCGTTCTCAGAGCATGCGCAGAACAGCTGGCAGGCATATTCACGGTCATTTTCAACCTATCCTTGTCTTAGTCTGTAATCCCCCACGTGTCAAGGTAACCACCATCATTCCTATTCCCAAGAACTCTAAGGCTACCCTGCACAATGACTACCACCCTGTAGGACTCACATCTGCAATCATGAAGTGCTTTGAGAGGCTGATTATGGCACACATCAACTCCACCATCCCAGACACCCTAGACCCACTCAAATTTGCATACCGCCCAAACAGATCCATAGATGACGCAATCTCAATTGCTCTCCACACTGCCCTCATCCACCTAGATAAGAGGAATACATATGTGCTGTTCATTGACTACAGCTCAGAGTTCAACACCGTTGTCCACTCCAAGCTCGTTATCAAGCTTAGGACTCTCGGTCTGAATACTTCCCTCTGCAACTGGATCCTGGACTTCCTGACGGGCCGACCAGGTGATGAGGGTAGGCAATATCACCTCCGCCACACTGATCCTCAACACAGCGTCCCCACATGTGTGTGTGCTTAGTCCCCTCCTGTACTCCCTGTTCACCCACGACTGCGTGGCCAAACACGACTCCAACACCATCATCAAGTTTACTGACGACATAACGGTGGTAGGCCTGATCACCGGCGACGATGAGTCAGCCTACTGGGAGGAGGTTAGTGACCTGGCAATGTGGTTACAGGACAACAACCTCTCCCTCAATGTCAGTAAGACAAAAGAGCGGGTTGTGGGCTACAGCAAACAGGGGAGAGAGCACGCCCCCATCCACATCGACGGGGCCGCAGTGGAGCAGGTCGAGAGCTTCAAGTTACTCGGTGTCCAAATCACTAAAGACTTAAAATGATCCAAAGACACGTGCATTGCCGTGAAGAAGGCGCGACAGCACCTCTTCCCTCTCAGGAGGTTGAACAAGTTTGGCATGGGCCCTCAAAGCCACAAAACGTTTTACAGCTGTAGCACTGAGACCATTTTGACTGGCTGCATCACTGCCTGGTATGGCAATAGCACTGCCATGGATCGCATGGCGCTACAGAGGGTGGTGCGGACAGCCCAGTACATCACTGAGGCCGAGCTCCCTGCTATCCAGGACATCTATAACAGGCGGTGTGTTAGGAATATCGTTAAAGACTCCAACCACCCAAGCCATTGACTATTTTCTCTGCTTCCGCATTGGGCACGCGATACCGGTGCATCAAGTCTGGCACCAACAGGCTCTTGAACAGCTTCTATTCCCAAGCAATAAGACTGATAAATAGCTAACAAAAAAGCTACACAGACTATGTGAGTTAACCTTGTATCTTTATTGAAATTTTTTATACATTTTTTCATGCACTCTCACCCAAATACTCACACTATAATCTTCTCACTCACACATAATATGCACATACATTTATACTGACTCTACACACATGCAAACCCACCCACACACAAGCTGCTGCTACACTGTTTATCTTATATCCTGTTGCCTAGTCACCTTACCCCTATTCATATCTACCTCCATCACTCCAGTATCCCTGTACATTGTTAATATGGAACTGTCCCTGTATTTAGTATGGTATTAACTGACCCTGTATATAGTATGGTATTAACTGATCCTGTATATAGTATGGTATTAACTGACCCTGTATATAGTATGGTATTAACTGATCCTGTATATAGTATGGTATTAACTGACCCTGTATATAGTATGGTATTAACTGACCCTGTATATAGTATGGTATTAACTGACCCTGTATATAGTATGGTAGTAACTGATCCTGTATATAGAGAATGCTTTAAGGCACTAAAAGCACACCACATTTCTTATTGACATGTTCTAATTAATTAAGGTTAAGAACATTTATCTGGTTTATATAATGCAACCTTTGATCGGGAGGTCTGCCACTTCAGGATCTTAGTCCCAAATTGCACGCTATGCGTTTTGCAGTGCACTACGTTTGAACAGGGCCCATGTAAAGTAGTGCACTACTGTATATAGGTAATAGTAAACCATTTTGGACAGACTCCACTACCGTATGTACACTACCGTTCAAAAGTTTGGGGTCACTTAGAAATGACCTTGATTTCCATGAAAACATACATGAAACTAGTTGCAAAATGAATAGGAAATATAGTCAAGACGTTGGCAAGGTTATTTAAATAATAATTGTGTCCTTCAAACTTTGCTTTTGTCAAAGAATTCTCCAATTGCAGCAATTACAGCCTTGCAGACCTTTGACATTCTAGTTGTCAATATGTTGACGTAATCTGAAGAGATTTCACCCCATGCTTCCTGAAGCACCTCCCACATGTTGGATTGGCTTGATGGGCACTTCTTACGTACCATACAGCCAAGCTGCTCCCACAACAGGTCAATAGGTTTGAGATCTGGTGACTGTGCTGGCCACTCCATTATAGACAGAATCCCAGCTGACTGCTTCTTCCCTAAATGGTTCTTGCATAGTTTGGAGCTGTGCTTTTGGTCATTGTCCTGTTGTAGGAGGAAATTGGCTCCAATTGAGCGCCGTCCACAGGGTATGGCATGACGTTGCAAAATGGAGTGTTAGCCTTTCTTCTTTAAGATCCCTTTTATCCTGTACAAATCTCCAACTTTACCACCACCAACACACCCCCGGACCATCACATTGCCTCCACCATGCTTGACAGATGGCGTCAAACACTCCTCCAGCATCTTTTCATTTTTTCTGCGTCTCAAGAATGTTCTTCTTTGTGATCCGAACAACTCAAACTTAGATTAGTCTGTCCATAACACTTTTTTTCCAATCTTCCTCTGTCCAGTGTTTGTTCTTTTGCCAATCTTAATCTTTTCATTTTATTGGCCCTCATGAGATATGGCTTTTTTCTTTGCAACTCTGCCTAGCAGGCCAGCATCCCAGAGTCGCCTCTTCACTCTTGACGTTGAGACTTGTGTTTTGCAGGTACTATTTAATGAAGCTTCCAGTTGAGGACTTGTGAGGTGTCTGTTTCTCAAACTAAACACTCTGATGTACTTTTCCTCTTGCTCAGTTGTGCACCGGGGCCTCCTACTCCTCTTTCTATTCTGGTTAGAGCCATTTTGCGCTGTTCTGTGAATGGAGTAGTAAACAGCGTTGTACGAGATCTTCCAGTTTCTTGGCAATTTCTCGCATGGAATAGCCTTTATTTCTCAGAACAAGAATAGAAAAAATGTCATTGTTTCTGGCCATTTTGAGCCTGTGATCGGATTATATCTACAAGGTCTCGTGTGTATGACATAGACAGAATATAATCTGTAGCTAGATCTACTGTCTCTATTATATAATGACAGACCAGCTAGATCTACTGTCTCTGTTATATAATGACAGACCAGCTAGATCTACTGTCTCTATTACATTATGTCAGACCAGCTAGTTCTACTATCTCTATTATATTATGACAGACCAGCTAGATCTACTGTCTCTATTATATAATGACAGACCAGCTGGATCTACTGTCTCTATTATATTATGACAGACCAGCTAGATCTACTGTCTCTATTATATAATGACAGACCAGCTAGATCTACTGTCTCTATTATATAATGACAGACCAGCTAGATCTACTGTCTCTATTACATTATGTCAGACCAGCTAGATCTACTGTCTCTATTATATTATGACAGACCAGCTAGATCTACTGTCTCTTTTATATTATGACAGACCAGCTAGATCTACTGTCTCTATTATATTATGTCAGACCAGCTAGATCTACTGTCTCTATTATATAATGACAGACCAGCTAGATCTACTGTCTCTGTTATATAATGACAGACCAGCTAGATCTACTGTCTTTATTATATTATGACAGACCAGCTAGATCTACTGTCTCTGTTATATTATATTATGTCAGACCAGCTAGATCTACTGTCTCTGTTATATAATGACAGACCAGCTAGATCTACTGTCTCTTTTATATTATGACAGACCAGCTAGATCTACTGTCTCTATTATATAATGACAGACCAGCTAGATCTACTGTCTCTGTTATATAATGACAGACCAGCTAGATCTACTGTCTTTATTATATAATGACAGACCAGCTAGATCTATTGTCTCTATTATATTATGTCAGACCAGCTAGATCTACTGTCTCTATTATATTACGACAGACCAGCTAGATCTACTGTCTCTGTTATATAATGACAGACCAGCTAGATCTACTGTCTCTGTTATATAATGACAGACCAGACCAGCTGGAGCTAGATGTATCTAGATATGATAAAGCATTGTCTCCAGATTTCAGGAAAGTATCCTACCTTCATCACTAGCTTAACTAGCTTGAGAATAACCCCTCTCAGTTTAGGGCTTCTGTGTTTCAACATCTCTGTCATGCTCTCTGGCCCACAGCCTTTACCGCTCTTGATTTTATCATTTTGTTTGGACAAAGATTGTCCAGCAGGTTTTGTTAGTGTTTTACTGTTAATTCTGTTAATTGTTTTTATTACTGATGTGGAGTTAAGATATTTCTTTCTTGAAATTTAAAGATTTTTTTTTTTCTCCAGATATTCCCATCTTTGATTGGTAGGTCTTTATTTTTAACAATGGTATCTCATTTCCTCCATAATTCCCAAAATGCATTTTGATTTTCTCCTCCATTTTGTCAATCTCATTGGTGATATAATTTATTTTATTAGCTTAGGGCCTGTTGGTATATGAGACGTGTCTCCTAGTTTACAGGGTCTCTTTGTATTTGGTTTGAAAAAAAAGTCTTAGTTGTTTTCTTGCAGTTGAACAATCTTTGACAAAGTATATTTCCCTTTGGTTAAACAGAAGTGTATAATGTGTGTGAACTACACTAAGTATACCAAAAATTCGAAACACCTTCCTAATATTGAGGTCCATGTCTCCATTCTCTCAAGGCTTTAAAAACCCTTCTTTAACCTGTCTCCTCCCTTTCATCTACACTGATTGAAGTGGATTTAACAAGTGACATCAATAAGAGATCATAGCTTTCACCTGGATTCACCTGGATTCACCTGCACAGTCTGTTTCATGGAAAGAGCAGGTGTTCATCATGTTTTGTACACTCAGTGTATATCCTGATGCCTAGTCACGTTACCCCGATACATATCCAACCTTACCATGCTAGTATCACTGCACATTGATACTACCGTATTGGTTCAGACCCTGTATATACAGTGCCTTCGGAAAGTATTCAGAGCCCTTGACTTTTTCCACATTTTGTTACGTTACAGCCTTATTCTAAAATTGATTAAATAAAACATTTTCCTCAGCAATCTACACACAATACCCCATAATGACATCACAATACCCCATAATGACATCACAATACCCCATAATGACATCACAATACCCCATAATTACATAGTGAAAGATGGTTTTTAGATTTTTTGGGAAACGTATTAAAATATCAAACTGAAACACCTTATTTACATAAGTATTCAGACCCTTTGCCACGGGACTCGAAATTGAGCTCAGGTGCATCCTGTTTCCATTGATCATCCTTGAGATGTTTCTACAACTTGATTGGAGTCCACCTGTGGTAAGTTCCATTGATTGGACATGATTTGGAAAGGCACACACCTGTATATATAAGGTCCCAGAGTTGACAGTGCATGTCAGAGCAAAAACCAAGCAATGAGGTCGATAGAAGAATGGGAGAAACTCCCCAAAAACAGGTGTGCCAAGCTTGTATCGTCAAACCCAAGAATACTCAAGGCTGTAGTCGCTGCCAAAGGCGTTTCAACAAAGTACTGAGTAAAGGGTCTGAATAGTTATGTAAATTTGACATTTCAACATTTTTATGTGTAATAAATTATCAAAACATTCTAAAAACCTGTTTTTGTGATGTCATTATGGGATATTGTGTGTAGATGTATGAGGGGGGGGGAAAAACCTCCTCCACAGGGCTGTTATTCCCCAACGCTGTCCCAGGTCAAATGTCCTCCCTCCTCCACAGGGTTGTTATTCCCAAGTCATTCCCAGGTCAAATACCCTCCCTCCTCCACAGGGATGATATTCCCTAGTCAGTCCCAGGTCAAATGTCCTCCCTCCTCCACAGGGCTGTTATTCCCCAATGCTGTCCCAGGTCAAATGTCCTCCCTCCTCCACAGGGCTGTTATTCCCCAGTCAGTCCCAGGTCAAATACCCTCCCTCCTCCACAGGGATGATATTCCCCAGTCAGTCCCAGGTCAAATGTCCTCCCTCCTCCACAGGGCTGTTATTCCCCAACGCTGTCCCAGGTCAAACGTCCTCCCTCCTCCACAGGGCTGTTATTCCCCAAAGCTGTCCCAGGTCAAATGTCCTCCCTCCTCCACAGGTCTGTTATTCCCCAACGCTGTCCCAGGTCAAACGTCCTCCCTCCTCCACAGGGCTGTTATTCCCCAGTCAGTCCCAGGTCAAATGTCCTCCCTCCTCCACAGGGTTGTTATTCCCCAGTCATTCCCAGGTCAAATACCCTCCCTCCTCCACAGGGATGATATTCCCTAGTCAGTCCCAGGTCAAATGTCCTCCCTCCTCCACAGGGCTGTTATTCCCCAACGCTGTCCCAGGTCAAACGTCCTCCCTCCTACTCAGGGCTGTTATTCCCCAGTCAGTCCCAGGTCAAATACCCTCCCTCCTCCACAGGGATGATATTCCCCAGTCAGTCCCAGGTCAAATGTCCTCCCTCCTCCACAGGGCTGTTATTCCCCAACGCTGTCACCAGGTCAAACGTCCTCCCTCCTCCACAGGGCTGTTATTCCCCAAAGCTGTCCCAGGTCAAATGTCCTCCCTCCTCCACAGGTCTGTTATTCCCCAACGCTGTCCCAGGTCAAACGTCCTCCCTCCTCCACAGGGCTGTTATTCCCCAGTCAGTCCCAGGTCAAATGTCCTCCCTCCTCCACAGGGTTGTTATTCCCCAGTCATTCCCAGGTCAAATACCCTCCCTCCTCCACAGGGATGATATTCCCCAGTCAGTCCCAGGTCAAATGTCCTCCCTCCTCCACAGGGCTGTTATTCCCCAACGCTGTCCCAGGTCAAACGTCCTCCCTCCTCCACAGGGCTGTTATTCCCCAACGCTGTCCCAGGTCAAATGTCATCCCTCCTCCACAGGTCTGTTATTCCCCAGTCAGTCCCAGGTCAAATGTCCTCCCTCCTCCACAGGGCTGTTATTCCCCAACACTGTCCCAGGTCAAACGTCCTCCCTCCTCCACAGGGCTGTTATTCCCCAACGCTGTCCCAGGTCAAATGTCCTCCCTCCTCCACAGGGCTGTTATTCTCCAGTCAGTCCCAGGTCAAATGTCATCCCTCCTCCACAGGGATGATATTCCCCAACGCTGTCCCAGGTCAAACGTCCTCCCTCCTCCACAGGGCTGTTATTCCCCAACGCTGTCCCAGGTCAAATGTCATCCCTCCTCCACAGGTCTGTTATTCCCCAGTCAGTCCCAGGTCAAATGTCCTCCCTCCTCCACAGGGCTGTTATTCCCCAACACTGTCCCAGGTCAAACGTCCTCCCTCCTCCACAGGGCTGTTATTCCCCAACGCTGTCCCAGGTCAAATGTCCTCCCTCCTCCACAGGGCTGTTATTCTCCAGTCAGTCCCAGGTCAAATGTCCTCCCTCCTCCACAGGGCTGTTATTCCCCAACACTGTCCCAGGTCAAACGTCCTCCCTCCTCCACAGGGTTGTTATTCCCCAACGCTGCCCCAGGTCAAATGTCCTCCCTCCTCCACAGGGCTGTTATTCTCCAGTCAGTCCCAGGTCAAATGTCCTCCCTCATCAACAAGTGACGTCATAGCTTTCACCTGGATTCACCTGGTCAGTCTGTGTCATTGAAACAGCAGGTGTTCCTAATGTTTTGTATAGTCAGTGTAGTGGTACCAACGGTAACAGAAGTGTTTTATATGTGTGAACTAGTGTAGTACCAACGGTAACATAAGTGTTTTATATGTGTGAACTAGTGTAGTACCAATGGTAAAATAACTGTTTAATGTGTGTACAATAAGGTCAGAGCACTCTGCTGAGGGGTTCAACAAGGTCCCTCCTCTGCACGCCCTCGAAGGAAACTGGCCAGATTAAACTAACTGGAGAGATAGGCTGCGTATCTATATAAAATGGACCCCTATTCCCTATGTAGTGCACTACTTTTGACCAGAGTCCTATGGAACCCCCCTGCAACTGTCTGCCTGTTTACTGTAAGGTGTTATCTTCCCCTCTCCCCTCTCTCCCCCTCTCCCCCTCCCCCACCCTCTCTCTCTCTATCTCCCTCCCTCTCCCTCTCCCTCTCCCTCTCCCTCTCCATCTCCCTCTCCCCCTCCCCTCCCTCTCCCACTCTCTCTGAGTGAGGGGTTATCTCCCCTCCCCCCACCATCTCTCCACCTCTCGCTCTCTCTCTCTCTCTCTCTCTCTCTCTCTCTCTCTCTCTATCTACCTCCCTCTCCCCCTCTCTCACTCTCTCTCTCTCCCTCTCTCCCTCTCTCCCCCCCTCTCCCCCTCTCTCACTCTCTCTCTCTCTGAGTGAGGGGTTATCTCCATCTCCCCCTCTCTCCTTCTCTCCCTCTCTCCCCGCTCCCCGCTCTCTCTCTCTCTGAGGGGCTATCTAGAGCAGTGATGGATCTGTACACAGGTTTAGACTTAATAGACAAGTGCTACACACATCCTGGCCTGGCATGGAGAGACACTGAGTCACACTCCATGTTATCCCTGGCATGGAGAGACACTGAGTCACACTCCCTGTTATCCCTGGCATGGAGAGACACTGAGTCACACTCCCTGTTATCCCTGGCATGGAGAGACACAGTCACACTCCCTGTTATCCCTGGTATGGAGAGACACTGAGTCACACTCCCTGTTATCCCTGGCATGGAGAGACACTGAGTCACACGCTCTGCTAATCCCTGATATGGAGAGACACTGAGTCACACTCTCTGTTATCCCTGATATGGAGAGACACTGAGTCACACTCTCTGTTATCCCTGATATGGAGAGACACTGAGTCACACTCCCTGCTGTCCCTGGCATGGAGAGACACTGAGTCACACTCCCTGCTATCCCTGGCATGGAGAGACACTGAGTCACACTCTCTGCTATCACTGGCATGGAGAGACACTGAGTCATACTCTCTGCTATCCCTGGCATGGAGAGACACTGAGTCACACTCCCTGCAATCCCTGGTATGGGGAGACACTGAGTCACACTCTCTGCTAATCCCTAGCATGGAGAGACACTCAGTCACACTCCCTGTTATCCCTGGCATGGAGAGATACTGAGTCACGCTCCCTGCTATCCCTGGCATGGAGAGACACTCAGTCACACTCCCTGCTATCCCTGGCATGGAGAGACACTGTGTCACACTCCCTGTTATCCCTGGCATGGAGAGGCACTGAGTCACACTCTCTGCTATCCCTGGCATGGAGAGACACTGAGTCACACTCTCTGCTGTCCCTGGCATGGAGAGACACTGAGTCACACTCCCTGCTATCCCTGATATGGAGAGACACTGAGTCACACTCCCTGCTATCCCTGGCATGGAGAGACACTGAGTCATACTCCGTGTTATCCCTGGCATGGAGAGACACTGAGTCACACTCCCTGCTATCCCTGGCATGGAGAGACACTGAGTCACACTCCCTGTTATCCCTGGCATGGAGAGACACTGAGTCACACTCCCTGCTATCCCTGGCATGGAGAGACACTGAGTCACACTCCCTGCTATCCCTGGCATGGAGAGCCACTGAGTCACACTCCCTGTTATCCCTGGCATGGAGAGATACTGAGTCACACTCTCTGTGAAGGGAGTAGTACACAGCGTTGTACGAGATCTTCAATTATTTGGCAATTTCTCGCATGGAATAGCCTTCATTTCTCAGAACAAGAATAGACTGACGAGTTTCAGAAGAAAGTTCTTTGTTTCTGGCCATTTTGAGCCTGTAATCGAACCCGCAAATGCTGATGCTCCAGACCCCCAACGAGTCTAAAGAAGGCCAGTTTTATTGCTTCTTTAATCAGGACAACAGTATTCAGCTGTGCTAACATAATTGCAAAAGGGTTTTCTAATAATCAATTAGTTTTAAAACTTTGATTAGCTAACAAAACATGCTTTTGGAACACAGGATTACGAGGTAATTGCTGATAATGGGCCTCTGTACGCCTATGTCGATATTCCATAAAAAATCTGCTGTTTCCATGGCAGTAGTCATTTACAACATTAACAAAGTCTAAACTATATTTCTGATCAATTTGATGTTATTTTAATAGTTGAAAAATGTGGTTCTCTTTAAAAAACAATGATATTTCTAAGTGACCCCAAACTTTTGAATGGTAGTATATATATATATATATATATATATATATATATATATATATATATATATATATATATATATATGTATTCATGTTATTACCTGGTGCCCTGTGTATATAGCCAGGTTACTCATTGACTCAGTACTGGTACTCTGTGTATGTAGTCAGGTTACTAATTGACTCAGTACTGGTACCCTGTGTATATAGTCAGGTTACTCATTGACTCAGTACGGGTACTCTGTGTATATAGTCAGGTTACTCATTGACTCAGTACTGGTACTCTGTGTATATAGTCAGGTTACTCATTGACTCAGTACTGGTACTCTGTGTATATAGTCAGGTTACTCATTGACTCAGTACTGGTACTCTGTGTATATAGTCAGGTTACTCATTGACTCAGTACTGGTACTCTGTGTATATAGTCAGGTTACTCATTGACTCAGTACTGGTACTCTGTGTATATAGCCAGGTTACTCATTGACTCAGTACTGGTACTCTGTGTATATAGCCAGGTTACTCATTGACTCAGTACTGGTACTCTGTATATATAGTCAGGTTACTCATTGACTCAGTACTGGTAATGGTACCCTTTGTATATAGCCAGGTTACTCATTGACTCAGTACTGGTACCCTGTGTATATAGCCAGGTTACTCATTGACTCAGTACTGGTACTCTGTGTATATAGCCAGGTTACTCATTGACTCAATACTGGTACTCTGTGTATATAGTCAGGTCACTCATTGACTCAGTACTGGTACTCTGTGTATATAGTCAGGTTACTCATTGACTCAGTACTGATACTCTGTGTATATAGTCAGGTTACTCATTGACTCAGTACTGGTACCCTGTGTATATAGCCAGGTTACTCATTGACTCAGTACTGGTTCTCTGTGTATATAGCCAGGTTACTCATTGACTCAGTACTGGTACTCTGTGTATATAGTCAGGTTACTCATTGACTCAGTACTGGTACTGGTACCCTGTGTATATAGCCAGGTTTCTCATTGACTCAGTACTGGTACTCTGTGTATATAGCCAGGTTACTCATTGACTCAGTACTGGTACTCTGTGTATATAGCCAGGTTACTCATTGACTCAGTACTGGTACTCTGTGTATATAGTCAGGTTACTCATTGACTCAGTACTGGTACTGGTACCCTGTGTATATAGCCAGGTTACTCATTGACTCAGTACTGGTACCCTGTGTATATAGTCAGGTTACTCATTGACTCAGTACTGATACTCTGTGTATATACTCAGGTTACTCATTGACTCAGTACTGGTACCCTGTGTATATAGCCAGGTTACTCATTGACTCAGTACTGGTACTCTGTGTATATAGCCAGGTTACTCATTGACTCAGTACTGATACTCTGTGTATATAGTCAGGTTACTAATTGACTCAGTACTGGTACCCTGTGTATATAGTCAGGTTACTCATTGACTCAGTATGGGTACTCTGTGTATATAGTCAGGTTACTCATTGACTCAGTACTGGTACTCTGTGTATATAGCCAGGTTACTCATTGACTCAGTACTGGTACCCTGTGTATATAGTCAGGTTACTCATTGACTCAGTATGGGTACTCTGTGTATATAGTCAGGTTACTCATTGACTTAGTACTGGTACTGGTACCCTGTGTATATAGCCAGGTTACTCATTGACTCAGTACTGGTACTCTGTGTATATAGTCAGGTTACTCATTGACTCAGTACTGGTACTCTGTGTATATAGCCAGGTTACTCATTGACTCAGTACTGGTACTCTGTGTATATAGCCAGGTTACTCATTGACTCAGTACTGGTACTCTGTATATATAGTCAGGTTACTCATTGACTCAGTACTGGTAATGGTACCCTTTGTATATAGCCAGGTTACTCATTGACTCAGTACTGGTACCCTGTGTATATAGCCAGGTTACTCATTGACTCAGTACTGGTACTCTGTGTATATAGCCAGGTTACTCATTGACTCAATACTGGTACTCTGTGTATATAGTCAGGTCACTCATTGACTCAGTACTGGTACTCTGTGTATATAGTCAGGTTACTCATTGACTCAGTACTGATACTCTGTGTATATAGTCAGGTTACTCATTGACTCAGTACTGGTACCCTGTGTATATAGCCAGGTTACTCATTGACTCAGTACTGGTTCTCTGTGTATATAGCCAGGTTACTCATTGACTCAGTACTGGTACTCTGTGTATATAGTCAGGTTACTCATTGACTCAGTACTGGTACTGGTACCCTGTGTATATAGCCAGGTTTCTCATTGACTCAGTACTGGTACTCTGTGTATATAGCCAGGTTACTCATTGACTCAGTACTGGTACTCTGTGTATATAGCCAGGTTACTCATTGACTCAGTACTGGTACTCTGTGTATATAGTCAGGTTACTCATTGACTCAGTACTGGTACTGGTACCCTGTGTATATAGCCAGGTTACTCATTGACTCAGTACTGGTACCCTGTGTATATAGCCAGGTTACTCATTGACTCAGTACTGGTACCCTGTGTATATAGTCAGGTTACTCATTGACTCAGTAATGATACTCTGTGTATATACTCAGGTTACTCATTGACTCAGTACTGGTACCCTGTGTATATAGCCAGGTTACTCATTGACTCAGTACTGGTACTCTGTGTATATAGCCAGGTTACTCATTGACTCAGTACTGATACTCTGTGTATATAGTCAGGTTACTCATTGACTCAGTACTGGTACCCTGTGTATATAGTCAGGTTACTCATTGACTCAGTATGGGTACTCTGTGTATATAGTCAGGTTACTCATTGACTCAGTACTGGTACTCTGTGTATATAGTCAGGTTACTCATTGACTCAGTACTGGTACCCTGTGTATATAGTCAGGTTACTCATTGACTCAGTATGGGTACTCTGTGTATATAGTCAGGTTACTCATTGACTCAGTACTGGTACTGGTACCCTGTGTATATAGCCAGGTTACTCATTGACTCAGTACTGGTACCCTGTGTATATAGCCAGGTTACTCATTGACTCAGTACTGGTACTCTGTGTATATAGTCAGGTTACTCATTGACTCAGTACTGGTACTCTGTGTATATACTCAGGTTACTCATTGACTCAGTACTGGTACCCTGTGTATATAGCCAGGTTACTCATTGACTCAGTACTGGTACTCTGTGTATATAGCCAGGTTACTCATTGACTCAGTACTGATACTCTGTGTATATAGTCAGGTTACTAATTGACTCAGTACTGGTACCCTGTGTATATAGTCAGGTTACTCATTGAATCAGTATGGGTACTCTGTGTATATAGTCAGGTTACTCATTGACTCAGTACTGATACTCTGTGTATATAGTCAGGTTACTCATTGACTCAGTACTGGTACTCTGTGTATATAGCCAGGTTACTCATTGACTCAGTACTGGTACTCTGTGTATATAGCCAGGTTACTCATTGACTCAGTACTGGTACTCTGTGTATATAGCCAGGTTACTCATTGACTCAGTACTGGTACTCTGTGTATATAGCCAGGTTACTCATTGACTCAGTACTGGTACTCTGTGTATATAGTCAGGTTACTCATTGACTCAGTACTGGTACTGGTACCCTGTGTATATAGCCAGGTTACTCATTGACTCAGTACTGGTACCCTGTGTATATAGCCAGGTTACTCATTGACTCAGTACTGGTACCCTGTGTATATAGTCAGGTTACTCATTGACTCAGTACTGATACTCTGTGTATATACTCAGGTTACTCATTGACTCAGTACTGGTACCCTGTGTATATAGCCAGGTTACTCATTGACTCAGTACTGGTACTCTGTGTATATAGCCAGGTTACTCATTGACTCAGTACTGGTACTCTGTGTATATAGTCAGGTTACTCATTGACTCAGTACTGATACTCTGTGTATATAGTCAGGTTACTCATTGACTCAGTACTGGTACCCTGTGTATATAGCCAGGTTACTCATTGACTCAGTACTGGTTCTCTGTGTATATAGCCAGGTTACTCATTGACTCAGTACTGGTACTCTGTGTATATAGTCAGGTTACTCATTGACTCAGTACTGGTACTGGTACCCTGTGTATATAGCCAGGTTTCTCATTGACTCAGTACTGGTACTCTGTGTATATAGCCAGGTTACTCATTGACTCAGTACTGGTACTCTGTGTATATAGCCAGGTTACTCATTGACTCAGTACTGGTACTCTGTGTATATAGTCAGGTTACTCATTGACTCAGTACTGGTACTGGTACCCTGTGTATATAGCCAGGTTACTCATTGACTCAGTACTGGTACCCTGTGTATATAGCCAGGTTACTCATTGACTCAGTACTGGTACCCTGTGTATATAGTCAGGTTACTCATTGACTCAGTACTGATACTCTGTGTATATAGTCAGGTTACTCATTGACTCAGTACTGGTACCCTGTGTATATAGCCAGGTTACTCATTGACTCAGTACTGGTACTCTGTGTATATAGCCAGGTTACTCATTGACTCAGTACTGATACTCTGTGTATATAGTCAGGTTACTAATTGACTCAGTACTGGTACCCTGTGTATATAGTCAGGTTACTCATTGACTCAGTATGGGTACTCTGTGTATATAGTCAGGTTACTCATTGACTCAGTACTGGTACTCTGTGTATATAGTCAGGTTACTCATTGACTCAGTACTGGTACCCTGTGTATATAGTCAGGTTACTCATTGACTCAGTACTGGTACTCTGTGTATATAGTCAGGTTACTCATTGACTCAGTACTGGTACTGGTACCCTGTGTATATAGCCAGGTTACTCATTGACTCAGTACTGGTACTCTGTGTATATAGTCAGGTTACTCATTGACTCAGTACTGGTACTCTGTGTATATAGCTCAGGTTACTCATTGACTCAGTACTGGTACCCTGTGTATATAGCCAGGTTACTCATTGACTCAGTACTGGTACTCTGTGTATATAGCCAGGTTACTCATTGACTCAGTACTGATACTCTGTGTATATAGTCAGGTTACTCATTGACTCAGTACTGGTACCCTGTGTATATAGTCAGGTTACTCATTGAATCAGTATGGGTACTCTGTGTATATAGTCAGGTTACTCATTGACTCAGTACTGATACTCTGTGTATATAGTCAGGTTACTCATTGACTCAGTACTGGTACCCTGTGTATATAGCCAGGTTACTCATTGACTCAGTACTGGTACTCTGTGTATATAGCCAGGTTACTCATTGACTCAGTACTGATACTCTGTGTATATAGTCAGGTTACTAATTGACTCAGTACTGGTACCCTGTGTATATAGTCAGGTTACTCATTGACTCAGTATGGGTACTCTGTGTATATAGTCAGGTTACTCATTGACTCAGTACTGGTACTCTGTGTATATAGCCAGGTTACTCATTGACTCAGTACTGGTACCCTGTGTATATAGTCAGGTTACTCATTGACTCAGTATGGGTACTCTGTGTATATAGTCAGGTTACTCATTGACTCAGTACTGGTACTGGTACCCTGTGTATATAGCCAGGTTACTCATTGACTCAGTACTGGTACCCTGTGTATATAGCCAGGTTACTCATTGACTCAGTACTGGTACTCTGTGTATATAGTCAGGTTACTCATTGACTCAGTACTGGTACTCTGTGTATATACTCAGGTTACTCATTGACTCAGTACTGGTACCCTGTGTATATAGCCAGGTTACTCATTGACTCAGTACTGGTACTCTGTGTATATAGCCAGGTTACTCATTGACTCAGTACTGATACTCTGTGTATATAGTCAGGTTACTAATTGACTCAGTACTGGTACCCTGTGTATATAGTCAGGTTACTCATTGAATCAGTATGGGTACTCTGTGTATATAGTCAGGTTACTCATTGACTCAGTACTGGTACTCTGTGTATATAGTCAGGTTACTCATTGACTCAGTACTGATACTCTGTGTATATAGTCAGGTTACTGATTGACTCAGTACTGGTACTCTGTGTATATAGCCAGGTTACTCATTGACTCAGTACTGGTACTCTGTGTATATAGCCAGGTTACTCATTGACTCAGTACTGGTACTCTGTGTATATAGTCAGGTTACTCATTGACTCAGTACTGGTACTCTGTGTATATAGCCAGGTTACTCATTGACTCAGTACTGGTACTCTGTGTATATAGTCAGGTTACTCATTGACTCAGTACTGGTACTGGTACCCTGTGTATATAGCCAGGTTACTCATTGACTCAGTACTGGTACCCTGTGTATATAGCCAGGTTACTCATTGACTCAGTACTGGTACTCTGTGTATATAGCCAGGTTACTCATTGACTCAGTACTGGTACTCTGTGTATATAGTCAGGTTACTCATTGACTCAGTACTGGTACTCTGTGTATATAGTCAGGTTACTCATTGACTCAGTACTGGTACTCTGTGTATATAGTCAGGTTACTCATTGACTCAGTACTGGTACTGGTACCCTGTGTATATAGCCAGGTTACTCATTGACTCAGTACTGGTACCCTGTGTATATAGCCAGGTTACTCATTGACTCAGTACTGGTACTCTGTGTATATAGCCAGGTTACTCATTGACTCAGTACTGGTACTCTGTGTATATAGTCAGGTTACTCATTGACTCAGTACTGGTACTCTGTGTATATAGTCAGGTTACTCATTGACTCAGTACTGGTACTCTGTGTATATAGTCAGGTTACTCATTGACTCAGTACTGGTACTCTGTGTATATAGCCAGGTTACTCATTGACTCAGTACTGGTACTCTGTGTATATAGTCAGGTTACTCATTGACTCAGTACTGGTACTCTGTGTATATAGCCAGGTTACTCATTGACTCAGTACTGGTACTCTGTGTATATAGCCAGGTTACTCATTGACTCAGTACTGGTACTCTGTATATATAGTCAGGTTACTCATTGACTCAGTACTGGTAATGGTACCCTTTGTATATAGCCAGGTTACTCATTGACTCAGTACTGGTACCCTGTGTATATAGCCAGGTTACTCATTGACTCAGTACTGGTACTCTGTGTATATAGCCAGGTTACTCATTGACTCAATACTGGTACTCTGTGTATATAGTCAGGTTACTCATTGACTCAGTACTGGTACTCTGTGTATATAGTCAGGTTACTCATTGACTCAGTACTGATACTCTGTGTATATAGTCAGGTTACTCATTGACTCAGTACTGGTACTCTGTGTATATAGCCAGGTTACTCATTGACTCAGTACTGGTACTCTGTGTATATAGCCAGGTTACTCATTGACTCAGTACTGGTACTCTGTGTATATAGTCAGGTTACTCATTGACTCAGTACTGATAGTCTGTGTTATAGTCAGGTTACTGATTGACTCAGTACTGGTACTCTGTGTATATAGCCAGGTTACTCATTGACTCAGTACTGGTACTCTGTGTATATAGTCAGGTTACTCATTGACTCAGTACTGGTACTGGTACCCTGTGTATATAGCCAGGTTACTCATTGACTCAGTACTGGTACCCTGTGTATATAGCCAGGTTACTCATTGACTCAGTACTGGTGCTCTGTGTATATAGTCAGGTTACTCATTGACTCAGTACTGGTACTCTGTGTATATAGTCAGGTTACTCATTGACTCAGTACTGGTACTCTGTGTATATAGTCAGGTTACTCATTGACTCAGTACTGGTACTCTGTGTATATAGCCAGGTTACTCATTGACTCAGTACTGGTACTCTGTGTATATAGCCAGGTTACTCATTGACTCAGTACTGGTACTCTGTGTATATAGTCAGGTTACTCATTGACTCAGTACTGGTACTCTGTGTATATAGCCAGGTTACTCATTGACTCAGTACTGGTACTCTGTGTATATAGCCAGGTTACTCATTGACTCAGTACTGGTACTCTGTATATATAGTCAGGTTACTCATTGACTCAGTACTGGTAATGGTACCCTTTGTATATAGCCAGGTTACTCATTGACTCAGTACTGGTACCCTGTGTATATAGCCAGGTTACTCATTGACTCAGTACTGGTACTCTGTGTATATAGCCAGGTTACTCATTGACTCAATACTGGTACTCTGTGTATATAGTCAGGTCACTCATTGACTCAGTATTGGTACTCTGTGTATATAGTCAGGTTACTCATTGACTCAGTACTGATACTCTGTGTATATAGTCAGGTTACTCATTGACTCAGTACTGGTACCCTTTGTATATAGCCAGGTTACTCATTGACTCAGTACTGGTTCTCTGTGTATATAGCCAGGTTACTCATTGACTCAGTACTGGTACTCTGTGTATATAGTCAGGTTACTCATTGACTCAGTACTGGTACTGGTACCCTGTGTATATAGCCAGGTTTCTCATTGACTCAGTACTGGTACTCTGTGTATATAGCCAGGTTACTCATTGACTCAGTACTGGTACTCTGTGTATATAGCCAGGTTACTCATTGACTCAGTACTGGTACTCTGTGTATATAGTCAGGTTACTCATTGACTCAGTACTGGTACTGGTACCCTGTGTATATAGCCAGGTTACTCATTGACTCAGTACTGGTACCCTGTGTATATAGCCAGGTTACTCATTGACTCAGTACTGGTACCCTGTGTATATAGTCAGGTTACTCATTGACTCAGTACTGATACTCTGTGTATATACTCAGGTTACTCATTGACTCAGTACTGGTACCCTGTGTATATAGCCAGGTTACTCATTGACTCAGTACTGGTACTCTGTGTATATAGCCAGGTTACTCATTGACTCAGTACTGATACTCTGTGTATATAGTCAGGTTACTAATTGACTCAGTACTGGTACCCTGTGTATATAGTCAGGTTACTCATTGACTCAGTATGGGTACTCTGTGTATATAGTCAGGTTACTCATTGACTCAGTACTGGTACTCTGTGTATATAGTCAGGTTACTCATTGACTCAGTACTGGTACCCTGTGTATATAGTCAGGTTACTCATTGACTCAGTATGGGTACTCTGTGTATATAGTCAGGTTACTCATTGACTCAGTACTGGTACTGGTACCCTGTGTATATAGCCAGGTTACTCATTGACTCAGTACTGGTACCCTGTGTATATAGCCAGGTTACTCATTGTCTCAGTACTGGTACTCTGTGTATATAGTCAGGTTACTCATTGACTCAGTACTGGTACTCTGTGTATATACTCAGGTTACTCATTGACTCAGTACTGGTACCCTGTGTATATAGCCAGGTTACTCATTGACTCAGTACTGGTACTCTGTGTATATAGCCAGGTTACTCATTGACTCAGTACTGATACTCTGTGTATATAGTCAGGTTACTAATTGACTCAGTACTGGTACCCTGTGTATATAGTCAGGTTACTCATTGAATCAGTATGGGTACTCTGTGTATATAGTCAGGTTACTCATTGACTCAGTACTGATACTCTGTGTATATAGTCAGGTTACTCATTGACTCAGTACTGGTACTCTGTGTATATAGCCAGGTTACTCATTGACTCAGTACTGGTACTCTGTGTATATAGCCAGGTTACTCATTGACTCAGTACTGATACTCTGTGTATATAGTCAGGTTACTAATTGACTCAGTACTGGTACCCTGTGTATATAGTCAGGTTACTCATTGACTCAGTATGGGTACTCTGTGTATATAGTCAGGTTACTCATTGACTCAGTACTGGTACTCTGTGTATATAGTCAGGTTACTCATTGACTCAGTACTGGTACCCTGTGTATATAGTCAGGTTACTCATTGACTCAGTACTGGTACTCTGTGTATATAGTCAGGTTACTCATTGACTCAGTACTGGTACCCTGTGTATATAGCCAGGTTACTCATTGACTCAGTACTGGTACTCTGTGTATATAGCCAGGTTACTCATTGACTCAGTACTGGTACTCTGTGTATATAGTCAGGTTACTCATTGACTCAGTACTGGTACCCTGTGTATATAGTCAGGTTACTCATTGACTCAGTACTGGTACTCTGTGTATATAGCCAGGTTACTCATTGACTCAGTACTGATACTCTGTGTATATAGTCAGGTTACTCATTGACTCAGTACTGGTACTCTGTGTATATAGTCAGGTTACTCATTGACTCAGTATGGGTACTCTGTGTATATAGTCAGGTTACTCATTGACTCAGTACTGGTACTGGTACCCTGTGTATATAGCCAGGTTACTCATTGACTCAGTACTGGTACCCTGTGTATATAGCCAGGTTACTCATTGACTCAGTACTGGTACTCTGTGTATATAGTCAGGTTACTCATTGACTCAGTACTGGTACTCTGTGTATATACTCAGGTTACTCATTGACTCAGTACTGGTACCCTGTGTATATAGCCAGGTTACTCATTGACTCAGTACTGGTACTCTGTGTATATAGCCAGGTTACTCATTGACTCAGTACTGATACTCTGTGTATATAGTCAGGTTACTAATTGACTCAGTACTGGTACCCTGTGTATATAGTCAGGTTACTCATTGAATCAGTATGGGTACTCTGTGTATATAGTCAGGTTACTCATTGACTCAGTACTGGTACTCTGTGTATATAGTCAGGTTATTCATTGACTCAGTACTGATAGTCTGTGTATATAGTCAGGTTACTGATTGACTCAGTACTGGTACTCTGTGTATATAGCCAGGTTACTCATTGACTCAGTACTGGTACTCTGTGTATATAGTCAGGTTACTCATTGACTCAGTACTGGTACTGGTACCCTGTGTATATAGCCAGGTTACTCATTGACTCAGTACTGGTACCCTGTGTATATAGCCAGGTTACTCATTGACTCAGTACTGGTGCTCTGTGTATATAGCCAGGTTACTCATTGACTCAATACTGGTACTCTGTGTATATAGTCAGGTTACTCATTGACTCAGTACTGGTACTCTGTGTATATAGTCAGGTTACTCATTGACTCAGTACTGATACTCTGTGTATATAGTCAGGTTACTCATTGACTCAGTACTGGTACCCTGTGTATATAGCCAGGTTACTCATTGACTCAGTACTGGTACTCTGTGTATATAGCCAGGTTACTCATTGACTCAGTACTGGTACTCTGTGTATATAGTCAGGTTACTCATTGACTCAGTACTGATAGTCTGTGTATATAGTCAGGTTACTGATTGACTCAGTACTTGTACTCTGTGTATATAGCCAGGTTACTCATTGACTCAGTACTGGTACTCTGTGTATATAGTCAGGTTACTCATTGACTCAGTTCTGGTACTGGTACCCTGTGTATATAGCCAGGTTACTCATTGACTCAGTACTGGTACCATGTGTATATAGCCAGGTTACTCATTGACTCAGTACTGGTACTCTGTGTATATAGCCAGGTTACTCATTGACTCAATACTGGTACTCTGTGTATATAGTCAGGTTACTCATTGACTCAGTACTGGTACTCTGTGTATATAGTCAGGTTACTCATTGACTCAGTACTGATACTCTGTGTATATAGTCAGGTTACTCATTGACTCAGTACTGGTACCCTGTGTATATAGCCAGGTTACTCATTGACTCAGTACTGGTACTCTGTGTATATAGCCAGGTTACTCATTGACTCAGTACTGGTACTCTGTGTATATAGCCAGGTTACTCATTGACTCAATACTGGTACTCTGTGTATATAGTCAGGTTACTCATTGACTCAGTACTGGTACTCTGTGTATATAGTCAGGTTACTCATTGACTCAGTACTGATACTCTGTGTATATAGTCAGGTTACTCATTGACTCAGTACTGGTACCCTGTGTATATAGTCAGGTTACTCATTGACTCAGTAATGATAGTCTGTGTATATAGTCAGGTTACTCATTGACTCAGTACTGATAGTCTGTGTATATAGTCAGGTTACTGATTGACTCAGTGTCACGTCCTGACCAGTAATAGGAGTTATTTTGTTATTGTAGTTTGGTCAGGACGTGGCAGAGGGTATTTGATTTATGTGGTTCGGAGTGGTTGTGTGTTTAGTGGTGTGTTTGATTTATTATTCCGGGTTTTGGGTACTGGTCTATGTTAATGTATTTCTATGTTTAGTCTAGTTCTTTGTATTTCTTTGTTTAGTTAATTGGGGATTGGACTCTCAATTGGAGGCAGGTGTTTTCTAGTTGCCTCTGATTGAGGGTCCTATATATAGGTATGTGTTTGTTTTAGTGTTTTGTGGGAGATTGTGCTTGGTATAGCTTTGTTGCCTTACCTGCCTGTTATCAGTCGTTGTGTTTTGTTGTGTACGTGTTTGTTTTGGTTCACCTTCTTGTCCGTTTAAATAAAAAGAAGATGAGTCCACATTTCCCCACTGCGTCTTGGTCCGCTTTAACTTACGACAGCCGTGACAGAATCTCCCACCAACCAAGGACCAAGCAGCGGGGTAAGGAGCAACGGGATAATTATATGGACTATCGGGAGTTTTGGACGTGGGAGGAGATTATGGCCGGCGAGGGCCCATGGAGGAAGTCTGGGGAACACGCTACTGGGGAACACGGCTGGTTAGGGAGCCGGAGAGGCAGCCCCAATAAAATTCTTTGGGGGGGGCACACGGGTAGGTTGGCTAGGCCAGGCAGTGGACCAAAGCCAGCTCCCCGTGCTTTTTATGGGGAACGTGTGGAGTGGAGAGCGTTGAGGTATGCGGAAGTGCGCACGATCTCGCCCATACGCATGCACAGTCCGGTGCCAGTGGTCCCAGCCCCTCGCAAGTGCCGTGCTAGAGTGGGCATCCAGCCTGGAAGGAGGATGCCTGCGCAGCGCATCTGGTCACCGGTGCGCCTCCTCGGTCCAGGCTACCCTACGTCCACTCTACGCACGCCAACCATCAGGCCCCTGCACAGCCCAGTTCGCCCTGTACCAGCACTCCGCTCGTACAGGGCTACTAGTTCCATCCAGCCAGGACGGGTTGTGCAGGAGGTGCGATCGAGATCGCCAGTGCGTCTCCACGGCCCGGTATATCCAGTACCAGTACCACGCACCAGGCTTCCAGTGCGTCAGCCCAGTCCAGTACGTCCTGTTCCTGCTCCTCGCACTAGCCTTGAAGTGCGTGCTTCCAGTCTGATACCTCCAGTACCAGCCCCACGCACTAGGCTGCCAGTGTGTCAGCCCAGTCCAACTCGGCCGGTTTCTGCTCCCCGCACTAGCCCTGAGGTGCGTGTCCCCAAACTGGCACATCCAGTACCAGCACCACGCATCAGGCTTCCAGTGCGTCAGCCCAGTCCCGAGTGTCCAGCAACAGTACCTTGTCCAGAGTGTCCGGCAACAGTACCATGTCCAGAGTGTCCGGCAACAGTACCTTGTCCAGAGTGTCCGGCAACAGTACCTCGTCCAGAGTGTCCGGCAACAGTACCTCGTCCAGAGTGTCTGGCAACAGTACCTCGTCCAGAGTGTCCGGCAACAGTGTCTAGTCCGGAACCGAGTGAGACGGCCTACTGTCCGGAACCGAGTGAGACGGCCTACTGTCCGACACCGAGTGAGACGGCCTACTGTCCGACACCGAGTGAGACGGCCTACAGTCCGGAGCCGAGTGAGTCTGCCTGCAGTCCGGAACCGAGTGAGTCTGACTACAGTCCGGAACCGAGTGAGTCTGCCTGCAGTCCGGAACCGAGTGAGTCTGACTACAGTCCGGAACCGAGTGAGTCTGCCTGCAGTCCGGAGCCGAGTGAGTCTGCCTGCACTCCGGAACCGAGTGAGTCTGCCTACAGTCTGGAGCTTCCAGAGTCAGCTTACAGTCCGGAGCTCCCAGAGACGCTCTACAGCCCTGAGCATTCAGCAGGGGTGGACAGGTTGGGTGGGGGAAATAGATCTGAGCCTGAGCCACCTCCAGTATAGGTGGGTGGGGGGGGGGGGGGGGTGTAGCACAGGAGCCGTCGTTGACGGCAGCCACCCTACCTTCCCTCCCTTTAGTTAGGGGTTTATTTATTTTTTGTATTTTTATTTAGGTGCATACAGGGTCTGCACCTTTGGGGGGGCAGGTAATGTCACGTCCTGACCAGTAATAGGCGTTATTTAGTTATTGTAGTTTGGTCATGACGTGGCAGAGGGTATTTGTTTTATGTGGTTCGGGGTGGTTGTGTGTTTAGTGGTGTGTTTGATTTATTATTCCGGGTTTTGGGTACTGGTCTATGTTAATGTATTTCTATGTTTAGTGTAGTTCTTTGTATTTCTTTGTTTAGTTAATTGGGGATTGGACTCTCAATTGGAGGCAGGTGTTTTCTAGTTGCCTCTGATTGAGGGTCCTATATATAGGTATGTGTTTGTTTTAGTGTTTTGTGGGAGATTATACTTGGTATAGCTTTGTTGCCTTACCGGCCTGTTATCAGTCGTTGTGTTTTGTTGTGTACATGTTTGTTTTGGTTCACCTTCTTGTCCGTTTAAATAAAAAGAAGATGAGTCCACATTTCCCCGCTGCGTCTTGGTCCGCTTTAACCTACGACAGCCGTGACACTCAGTACTGATAGTCTGTGTATATGCACCAGACACACACACACCACACACAGCAGAAACTGTTATCCGTTCTGAGAGCACACAGCAAAACCCCAGAATAATGGAGTAGCCAAGCGAGGGAGAGCAGGAGTGCTGACGAGCTCAGAAAAATGCTTCATTTTATTCAGTGTCCTCTAAAGCTTTCTGACACCAAACACTGTCATCTCCTTTAGGTCCTTCTCCTTTCTTCCTCCTCCTCCTCCTCCTCCTCCTCTACCTCCTCTCTCGTCCTCAGCTTCTCCTTTCTTCCTCCTACTCCTCCTCCTCCTCTACCTCCTCTCTCGTCCTCTGCTTCTTCTCCTTTCTTTCTCCTCCTCCTCCTCCTCTACCTCTCTCATCCTCTGCTTCTTCTCCTTTCTTTCTCCTCCTCCTCCTCCTCTACCTCTCTCATCCTCTGCTTCTTCTCCTTTCTTTCTCCTCCTCCTCCTCCTCCCCCTCTCTGTCTCTTCTTGGGGACTTGTCAAGACCTAGGTAGAGCTGAGATTTGCATTACGGGAGGTGGATCTGACTCTTGCTGGCTAATTAGCGTGACAAAGAGTGGGTGTCTCATTGGGATCAGACGGAAAATTAAAACACAGCACACCAGATATGATAAGGAACACATTGGGAGAATTAAAATACAAACACGATATGATAAGGAACACATTGGGAGAATTAAAACACAACACACCAGATATGATAAAGAACACGTTGGGAGAATTAGAACACAACACACCAGATGTGCTAGAGATGGCGTCAGCGATAAGGACAAAGCGGCACCTGTTGAAGTCTAATTAGCTCAACACAGAGACATGGAGGAGTCACGGAGACTGAGGCACCAACAGCGATGCCGGGGCAGAACTCCCCTGATGCTCAGTGTTCAAAATGCTACTAGCTAAGATTAGACAGGCTAACAATATACAGAGAACATATGTCACTGAAACAATCCAAAAGTCAATGCTTAACAGTCAAATCCACCAACACCCATAGAATGACTAACACAAAAAGCTAGTCTGCTAATATTAGATACTGTTTAGTCATTTAAAGGTGATCTATGGTTAAAAAAATGCTCCGGTACTCTGCGACATCCTCCTGCATTGGGCTGGATGTGTCATGGTTAAAGACATGCTCCGGTACTCTGCGACAAAGATATGATTAAAAAACAACTGTTGACGCAAGATGAAAAAGAAAATGGGTGGAGGATTCATTATTCATTAATCCAAATTGAGAACATTTTGATTGATTTTAATGAAGCTGCCAGTTGAGGACTTATGAGGTGTCTGTTTCTCAAACTGGACACTCTAATGTACTTGTCCTCTTGCTCAGTTGTGCACCGGGGCCTCCCACTCCTCCTTCTATTCTGGTCAGAGACAGTTTGCGCTGTTCTGTGAAGGGAGTAGTACACAGCGTTGTACGAGATCTTTAGTTTTGTGGCAATTTCTAACATGGAATAGCCTTCATTTCTCATAACAAGAATCAACTGATGAGTTTCAGAAGAAAGTTCTTTGTTTCTGGCAATTTTGAACTTGTAATCAAACCTTCAAATGCTGATGCTCCAGATACTCAACTAGTCTAAAGAAGGCCAGTTTTATTGCTTCTTTAATCAGGACAACAGTTTTCAGCTGTGCTAACATAATTGCAAAAGGGTTTTCTAATGATCAATTAGCCTTTTAAAATGATAAACTTGGATTAGCTAACACAACGTGTCATTGGAACACAGGAGTGATGGTTGCTGATAATGGGCCTCTGTACGCCTATGTAGATATTCCATTCAAAATCAGCCGTTTCCAGCTACAATAGTCATTTACAACATTAACAATGTCTACACTGTATTTCTGACCAATTTTATGTTATTTTAATGGACAAAAAATGTAGCTTTTCTTTAAAAAACAAGGACATTTCTACGTGATCCCAAACTTTTGAACGGTAGCGTATATGTGTGGGCTCCTGATCGGCACAATGGTCTAAGGAACTGCATCTCAGTGCAAGAGGCATCACTACAGTCCCTGGTTTGAATCCAGGCTGTATCACATCCTGCCCTATGAGTCCTGGGGAATAGTGGGCCAACCATCTAACAGACTTAGAGCCCTATGGAATAGTGTGCCAACCATCTAACAGACTTAGAGCCGTAGGGAATAGTGTGCCAACCATCTAACAAACTGAGAGCCGTAGGGAATAGTGGGCCAACCATCTTACAGACTTAGAGCCCTATGAACCCTAGGGAATAGTGGGCCAACCATCTTACAGACTTAGAGCCCTATGAACCCTAGGGAATAGTGGGCCAACCATCTTACAGACTTAGAGCCCTATGAGTCCTGGGGAATAGTGGGCCAACCATCTAACAGACTTAGAGCCCTATGAGTCCTGGGGGATTAGTGTGCCAACCATCTAACAGACTTAGAGCCCTATGAGTCCTGGGGAATAGTGGGCCAACCGTCTAACAGACTTAGAGCCCCATGAGTCCTGGGGGATAGTGGCCAACCATCTAACAGATTTAGAGCCCTATGAGTCCTGGGGGATAGTGGTCCAACCATCTAACAGACTTAGAGCCCTATGAGTCCTGGGAGATAGTGGGCCAACCATCTAACAGACTTAGAGCCCTATGAGTCCTGGTCAAGAGTAAGACAGGAAATAGGGAATAGAGTGCCATTTGGAACACACAGCCTTAATGACTCCACCTTCGTCAGCGCCTGAACTTAACGAACCTGTTGGTAGTCTCTCCGGATACATCTAATAACTCTTGCTCATGGAGAACCATAACAATCTAATTAAACCAATAGAAGTCCGCCTGTGTGTGTGTGTGTGTGTGTGTGTGTGTGTGTGTGTGTGTGTGTGTGTGTGTGTGTGTGTGTGTGTGTGTGTGTGTGTGTGTGTGTGTGTGTGCGTGCCGTGTGGCGTGCACGTGTGTGCGCACGTGTGTGCGTATGTGTGGAAGTCCACATGAACTACATTATGATTGTAATCATGTTAGCGAAGCTGACTGCATTGGATGTGGATGAAATGAACATTAAAACAAGAAACGTCGTGAGGATAATTTAGAGGCAGAACAATGTAATGACTTCTGAATGTGGCAGCTTGAAATGGTGTTGACTGGTTAGTATACCTCTCAGAGGTTCCACTGCTTTAACATTCAGCTTTATACTGCCCACTGCTCTAACATTCAGCTTTACACAGCCCACTGCTTTAACATTCAGCTTAATACAGCCCACTGCTCTGACATTCAGCTTTATACTGCCCACTGCTCTAACATTCAGCTTTATACTGCCCACTGCTTTAACATTCAGCTTTATACTGCCCACTGCTCTAACATTCAGCTTTATACTGCCCACTGCTTTAACATTCAGCTTTATACAGCCTACTGCTCTGACATTCAGCTTTATACAGCCCACTGCTCTGACATTCAGCTTTATACTGCCCTCTGCTTTAACATTCAGCTTAATACAGCCCACTGCTCTGACATTCAGCTTTATACTGCCCACTGCTCTAACATTCAGCTTTATACTGCCCACTGCTTTAACATTCAGCTTTATTCTGCCCTCTGCTCTAACATTCAGCTTTATACTGCCCACTGCTTTAACATTCAGCATTATACAGCCCACTGCTTTAACATTCAGCTTTATTCTGCCCTCTGCTTTAACATTCAGCTTTATACTGCCCACTGCTTTAACATTCAGCTTTATACTGCCCGCTGCTTTAACATTCAGCTTTATACAGCCCACTGCTCTGACATTCAGCTTTATACTGCCCACTGCTGTAACATTCAGCTTTATACAGCCCACTGCTTTAACATTCAGCTTTATACTGCCCACTGCTTTAACATTCAGCTTTATACTGCCCCCTGCTTTAACATTCAGCTTTATACAGCCCACTGCTCTGACATTCAGCTTTATACTGCCCACTGCTGTAACATTCAGCTTTATACAGCTCACTGCTTTAACATTCAGCTTTATACTGCCCTCTGCTTTAACATTCAGCTTTATACTGCCCACTGCTTTAACATTCAGCTTTATACTGCCCGCTGCTTTAACATTCAGCTTTATACTGCCCACTGCTTTAACATTCAGCTTTATACTGCCCACTGCTTTAACATTCAGCTTTATACTGCCCACTGCTTTAACATTCAGCTTTATACTGCCCACTGCTTTAACATTCAGCTTTATACAGCCCACTGCTTTAACATTCAGCTTTATACTGCCCACTGCTGTAACATTCAGCTTTATACTGCCCCCTGCTTTAACATTCAGCTTTATACAGCCCACTGCTCTGACATTCAGCTTTATACTGCCCACTGCTGTAACATTCAGCTTTATACAGCTCACTGCTTTAACATTCAGCTTTATACTGCCCACTGCTTTAACATTCAGCTTTATACTGCCCCCTGCTTTAACATTCAGCTTTATACAGCCCACTGCTCTGACATTCAGCTTTATACAGCCCACTGCTCTGACATTCAGCTTTATACTGCCCTCTGCTTTAACATTCAGCTTTAGTTCAGCAAATTAGACCCTTGGTGCCTGTCTTCAGTTCTGATAGTGCTTTCTTAAGCTCTGACATTCTCAGGATACTTAGCTAGCAGCGAACGACACTAACATGTACCCCACTGTGTCCCCAATGTTACCTTGTTCCCTACATAGAGAACCACTATTGACCAGAGCCCTATGGGTTAGACACTGAAATGATGGCTTACATCTTGAAGGAAACTAAAAGTATTAGTTATTACTATATCATTGGTGTTAACACTGTTCTGGGGAGAAAGGCTCTGACTTTTCTTAGGAAAGCTGGAGACTTCTGTCAGTGTGTTGTATTAGAGACTATTACACTGGAGACTAGTGTCAGTGTGTTGTATTAGAGACTATTATACTGGAGACTAGTGTCAGTGTGTTGTATTAGAGACTATTATACTGGAGACTAGTGTCAGTGTGTTGTATTAGAGACTATTATACTGGAGACTAGTGTCAGTGTGTTGTATTAGAGACTATTATACTGGAGACTAGTGTCAGTGTGTTGTATTAGAGACTATTATACTGGAGACTAGTGTCAGTGTGTTGTATTAGAGACTATTATACTGGAGACTAGTGTCAGTGTGTTGTATTAGAGACTATTATACTGGAGACTAGTGTCAGTGTGTTGTATTAGAGACTATTATATTGGAGACTAGTGTCAGTGTGTTGTATTAGAGACTATTATACTGGAGACTAGTGTCAGTGTGTTGTATTAGAGACTATTATACTGGAGACTAGTGTCAGTGTGTTGTATTAGAGACTATTATACTGGAGACTAGTGTCAGTGTGTTGTATTAGAGACTATTATTCAGTATGCTAAATATAAGAGCAAAACAATAATAAAGATTTCATTCTAATGAAATTACTGTTAAACATTTTCTAGTGATCAATATATAATAAGTGTTAATAAATATTGATTATACAAAAGTTAGCTGGGAGTAAGAGAGAGTAGGTGCGACAGAGAACATAAGACATTGAGAGATCGCCAAGAGAGACAGGGGCAGAGGAGAGTGATCGACAGAGGAGACAGAGAGTAAGAGACACGGGGGCAGAGGAGAGTGATCGACAGAGGGGAGAGAGAGTAAGAGAGACGGGGCAGAGGAGAGTGATCGACAGAGGAGACATAGAGTAAGAGAGACGGGGGCAGAGGAGAGTGATCGACAGAGGAGAGAGAGAGACAGGGGCAGAGGAGAGTGATCGACAGAGGAGAGAGAGAGTAAGAGAGATGGGGCAGAGGAGAGGGATCGACAGAGGGAGAGAGAGTAAGAGAGACGGGGGCAGAGGAGAGTGATCGACAGAGGAGACAGAGAATAAGAGAGACGGGGGCAGAGGAGAGTGATCGACAGAGGGGAGAGAGAGTAAGACAGACAGGGGGCAGAGGAGAGTGATCGACAGAGGAGAGAGAGAGTAAGAGAGACAGGGGGCAGAGGAGAGTGATCGACAGAGGAGACAGAGAGTAAGAGAGACGGGGGCAGAGGAGAGGGATCGACAGAGGGGAGAGAGAGTAAGAGAGACAGGGGCAGAGGAGAGTGATCGACAGAGGGGAGAGAGAGTAAGACAGACAGGGGGCAGAGGAGAGTGATCGACAGAGGAGAGAGAGAGTAAGAGAGACGGGGGCAGAGGAGAGGGATCGACAGAGGGGAGAGAGAGTAAGAGAGACGGGGGCAGAGGAGAGTGATCGACAGAGGGGAGAGAGAGTAAGAGAGACGGGGGCAGAGGAGAGTGATTGACAGAGGAGAGAGAGAGACGGTGGCAGAGGAGAGTGATCGACAGAGGGGAGAGAGAGTAAGACAGACAGGGGGCAGAGGAGAGTGATCGACAGAGGGGAGAGAGAGTAAGAGAGACGGGGGCAGAGGAGAGTGATCGACAGAGGAGAGAGAGAGACGGGGGCAGAGGAGAGTGATCGACAGAGGGGAGAGAGAGTAAGAGAGACGGGGGCAGAGGAGAGTGATCGACAGAGGGGAGAGAGAGTAAGAGAGACGGGGGCAGAGGAGAGTGATCGACAGAGGAGAGAGAGAGAGTAAGACAGACAGGGGGCAGAGGAGAGTGATCGACAGAGTTGAGAGAGAGTAAGAGAGACGGGGGCAGAGGAGAGTGATCGACAGAGGGGAGAGAGAGTAAGAGAGACGGGGGCAGAGGAGAGTGATCGACAGAGGGGAGAGAGAGTAAGAGAGACGGGGGCAGAGGAGAGTGATCGACAGAGGGGAGAGAGAGTAAGACAGACAGGGGGCAGAGGAGAGTGATCGACAGAGGAGAGAGAGAGTAAGAGAGACGGGGGCAGAGGAGAGTGATCGACAGAGGGGAGAGAGAGTAAGAGAGACGGGGGCAGAGGAGAGTGATCGACAGAGGGGAGAGAGAGTAAGACAGACAGGGGCAGAGGAGAGTGATCGACAGAGGAGAGAGAGAGTAAGAGAGACGGGGGCAGAGGAGAGGGATCGACAGAGGGGAGAGAGAGTAAGAGAGACGGGGGCAGAGGAGAGTGATCGACAGAGGGAGAGAGAGTAAGAGAGACGGGGGCAGAGGAGAGTGATCGACAGAGGGGAGAGAGAGTAAGAGAGACGGGGGCAGAGGAGAGTGATCGACAGAGGGGAGAGAGAGTAAGACAGACAGGGGCAGAGGAGAGTGATCGACAGAGGAGAGAGAGAGTAAGAGAGACGGGGGCAGAGGAGAGGGATCGACAGAGGGGAGAGAGAGTAGAGAGACGGGGGCAGAGGAGAGTGATCGACAGAGGGAGAGAGAGAGACGGGGGCAGAGGAGAGTGATCGACAGAGGGGAGAGAGAGTAAGAGAGACGGGGGCAGAGGAGAGTGATCGACAGAGGGGAGAGAGAGTAAGACAGACAGGGGGCAGAGGAGAGTGATCGACAGAGGGGAGAGAGAGTAAGAGAGACGGGGCAGAGGAGAGTGATCGACAGAGGAGAGAGAGAGACGGGGGCAGAGGAGAGTGATCGACAGAGGGGAGAGAGAGTAAGAGAGACGGGGGCAGAGGAGAGTGATCGACAGAGGGGAGAGAGAGTAAGAGAGACGGGGGCAGAGGAGAGTGATCGACAGAGGAGAGAGAGAGTAAGACAGACGGGGGCAGAGGAGAGTGATCGACAGAGGGAGAGAGAGACGGGGCAGAGGAGAGTGATCGACAGAGGGGAGAGAGAGAAGAGAGACGGGGGCAGAGGAGAGTGATCGACAGAGGAGAGAGAGAGTAAGAGAGACGGGGGCAGAGGAGAGTGATCGACAGAGGAGAGAGAGAGACGGGGGCAGAGGAGAGTGATCGACAGAGGGGAGAGAGAGTAAGAGAGACGGGGGCAGAGGAGAGTGATCGACAGAGGGGAGAGAGAGTAAGAGAGACGGGGGCAGAGGAGAGTGATCGACAGAGGGGAGAGAGAGTAAGAGAGACGGGGGCAGAGGAGAGTGATCGACAGAGGGAGAGAGAGTAAGAGAGACGGGGGCAGAGGAGAGTGATCGACAGAGGAGAGAGAGAGACGGGGGCAGAGGAGAGTGATCGACAGAGGGGAGAGAGAGTAAGAGAGACGGGGGCAGAGGAGAGTGATCGACAGAGGGAGAGAGAGTAAGAGAGACGGGGGCAGAGGAGAGTGATCGACAGAGGGGAGAGAGAGTAAGAGAGACGGGGGCAGAGGAGAGTGATCGACAGAGGGGAGAGAGAGACGGGGCAGAGGAGAGTGATCGACAGAGGGGAGAGAGAGTAAGAGAGACGGGGGCAGAGGAGAGTGATCGACAGAGGGGAGAGAGAGTAAGAGAGACGGGGGCAGAGGAGAGTGATCGACAGAGGGGAGAGAGAGAGACGGGGGCAGAGGAGAGTGATCGACAGAGGGGAGAGAGAGTAAGAGAGACGGGGGCAGAGGAGAGTGATCGACAGAGGAGAGAGAGAGACGGGGGCAGAGGAGAGTGATCGACAGAGGAGAGAGAGCGAGGGGCAGAGGGGAGAGAGAGTAAGAGAGACGGGGGCAGAGGAGAGTGATCGACAGAGGGGAGAGAGAGTAAGAGAGACGGGGCAGAGGAGAGTGATCGACAGAGGGGAGAGAGAGTAAGAGAGACGGGGGCAGAGGAGAGTGATCGACAGAGGGGAGAGAGAGTAAGAGAGACGGGGGCAGAGGAGAGTGATCGACAGAGGGGAGAGAGAGTAAGAGAGACGGGGGCAGAGGAGAGTGATCGACAGAGGAGAGAGAGAGACGGGGCAGAGGAGAGTGATCGACAGAGGGGAGAGAGAGTAAGAGAGACGGGGGCAGAGGAGAGTGATCGACAGAGGGAGAGAGAGTAAGAGAGACGGGGGCAGAGGAGAGTGATCGACAGAGGGGAGAGAGAGTAAGAGAGACGGGGGCAGAGGAGAGTGATCGACAGAGGGGAGAGAGAGACGGGGGCAGAGGAGAGTGATCGACAGAGGGGAGAGAGAGTAAGAGAGACGGGGGCAGAGGAGAGTGATCGACAGAGGGGAGAGAGAGTAAGAGAGACGGGGGCAGAGGAGAGTGATCGACAGAGGAGAGAGAGAGTAAGAGAGACGGGGGCAGAGGAGAGTGATCGACAGAGGGAGAGAGAGAGACGGGGGCAGAGGAGAGTGATCGACAGAGGGGAGAGAGAGTAAGAGAGACGGGGGCAGAGGAGAGTGATCGACAGAGGGGAGAGAGAGTAAGAGAGACAGGGGCAGAGGAGAGTGATCGACAGAGGGAGAGAGAGAGACGGGGGCAGAGGAGAGTGATCGACAGAGGGAGAGAGAGAGACGGGGGCAGAGGAGAGTGATCGACAGAGGGAGAGAGAGTAAGAGAGACGGGGGCAGAGGAGAGTGATCGACAGAGGGGAGAGAGAGTAAGAGAGACGGGGGCAGAGGAGAGTGATCGACAGAGGGGAGAGAGAGTAAGAGAGACGGGGGCAGAGGAGAGTGATCGACAGAGGGGAGAGAGAGACGGGGCAGAGGAGAGTGATCGACAGAGGGGAGAGAGAGTAAGAGAGACGGGGGCAGAGGAGAGTGATCGACAGAGGGGAGAGAGAGACGGGGCAGAGGAGAGTGATCGACAGAGGGGAGAGAGAGAGAGACGGGGGCAGAGGAGAGTGATCGACAGAGGAGAGAGAGAGACGGGGCAGAGGAGAGTGATCGACAGAGGGAGAGAGAGAGACGGGGGCAGAGGAGAGTGATCGACAGAGGGGAGAGAGAGTAAGAGAGACGGGGGCAGAGGAGAGTGATCGACAGAGGGGAGAGAGAGTAAGAGAGACGGGGGCAGAGGAGAGTGATCGACAGAGGGGAGAGAGAGTAAGAGAGACGGGGGCAGAGGAGAGTGATCGACAGAGGAGAGAGAGAGACGGGGGCAGAGGAGAGTGATCGACAGAGGAGAGAGAGAGACGGGGGCAGAGGAGAGTGATCGACAGAGGGGAGAGAGAGTAAGAGAGACGGGGGCAGAGGAGAGTGATCGACAGAGGGGAGAGAGAGTAAGAGAGACGGGGGCAGAGGAGAGTGATCGACAGAGGGGAGAGAGAGTAAGAGAGACGGGGGCAGAGGAGAGTGATCGACAGAGGGGAGAGAGAGACGGGGGCAGAGGAGAGTGATCGACAGAGGGGAGAGAGAGTAAGAGAGACGGGGGCAGAGGAGAGTGATCGACAGAGGGAGAGAGAGAGAGACGGGGGCAGAGGAGAGTGATCGACAGAGGGGAGAGAGAGTAAGAGAGACGGGGGCAGAGGAGAGTGATCGACAGAGGGGAGAGAGAGTAAGAGAGACGGGGGCAGAGGAGAGTGATCGACAGAGGGGAGAGAGAGTAAGAGAGACGGGGGCAGAGGAGAGTGATCGACAGAGGAGAGAGAGAGACGGGGGCAGAGGAGAGTGATCGACAGAGGAGAGAGAGAGACGGGGGCAGAGGAGAGTGATCGACAGAGGAGAGAGAGAGACGGGGGCAGAGGAGAGTGATCGACAGAGGGGAGAGAGAGTAAGAGAGACGGGGGCAGAGGAGAGTGATCGACAGAGGGGAGAGAGAGTAAGAGAGACGGGGGCAGAGGAGAGTGATCGACAGAGGGGAGAGAGAGTAAGAGAGACGGGGGCAGAGGAGAGTGATCGACAGAGGGGAGAGAGAGTAAGAGAGACGGGGGCAGAGGAGAGTGATCGACAGAGGGAGAGAGAGAGACGGGGGCAGAGGAGAGTGATCGACAGAGGGGAGAGAGAGTAAGAGAGACGGGGGCAGAGGAGAGTGATCGACAGAGGGAGAGAGAGAGACGGGGGCAGAGGAGAGTGATCGACAGAGGAGAGAGAGAGACGGGGGCAGAGGAGAGTGATCGACAGAGGGGAGAGAGAGTAAGAGAGACGGGGGCAGAGGAGAGTGATCGACAGAGGAGAGAGAGTAAGAGAGACGGGGGCAGAGGAGAGTGATCGACAGAGGGAGAGAGAGAGACGGGGGCAGAGGAGAGTGATCGACAGAGGGGAGAGAGAGTAAGAGAGACGGGGGCAGAGGAGAGTGATCGACAGAGGGAGAGAGAGAGACGGGGGCAGAGGAGAGTGATCGACAGAGGAGAGAGAGAGACGGGGCAGAGGAGAGTGATCGACAGAGGGGAGAGAGAGTAAGAGAGACGGGGGCAGAGGAGAGTGATCGACAGAGGGGAGAGAGAGACGGGGGCAGAGGAGAGTGATCGACAGAGGGGAGAGAGAGTAAGAGAGACGGGGGCAGAGGAGAGTGATCGACAGAGGAGAGAGAGAGACGGGGGCAGAGGAGAGTGATCGACAGAGGGGAGAGAGAGTAAGAGAGACGGGGGCAGAGGAGAGTGATCGACAGAGGGAGAGAGAGAGACGGGGGCAGAGGAGAGTGATCGACAGAGGGGAGAGAGAGTAAGAGAGACGGGGGCAGAGGAGAGTGATCGACAGAGGGGAGAGAGAGACGGGGGCAGAGGAGAGTGATCGACAGAGGGAGAGAGAGAGACGGGGGCAGAGGAGAGTGATCGACAGAGGGGAGAGAGAGTAAGAGAGACGGGGGCAGAGGAGAGTGATCGACAGAGGGGAGAGAGAGAGACGGGGGCAGAGGAGAGTGATCGACAGAGGGGAGAGAGAGTAAGAGAGACGGGGGCAGAGGAGAGTGATCGACAGAGGAGAGAGAGCGGGGGCAGAGGAGAGTGATCGACAGAGGAGAGAGAGAGACGGGGGCAGAGGAGAGTGATCGACAGAGGAGAGAGAGAGACGGGGGCAGAGGAGAGTGATCGACAGAGGGGAGAGAGAGTAAGAGAGACGGGGGCAGAGGAGAGTGATCGACAGAGGGAGAGAGAGTAAGAGAGACGGGGGCAGAGGAGAGTGATCGACAGAGGGGAGAGAGAGAGACGGGGGCAGAGGAGAGTGATCGACAGAGGGGAGAGAGAGTAAGAGAGACGGGGGCAGAGGAGAGTGATCGACAGAGGAGAGAGAGAGACGGGGCAGAGGAGAGTGATCGACAGAGGAGAGAGAGAGACGGGGGCAGAGGAGAGTGATCGACAGAGGGGAGAGAGAGACGGGGGCAGAGGAGAGTGATCGACAGAGGGAGAGGAGACGGGGCAGAGGGGAGAGAGAGTAAGAGAGACGGGGGCAGAGGAGAGTGATCGACAGAGGGGAGAGAGAGACGGGGGCAGAGGAGAGTGATCGACAGAGGGGAGAGAGAGTAAGAGAGACGGGGGCAGAGGAGAGTGATCGACAGAGGAGAGAGAGAGACGGGGGCAGAGGAGAGTGATCGACAGAGGAGAGAGAGAGACTGGGGCAGAGGAGAGTGATCGACAGAGGAGAGAGAGAGACGGGGGCAGAGGAGAGTGATCGACAGAGGGGAGAGAGAGTAAGAGAGACGGGGCAGAGGAGAGTGATCGACAGAGGGGAGAGAGAGTAAGAGAGACGGGGGCAGAGGAGAGTGATCGACAGAGGGGAGAGAGAGACGGGGGCAGAGGAGAGTGATCGACAGAGGGGAGAGAGAGACGGGGCAGAGGAGAGTGATCGACAGAGGAGAGAGAGAGACGGGGGCAGAGGAGAGTGATCGACAGAGGAGAGAGAGAGACGGGGGCAGAGGAGAGTGATCGACAGAGGAGAGAGAGAGACGGGGGCAGAGGAGAGTGATCGACAGAGGAGAGAGAGAGACGGGGGCAGAGGAGAGTGATCGACAGAGGGGAGAGAGAGTAAGAGAGACGGGGCAGAGGAGAGTGATCGACAGAGGGGAGAGAGAGTAAGAGAGACAGGGGCAGAGGATTGTGATCGACAGAGGGGAGAGAGAGACGGGGGCAGAGGAGAGTGATCGACAGAGGAGAGAGAGAGACGGGGCAGAGGAGAGTGATCGACAGAGGGGAGAGAGAGTAAGAGAGACGGGGGCAGAGGAGAGTGATCGACAGAGGGAAGAGAGTAAGAGAGACGGGGGCAGAGGAGAGTGATCGACAGAGGGGAGAGAGAGTAAGAGAGACGGGGGCAGAGGAGAGTGATCGACAGAGGAGAGAGAGAGACGGGGCAGAGGAGAGTGATCGACAGAGGAGAGAGAGAGACGGGGGCAGAGGAGAGTGATCGACAGAGGGGAGAGAGAGTAAGAGAGACGGGGGCAGAGGAGAGTGATCGACAGAGGGGAGAGAGAGTAAGAGAGACGGGGGCAGAGGAGAGTGATCGACAGAGGGGAGAGAGAGTAAGAGAGACGGGGGCAGAGGAGAGTGATCGACAGAGGGGAGAGAGAGTAAGAGAGACGGGGGCAGAGGAGAGTGATCGACAGAGGGGAGAGAGAGTAAGAGAGACGGGGGCAGAGGAGAGTGATCGACAGAGGAGAGAGAGAGACGGGGCAGAGGAGAGTGATCGACAGAGGGAGAGAGAGTAAGAGAGACGGGGGCAGAGGAGAGTGATCGACAGAGGAGAGAGAGTAAGAGAGACGGGGGCAGAGGAGAGTGATCGACAGAGGAGAGAGAGAGACGGGGGCAGAGGAGAGTGATCGACAGAGGGGAGAGAGAGTAAGAGAGACGGGGGCAGAGGAGAGTGATCGACAGAGGGGAGAGAGAGACGGGGGCAGAGGAGAGTGATCGACAGAGGAGGAGAGAGAGACGGGGCAGAGGAGAGTGATCGACAGAGGGGAGAGAGAGTAAGAGAGACGGGGGCAGAGGAGAGTGATCGACAGAGGGAGAGAGAGAGAGACGGGGGCAGAGGAGAGTGATCGACAGAGGGGAGAGAGAGTAAGAGAGACGGGGGCAGAGGAGAGTGATCGACAGAGGGGAGAGAGAGAGACGGGGGCAGAGGAGAGTGATCGACAGAGGAGAGAGAGAGACGGGGGCAGAGGAGAGTGATCGACAGAGGAGAGAGAGAGACGGGGGCAGAGGAGAGTGATCGACAGAGGGGAGAGAGAGTAAGAGAGACGGGGGCAGAGGAGAGTGATCGACAGAGGGGAGAGAGAGTAAGAGAGACGGGGGCAGAGGAGAGTGATCGACAGAGGGGAGAGAGAGACGGGGGCAGAGGAGAGTGATCGACAGAGGGGAGAGAGAGTAAGAGAGACGGGGGCAGAGGAGAGTGATCGACAGAGGAGAGAGAGAGACGGGGGCAGAGGAGAGTGATCGACAGAGGAGAGAGAGAGACGGGGGCAGAGGAGAGTGATCGACAGAGGAGAGAGAGAGACGGGGGCAGAGGAGAGTGATCGACAGAGGGGAGAGAGAGTAAGAGAGACGGGGGCAGAGGAGAGTGATCGACAGAGGGGAGAGAGAGTAAGAGAGACAGGGGCAGAGGATTGTGATCGACAGAGGGGAGAGAGAGACGGGGGCAGAGGAGAGTGATCGACAGAGGGGAGAGAGAGACGGGGCAGAGGAGAGTGATCGACAGAGGGGAGAGAGAGTAAGAGAGACGGGGGCAGAGGAGAGTGATCGACAGAGGGGAGAGAGAGACGGGGGCAGAGGAGAGTGATCGACAGAGGGGAAGAGAGTAAGAGAGACGGGGGCAGAGGAGAGTGATCGACAGAGGGGAGAGAGAGACGGGGGCAGAGGAGAGTGATCGACAGAGGGGAGAGAGAGTAAGAGAGACGGGGGCAGAGGAGAGTGATCGACAGAGGGAGAGAGAGAGACGGGGGCAGAGGAGAGTGATCGACAGAGGAGAGAGAGAGACGGGGGCAGAGGAGAGTGATCGACAGAGGAGAGAGAGAGACGGGGGCAGAGGAGAGTGATCGACAGAGGAGAGAGAGAGACGGGGGCAGAGGAGAGTGATCGACAGAGGGGAGAGAGAGTAAGAGAGACGGGGGCAGAGGAGAGTGATCGACAGAGGAGAGAGAGTAAGAGAGACGGGGGCAGAGGAGAGTGATCGACAGAGGAGAGAGAGAGACGGGGGCAGAGGAGAGTGATCGACAGAGGGGAGAGAGAGTAAGAGAGACGGGGGCAGAGGAGAGTGATCGACAGAGGGGAGAGAGAGTAAGAGAGACGGGGGCAGAGGAGAGTGATCGACAGAGGGGAGAGAGAGTAAGAGAGACGGGGGCAGAGGAGAGTGATCGACAGAGGGGAGAGAGAGTAAGAAGACGGGGGCAGAGGAGAGTGATCGACAGAGGGAGAGAGAGAGACGGGGGCAGAGGAGAGTGATCGACAGAGGAGAGAGAGAGACGGGGGCAGAGGAGAGTGATCGACAGAGGGAGAGAGAGAGACGGGGGCAGAGGAGAGTGATCGACAGAGGGGAGAGAGAGTAAGAGAGACGGGGGCAGAGGAGAGTGATCGACAGAGGGGAGAGAGAGACGGGGGCAGAGGAGAGTGATCGACAGAGGGGAGAGAGAGTAAGAGAGACGGGGGCAGAGGAGAGTGATCGACAGAGGGGAGAGAGAGACGGGGGCAGAGGAGAGTGATCGACAGAGGGGAGAGAGAGTAAGAGAGACGGGGGCAGAGGAGAGTGATCGACAGAGGGGAGAGAGAGACGGGGGCAGAGGAGAGTGATCGACAGAGGGGAGAGAGAGTAAGAGAGACGGGGGCAGAGGAGAGTGATCGACAGAGGAGAGAGAGAGACGGGGCAGAGGAGAGTGATCGACAGAGGGGAGAGAGAGTAAGAGAGACGGGGGCAGAGGAGAGTGATCGACAGAGGGGAGAGAGAGAGACGGGGGCAGAGGAGAGTGATCGACAGAGGGGAGAGAGAGTAAGAGAGACGGGGGCAGAGGAGAGTGATCGACAGAGGAGAGAGAGAGACGGGGGCAGAGGAGAGTGATCGACAGAGGAGAGAGAGAGACGGGGGCAGAGGAGAGTGATCGACAGAGGGAGAGAGAGAGACGGGGGCAGAGGAGAGTGATCGACAGAGGGGAGAGAGAGTAAGAGAGACGGGGGCAGAGGAGAGTGATCGACGGGGGAGAGAGGCAGAGGAGAGAGAGAGACGGGGGCAGAGGAGAGTGATCGACAGAGGGGAGAGAGAGTAAGAGAGACGGGGGCAGAGGAGAGTGATCGACAGAGGGGAGAGAGAGTAAGAGAGACGGGGGCAGAGGAGAGTGATCGACAGAGGGGAGAGAGAGACGGGGGCAGAGGAGAGTGATCGACAGAGGGGAGAGAGAGTAAGAGAGACGGGGGCAGAGGAGAGTGATCGACAGAGGAGAGAGAGAGACGGGGGCAGAGGAGAGTGATCGACAGAGGAGAGAGAGAGACGGGGGCAGAGGAGAGTGATCGACAGAGGAGAGAGAGAGACGGGGGCAGAGGAGAGTGATCGACAGAGGAGAGAGAGAGACGGGGGCAGAGGAGAGTGATCGACAGAGGGGAGAGAGAGTAAGAGAGACGGGGGCAGAGGAGAGTGATCGACAGAGGGGAGAGAGAGTAAGAGAGACAGGGGCAGAGGAGAGTGATCGACAGAGGGGAGAGAGAGACGGGGGCAGAGGAGAGTGATCGACAGAGGAGAGAGAGAGACGGGGCAGAGGAGAGTGATCGACAGAGGGGAGAGAGAGTAAGAGAGACGGGGGCAGAGGAGAGTGATCGACAGAGGGGAGAGAGAGACGGGGGCAGAGGAGAGTGATCGACAGAGGGGAAAGAGAGTAAGAGAGACGGGGGCAGAGGAGAGTGATCGACAGAGGGGAGAGAGAGACGGGGGCAGAGGAGAGTGATCGACAGAGGGGAGAGAGAGTAAGAGAGACGGGGGCAGAGGAGAGTGATCGACAGAGGAGAGAGAGAGACGGGGCAGAGGAGAGTGATCGACAGAGGAGAGAGAGAGACGGGGGCAGAGGAGAGTGATCGACAGAGGGGAGAGAGAGACGGGGGCAGAGGAGAGTGATCGACAGAGGGGAGAGAGAGTAAGAGAGACGGGGGCAGAGGAGAGTGATCGACAGAGGGGAGAGAGAGAGAGCGGGGGCAGAGGAGAGTGATCGACAGAGGGGAGAGAGAGTAAGAGAGACAGGGGCAGAGGATTGTGATCGACAGAGGGGAGAGAGAGACGGGGGCAGAGGAGAGTGATCGACAGAGGGGAGAGAGAGACGGGGCAGAGGAGAGTGATCGACAGAGGGGAGAGAGAGTAAGAGAGACGGGGGCAGAGGAGAGTGATCGACAGAGGGGAGAGAGAGACGGGGGCAGAGGAGAGTGATCGACAGAGGGGAGAGAGAGTAAGAGAGACGGGGGCAGAGGAGAGTGATCGACAGAGGGGAGAGAGAGACGGGGGCAGAGGAGAGTGATCGACAGAGGGAGAGAGAGAGACGGGGGCAGAGGAGAGTGATCGACAGAGGAGAGAGAGAGACGGGGGCAGAGGAGAGTGATCGACAGAGGAGAGAGAGAGACGGGGGCAGAGGAGAGTGATCGACAGAGGGGAGAGAGAGACGGGGGCAGAGGAGAGTGATCGACAGAGGGGAGAGAGAGTAAGAGAGACGGGGGCAGAGGAGAGTGATCGACAGAGGGGAGAGAGAGACGGGGCAGAGGAGAGTGATCGACAGAGGAGGAGAGAGAGACGGGGGCAGAGGAGAGTGATCGACAGAGGGGAGAGAGAGTAAGAGAGACGGGGGCAGAGGAGAGTGATCGACAGAGGGAGAGAGAGAGACGGGGGCAGAGGAGAGTGATCGACAGAGGGGAGAGAGAGTAAGAGAGACGGGGGCAGAGGAGAGTGATCGACAGAGGAGAGAGAGAGACGGGGGCAGAGGAGAGTGATCGACAGAGGAGAGAGAGAGACGGGGGCAGAGGAGAGTGATCGACAGAGGAGAGAGAGAGACGGGGGCAGAGGAGAGTGATCGACAGAGGAGAGAGAGAGACGGGGGCAGAGGAGAGTGATCGACAGAGGGGAGAGAGAGTAAGAGAGACGGGGGCAGAGGAGAGTGATCGACAGAGGGAGAGAGAGTAAGAGAGACAGGGGCAGAGGAGAGTGATCGACAGAGGGGAGAGAGAGACGGGGGCAGAGGAGAGTGATCGACAGAGGGGAGAGAGAGACGGGGCAGAGGAGAGTGATCGACAGAGGGGAGAGAGAGTAAGAGAGACGGGGGCAGAGGAGAGTGATCGACAGAGGGGAGAGAGAGACGGGGGCAGAGGAGAGTGATCGACAGAGGGGAAGAGAGTAAGAGAGACGGGGGCAGAGGAGAGTGATCGACAGAGGGAGAGAGAGACGGGGGCAGAGGAGAGTGATCGACAGAGGGGAGAGAGAGTAAGAGAGACGGGGGCAGAGGAGAGTGATCGACAGAGGAGAGAGAGAGACGGGGCAGAGGAGAGTGATCGACAGAGGAGAGAGAGAGACGGGGGCAGAGGAGAGTGATCGACAGAGGGGAGAGAGAGTAAGAGAGACGGGGGCAGAGGAGAGTGATCGACAGAGGGGAGAGAGAGTAAGAGAGACAGGGGCAGAGGATTGTGATCGACAGAGGGGAGAGAGAGACGGGGGCAGAGGAGAGTGATCGACAGAGGGGAGAGAGAGACGGGGCAGAGGAGAGTGATCGACAGAGGGGAGAGAGAGTAAGAGAGACGGGGGCAGAGGAGAGTGATCGACAGAGGAGAGAGAGAGACGGGGCAGAGGAGAGTGATCGACAGAGGAGAGAGAGAGTAAGAGAGACGGGGGCAGAGGAGAGTGATCGACAGAGGAGAGAGAGAGTAAGACAGACAGGGGGCAGAGGAGAGTGATCGACAGAGGAGAGAGAGAGACGGGGGCAGAGGAGAGTGATCGACAGAGGGGAGAGAGAGACAGGGGGCAGAGGAGAGTGATCAACAGAGGGGAGAGAGAGACATTGGCAGAGGAGAGTGATCGACAGAGGGGAGAGAGAGTAAGAGAGACGGGGGCAGAGGAGAGTGATCGACAGAGGAGAGAGAGAGACGGGGCAGAGGAGAGTGATCGACAGAGGAGAGAGAGAGACGGTGGCAGAGGAGAGTGATCGACAGAGGGAGAGAGAGAGACGGGGGCAGAGGAGAGTGATCGACAGAGGAGAGAGAGAGTAAGAGAGACGGGGGCAGAGGAGAGTGATCGACAGAGGAGAGAGAGAGTAAGAGAGACGGGGGCAGAGGAGAGTGATCGACAGAGGGGAGAGAGAGTAAGAGAGACGGGGGCAGAGGAGAGTGATCGACAGAGGAGAGAGAGAGACGGGGGCAGAGGAGAGTGATCGACAGAGGAGAGAGAGAGACGGGGCAGAGGAGAGTGATCGACAGAGGGGAGAGAGAGTAAGAGAGACGGGGGCAGAGGAGAGTGATCGACAGAGGGAGAGAGAGAGACGGGGGCAGAGGAGAGTGATCGACAGAGGGAGAGAGAGTAAGAGAGACGGGGGCAGAGGAGAGTGATCGACAGAGGGAGAGAGAGTAAGACAGACAGGGGGCAGAGGAGAGTGATCGACAGAGGAGAGAGAGAGACGGGGGCAGAGGAGAGTGATCGACAGAGGGGAGAGAGAGACAGGGGGCAGAGGAGAGTGATCGACAGAGGGGAGAGAGAGACGGGGGCAGAGGAGAGTGATCGACAGAGGGGAGAGAGAGTAAGAGAGACGGGGGCAGAGGAGAGTGATCGACAGAGGGAGAGAGAGACGGGGCAGAGGAGAGTGATCGACAGAGGGGAGAGAGAGTAAGAGAGACGGGGGCAGAGGAGAGTGATCGACAGAGGGAGAGAGAGTAAGAGAGACGGGGGCAGAGGAGAGTGATCGACAGAGGGGAGAGAGAGTAAGAGAGACGGGGGCAGAGGAGAGTGATCGACAGAGGGGAGAGAGACGGGGCAGAGGAGAGTGATCGACAGAGGGGAGAGAGAGACGGGGGCAGAGGAGAGTGATCGACAGAGGAGAGAGAGAGACGGGGCAGAGGAGAGTGATCGACAGAGGAGAGAGAGAGACGGGGGCAGAGGAGAGTGATCGACAGAGGGGAGAGAGAGTAAGAGAGACGGGGGCAGAGGAGAGTGATCGACAGAGGGGAGAGAGAGTAAGAGAGACGGGGGCAGAGGAGAGTGATCGACAGAGGGGAGAGAGTAAGAAGACGGGGGCAGAGGAGAGTGATCGACAGAGGGGAGAGAGAGTAAGAGAGACGGGGGCAGAGGAGAGTGATCGACAGAGGAGAGAGAGAGACGGGGGCAGAGGAGAGTGATCGACAGAGGGGAGAGAGAGTAAGAGAGACGGGGGCAGAGGAGAGTGATCGACAGAGGAGAGAGAGAGTAAGAGAGACGGGGGGCAGAGGAGAGTGATCGACAGAGGAGAGAGAGAGACGGGGGCAGAGGAGAGTGATCGACAGAGGGGAGAGAGAGACGGGGGCAGAGGAGAGTGATCGACAGAGGAGAGAGAGAGACGGGGGCAGAGGAGAGTGATCGACAGAGGGGAGAGAGAGACGGGGGCAGAGGAGAGTGATCGACAGAGGGAGAGAGAGAGACGGGGGCAGAGGAGAGTGATCGACAGAGGAGAGAGAGAGTAAGAGAGACGGGGGCAGAGGAGAGTGATCGACAGAGGAGAGAGAGAGTAAGAGAGACGGGGGGCAGAGGAGAGTGATCGACAGAGGAGAGAGAGAGACGGGGGCAGAGGAGAGTGATCGACAGAGGGAGAGAGAGAGTAAGAGAGACAAGGGGGCAGAGGAGAGTGATCGACAGAGGAGAGAGAGAGTAAGAGAGACGGGGGCAGAGGAGAGTGATCGACAGAGGAGGAGAGAGAGTACGGGGCAGAGGAGAGTATCGACAGAGAGAGAGAGAGACGGGGGCAGAGGAGAGTGATCGACAGAGGGGAGAGAGAGTAAGAGAGACGGGGGCAGAGGAGAGTGATCGACAGAGGGAGAGAGAGTAAGAGAGACGGGGGCAGAGGAGAGTGATCGACAGAGGGGGAGAGTAAGAGAGACGGGGGCAGAGGAGAGTGATCGACAGAGGGGAGAGAGAGACGGGGGCAGAGGAGAGTGATCGACAGAGGAGAGAGAGAGACGGGGGCAGAGGAGAGTGATCGACAGAGGAGAGACAGAGTAAGAGAGACAGAGAACATAAGGCAATGAGATAGATCACAAGTAGAGACGGGGGCAGAGGAGAGAGAGAGTAAGAGAGACAGAGAGCTTAAGAGAAAAAGATATCGCTATAGAAGAAAGAGGAAGAAAGCTATGGATGTTAGTTTATTACTAAACATTCCTGACAGAGAACCTCAGGTGGGAGGAAGAGAAAGACAGATAGAGAGAGATGAAAGCAAAAAGAGAGAGAGAAAAATAAAGAGTAAGAGAGAGAAAGAGAGATAAATATGTCATCATAAAGATACATAGTGAGAGAGAGGGATGTAAGAGGAAAGAGCGAGATGTAGGCAGCAAGAGAGAGAGATGTAAGAAGAAAGAGAGAGAGAGGTAGGGGAGTGAGGGAGAGAGAGAGAGAGAGAGAGAGAGAGGTAGGGGAGTGAGGGAGAGAGAGAGAGGTAGGGGAGTGAGGGAGAGAGAGAGAGATGTAAGAAGAAAGACAGAGAGAGAGAGTGAGGGAAAGAGAGGGAGGGAGGGAGAGAGTGGTAGGGGAGTGAGAGAGAGAGAGAGAGGTAGGGGAGTGAGGGAGAGAGAGAGAGAGGTAGGGGAGTGAGGGAGGGAGAGAGTGGTAGGGGAGTGAGAGAGAGAGAGAGAGAGGTAGGGGAGTGAGGGAGAGAGAGAGAGATGTAAGAAGAAAGAGAGAGAGAGGGAGGGAGAGAGAGGGGGGAGGGAGAGAGATGTAAGAAAGAGAGAGAGAGAGAGAGTGACAGAGAGAGAGAGAGAAAGTGTGTGTGAGAGAGAGACCGACTAATTATTAAAATTCAGAAAAGAGCCATTAAATTCTACAACCAAGAGAGATAGAGGAGCTCCTTGTGCCACAGGTAACCTCTAACACTGCTAACCTCTAACACAGCTAACCTCTAACACAGCTAACCTCTAACACAGGTAACTTCCACAAAGCTGTGAACGATCTGAGAGACAAGACAAGAGGGGCCTTCTACGCCATTAAAAGGAACATTAAATTTGACATACCAATTAGGATCTGGCTAAAAATACTTGAATCAGTTATAGAACCCAATGTCCTTTATGGTTGTGAGGTCTGGGGTCCGCTCACCAACCAATAATTCACAAAATGGGATAAACACCAAATTGAGAGTCTGCATGCAGAATTCAGCAAAAATATCCTCTGTGTACAACGTAAAACACCAAATAATGCATGCAGAGCAGAATTAGGCCGATACCCGCTAATTATCAAAATCCAGAAAAGAGCCATTAAATTCTACAACCACCTAAAAGGAAGTGATTCCCAAACCTTCCATAACAAAGCCATCACCTACAGAGAGATTAACCTAGAGAAGAGCCCCCTAAGCAAGCTGGTCCTGGGGCTCTGTTCACAAACACAAACAGACCCCGCAGAGCCCCAGGATAGCAACACAATTAGACCCAACCAAATCATGTGAAAACAAAAAGATAATTACTTGACACATTGGAAAGAGTTAACAAAAAAACAGAGCAAACTAGAATGCTATTTGTCCCTAAACAGAGAGTACACAGTGGCAGAATACCTGACCACTGTGACTGACCCAAACTTAAGGAAAGCTTTGACTATGTACAGACTCAGTGAGCATAGCCTTGGTATTGAGAAAGGCAACCGTAGGCAGACCTGGCTCTCAAGAGAAGACAGGCTATGTGCACACTGCCCACAAAATGGGGTGGAAACTGAGCTGCACTTCCTAACCTCCTGCCAAATGTATAAGTATACTGCTCAACAAAAGTAAAGGGAACACTTAAACAACACATCCTAGATCTGAATGAAATAAATAATCTTATTAAATACTTTTTTCTTTACATAGTTGAATGTGCTGACAACAAAAGCACACAAAAATAATCAATGGAAATCCAATTTATCAACCCATGGAGGTCTGGATTTGGAGTCACACTCCAAATTAAAGTGGAAAACCACACTACAGGCTGATCCAACTTTGATGTAATGTCCTTAAAACAAGTCAAAATGAGGCTCAGTAGTGTGTGTGGCCTCCACGTGCCTGTATGACCTCCCTACAACGCCTGGGCATGCTCCTGATGAGGTGGCGGATGGTCTCCTGAGGGATCTCCTCCCAGACCTGGACTAAAGCATCCGCCAACTCCTGGACAGTCTGTGGTGCAACGTGGCGTTGATGGATGGAGCGAGACATGATGTCCCAGATGTGCTCAATTGGATTCAGGTCTGGGGAACGGGCGGGCCAGTCCATAGCATCAATGCCTTCCTCTTGCAGGAACTGCTGACACACTCCAGCCACATGAGGTCTAGCATTGTCTTGCATTAGGAGGAACCCAGGGCCAACCGCACCAGCATATGGTCTCACGAGGGCTCTGAGGATCTCATCTCGGTACCTAATGGCAGTCAGGCTACCTCTGGCGAGCACATGGAGGGCTGTGCGGCCCCCCAACGAAATGCCACCCCACACCATGTCTGACCCACCGCCAAACCGGTCATGCTGGAGGATGTTGCAGGCAGCAAAACGTTCTCCACGGCGTCTCCAGACTCTGTCACGTCTGTCACGTGCTCAGTGTGAACCTGCTTTCATCTGTGAAGAGCACAGGGCGCCAGTGGCGAATTTGCCAATCTTGGTGTTCTCTGGCAAATGCCAAACGTCCTGCACGGTGTTGGGCTGTAAGCACAACCCCCACCTGTGGACGTCGGGCCCTCATACCACCCTCATGGAGTCTGTTTCTGACCGTTTGAGCAGACACATGCACATTTGTGGCCTGCTGGAGGTCATTTTGCAGGGCTCTGGCAGTGCTCCTCCTGCTCCTCCTTGCACAAAGGCGGAGGTAGCGGTCCTGCTGCTGGGTTGTTGCCCTCCTACGGCCTCCTCCACGTCTCCTGATGTACTGGCCTGTCTCCTGGTAGCGCCTCCATGCTCTGGACACTACGCTGACAGACACAGCAAACCTTCTTGCCACAGCTCGCATTGATGTGCCATCCTGGATGAGCTGCACTACCTGAGCCACTTGTGTGGGTTGTAGACTCCGTCTCATGCTACCACTAGAGTGAAAGCACCGCCAGCATTCAAAATGACCAAAACATCAGCCAGGAAGCATAGGAACTGAGAAGTGGTCTGTGGTCCCCACCTGCAGAACCACTCCTTTATTGGGGGTGTCTTGCTAATTACCTATAATTTCCACCTGTTGTCTATTCCATTTGCACAACAGCATGTGACATTTATTGTCAATCAGTGTTGCTTCCTAAGTGGACAGTTTGATTTCACAGAAGTGTGATTGACTTGGAGTTACATTGTGTTGTTTAAGTGTTCCCTTTATTTTTTTGAGCAGTGTATATTAGAGACACATATTTCCCTCAGATTACACAGATCCACAAGGAATTCAAAAACAAACCCGATTTTGATACACCCCCATATCTATTGGGTGAAATACCACAGTGTGCCATCACAGCAGCAATATTTGTGACCTGTTGCCACAAGAAAAGGGCAACCAGTGAAGAACAAACACCGTTGTAAATACAACCCATATTTACAGTGGCAAGAAAAATTACGTGAACCCTTTGGAATTACCTGGATTTCTACATAAATTGGTCATAAAATTAGATCTGATCTTCATCTAAGTCACAACAATAGACAAACACAGACTGCTTAAACTAATAACACAAAAACAATTATATGTGTTCATGTCTTTATTGAACACACCGTGTAAACATTCACAGTGCAGGGTGGGAAAAGTACGTGAACCCCTTGGATTTAATGACTGGTTGACCCTCCTTTGGAAGCAATAACCTCAACCAAACGATTTCTGTAGCTGCGGATCCGACCTGCACAACGGTCAGGAGGAATTTTGGACCATTCCTCTTTACAAAACTGTTTCAGTTCAGCAATATTCTTTGGATGTCTGGTGTTAACTGCTCTCTTGAGGTCAGGCCACAGCATCTCAATCGGGTTGAGGTCAGGACTCTGACTGGGCCACTCCAGAAGGCGTATTTTCTTCTGTTGAAGCCATTCTGTTGTTGATTTACTACTGTGTTTTGGGTTGTTGTCCGGTTGCATCCCTCAACTTCTGTTGAACTTCAATTGGCAGACAGATAGCCTTACATTCTCCTGCAAAATGTCTTGATAAACTTGGGAATTTATTTTTCCGTCAACGATAGCAAGCTGTCCAGGTCCTGAGGCAGCAAAGCAGATCCAAACCATGATGCTACCTCCACCATACTTTACAGTTGGGATGAGGTTTTGATGTTGGTGTGCTGTGCCTTTTGTTCTCCACACAAAGTGTTGTTTGTTCCTTCCAATCAACTCAACTGTAGTTTCATCTGTACACAGAATATTTTGCCAGTAGCGCTGTGGAGCATCCAGGTGCTCTTTTTTTTGGACAGCGCTGGCTCCTTCTGTGATGTCCTCCCATGAACACCATTCTTGTTTAGTTTTTAACGTATCGTAGACTCGTCAACAGAATGTTAGCATGTTCCAGAGATTTCTATAAGTCTTTAGCTGACACTCTAGGATTCTTCTTACCCTCATTGAGCATTCTGCGCTGTGCTCTTGCAGTCATCTTTGCAGGACGGCCACTCCTAGGGAGAGTAGCAACAGTGCTGAACTTTCTCTATTTATAGACAATTTGTCTTACCGTCGTGGACTGACGAACATCACGGCTTTTAGAGATACTTTGTAACCCTTTCCAGCTTTATGCAAGTCAACAATTCTTAATCTTAGGTCTTCTGAGATCTCTTTTGTTAGAGGCATGGTTCACATCAGGCAATGCTTCTTGTGAATAGGAAACTCAAATTTTGTGAGTGTGTGTTAAAGGGCAAGGCAGCTCTAACCAACGTCTCCAATCTCGTCTCATTGACTGGACTCCAGGTTAGCTGACTCATGACTCCAATTAGCTTTTGGAGAAGTCATTAGCCTGGGGGTTCACGTACTTTTCCCAACTTAAAACCTCTTGACGTTACCCTAGGATAGGGGGCGCCACAGCGCATTTTGGAAAGAATTCGTGCCCATTTTCAACGGCCTACTAATCAAACTCAGAAGCTAGGATATGCATATAATTAATACCTGTGGATAGAAAACACCCTAACGTTTCTAAAACTGTTTGAATGGTGTCTGTGAGTATAACAGAACTCATATGGCAGTCAAAACCCCGAGACCGATTGAACCAGGAAGTAGAATTCTGAATTGTGGACTCAACTTCACGTCGTTGCCTATTAATCACACCGTGAGCCATCGTTCATTGAGCACTTCCTATTGCTTCCACAAGATGTCGCCAGTCTTTACAAAGTGTTTTGAGCCTTCTACTGTCGAAACTCAGTGAATGAGACGCGTTGGAAATTGGTCACAGGGGGAGGGCCATCACCATTATGACGCCGGCGGCCCTGTCTACCCCCACCTTTGGAAACATTTTGAAACACAATACAATCGTCCCCCTCGAATCTTATTGGCTCTCTTGTTGAAACAGGCCCTGAAGATTTATGTTATACAACGTTTGACATGTTTGAATGAACCTAAATGGGAAAAAAATGTTTTATTTCGAAACGGCTGTCCCGCGACCGGCAGAGCATTTGGATACAGCATTCAGACGCGCTAACAACAGCAAGCTAATGGAACATAAAGGATGGACTTTTTCGACCGAAAATACATCTGTTGTGGACCTGGGATTCCTGGAAGTGCTTTCTGATGAAGACAACTAAAGGTAAGCGATTATTGACAATATTATACAAGATTAGATGTGATATGCGATTGTTCCAAGATGGCGCCGAGCTCGGTTTACTAGCTAATTTTCTGAGTATCGCATCCCCTTTTATCGCTAAGTGTGATTACCCAGTAAAGTTATTTTTAAATCTGGTTTGACAGGTGCTTTCAAGAGATATTCATGTATAAATCTTAGAATGACAATATTACATTTTTAAAATGTTTTCGAATAGTAATTCAGTAAATTGTAGCACTGTTTCCCTGGATGCATTTGACGGGAAAATAGTTAGTCAACGTCAGACGCCGATGTACAATGCTGTTTTCATATATAAATATTAACTTTATTGAACAAAAGAATGCATGCATTGTGTAACAAGATGTCCTAGGTGTGTCATCTGATGAAGTTTGTAAAAGGTTAGTGCTGCATTTAGCTGTTTTTTGGTTATTTGTGATGCATGTGGTTGGTCGGAAAATGGCTATGTTGCTGCTTTTACGATGGACTCCTCTAACATAATCTAATGATTTGCTTTTCCTGTAAAACCTTTTTGAAATTGGACGACGTGGGTCGATTCAGGAGAGGTGTATCTATAAAACGATATGAGACAGTCCTATATTTGAATTTTTTTTTGTTTTTAAATTTCGTTATGCTAATGTCGCTAGGAGTTTTCCCTGGATTTTGATCCCGCATACGGGAAGGGACGCTGGAGAGGCTACACTGTAAATGTTTAAATGATGTATTCAATATAGACAAGAAAAATACAATAATTTGTGTGTTATTACTTTAAGCACGCTGTGTTTGTCTATTGTTGTGACTTAGATGAAGATCAAATCAAATTTTATGACCAATTTATGCAGAAATCCAGGTAATTCCAAAGGGTTCACATACTGTTTCTTGCCACTGTATATTTATTTATTTTCCCTTTTGTACTTCAACTATTTGCACATATGATGACATTTGAAATGTCTTTATTATTTTTGAACTCTTGTAATGTTTACTGTTAATTTGTATTGTTTATTTCAATTTTGTTTATTATCTACTTCACTTGCTTTGGCAATGTTAACATATGTTTCCCATGCCAATAAAGCCCCTTGAATTTAATTGAGTTGAGTTGAATTGAAAGAGGGAGATGTAGATATAATTTGAGAAGGAGGAGAGAGAGAGAGAGGTATTGGGCCAGCCTTTCTGTGAACTACCCAGCAGCCAGAGAAAGACAGACAGGGAGGAGAGGATAGAACAGGGAGCCTGATGATCCTCTGACGAGGTGAGCAATGCTGCTAGCTCTACCACTACACCACGGATAACACCTCACTACAAATAGGACATGGTCACTATGGTAACCAGATAGCGCAACGCTGGGCAGGAGGGTGGAGGGGGTGGGGGGGGGGGGGTGGGCGGATGCAGGGGAATGTCCTTCATATATCTCCTCCCCTGTTTCTCCCTCCTCCCCTGTTTCTCTCTCCTCCCCTGTTTCCTTCTCCTCCCCTGTTTCTCTCTCCTCTCCTGTTTCTCTCTCCTCCCCTGTTTCTCTCCCCTCTCCTGTTTCTCTCTCCTCCCCTGTTTCTCTCTACACCCCTGTTTCTCTCTCCTCCCCTGTTTCTCTCCCCTCTCCCATGTTTCTCTCCTTCCACCCCTGTCTCACTCTCCTCCCCTGTTTCTCCTTCATCCCCTGTTTCCCTCCCCTCTCCCCTGTTTCTCTCTACTCCCCTGTTTCCTTCTACTCCCCTATTTCTCTCCCCTCCCTTGTTTCTCTCTCCTCCCCTGTTTCCTTCTCCTCCTCTGTTTCTCTCTCCTCCCCTGTTTCCTTCTCCTCCCCTGTTTCCTCTCCTCCCCTGTTTCTCTCTCCTCCCCTGTTTCCTTCTCCTCCTCTGTTTCTCTCTCCTCCCCTGTTTCCTCTCCTCCCCTGTTTCTCCCTCCTCCCCTGTTTCTCTCTCCTCCCCTGTTTCTCCCTCCTCCCCTGTTTCTCTCTCCTCCCCTGTTTCTCCCTCCTCCCCTGTATCTCTCTCCTCCCCTGTTTCCTTTTCCTCCCCTGTTTCTCTCTCCTCCCCTGTTTCCTTTTCCTCCCCTGTTTCTCCCTCCTCCCCTGTTTCTCCCTCCTCCCCTGTTTCTCTCTCCCCTGTTTCTCACTCATCCCCTGTTTCTCTCTCCTCCCCTGTTTCTCTCTCCCCTGTTTCTCTCTACTCCCCTGTTTCCTTCTCCTCCCCTGTTTCCTCTCCTCCCCTGTTTCTCTCTCCTCCCCTGTTTCCTTCTCCTCCTCTGTTTCTCTCTCCTCCCCTGTTTCCTCTCCTCCCCTGTTTCTCCCTCCTCCCCTGTTTCTCTCTCCTCCCCTGTTTCTCCCTCCTCCCCTGTTTCTCTCTCCTCCCCTGTTTCTCCCTCCTCCCCTGTATCTCTCTCCTCCCCTGTTTCCTTTTCCTCCCCTGTTTCTCTCTCCTCCCCTGTTTCCTTTTCCTCCCCTGTTTCTCCCTCCTCCCCTGTTTCTCCCTCCTCCCCTGTTTCTCTCTCCCCTGTTTCTCACTCATCCCCTGTTTCTCTCTCCTCCCCTGTTTCTCTCTCCCCTGTTTCTCACTCATCCCCTGTTTCCTTCTCCTCCCCTGTTTCTCCCTCCTCCCCTGTTTCTCTCTCCCCTGTTTCTCACTCATCCCCTGTTTCCTTCTCCTCCCCTGTTTCCTCCTCCTCCCCTGTTTCCTTCTCCTCCCCTGTTTTTCCCTCCTCCCCTGTTTTTCTCTCCTCCCCTGTTTCTCTCTCCTCCCCTGTTTCTCTCTCCTCCGCTGTTTCTCCCTCCTCCCCTGTTTCTCTCTCCTCCCCTGCTTTCTTTCTCCTCCCTCTTTCTCCCCTTCCCTCCCCCTCCGAGACAAGTTTATCTCACTTCTCTTTACAGACAGACACATTTTCGGTGATGCTGAAATTCAATTCATTTTTTTCCTGCCACGAATCTGTCACTCAATGATGAGTAATTTATGGCAGAAGCTACACAGGCTAACTGGCCCAACAGGAGCTTATTTAAACAACCCAACACACCTGTTAAGATGGGAAATGGCTTTATGTGAAATAACTGACAGTTGTTTTTGAGGCTGGGAGCATTACTCTCTCTCTGTCTGTCTCTCTCTCTCTGTCTCTTTCTCTCTATCTCTCTCTGTTTCTCTATCTCTCTCTGTCGCTCTCTCTCTATCTCTCTCTGTCTCTCTCTATCTCTCTCTCTCTCTGACTCTCTCTCTGTTGCTGTCTCTCTATCTCTCTCTATCTCTATCTCTCTCTCTGACTCTCTCTCTGTTGCTGTCTCTCTATCTCTCTCTCTATCTCTCTCTCTCTCTCTCTCTCTCTCTCTCTCTCTCTCTCTCTGTCTCTCTCTATCAATCTTTCTCTTTCTGTCTCCTTCTCCCGCTCCCTCCCTCCTCTCTCTGTCAATTAAATTCAGAGTGCTTTTTGGCATGGGAAACATATGTTTACATTGTCAAAGCAGATGGAATAGACAAACAAAAGGGAATTAAACAAGGAAAACATTAGTAAACATCACACTTACAAAAGTTTAAAAAGGAATAGAGACATTTCTCTCTCTCTCAATTCGATTCAAGGACTTTATTGGCATGGGAAACATATGTTAACATTGCCAAAGCAAGTGCAGTAGATCATAAACAAAAGTGAATTAAACAAATAAAATGAACAGTAAACTCTATCTCTCTCTCTCTGCTGCAGTCTGCTAAACATTCTCTTCCGTAAACTGTTTATGTGGTAAAGACTGGTTTGTTCAAGGCTCAGTCATCACTGTCTGCTACTGTTTATTAGCTGAACACTGTTGGTCCAACTATCTACAATAGTAAGGCACATACAACAACAAAAATATATGGAATTCTTTATGAAAATGTATATTTTTCTGTGTGTTGTACATCAATGTATGTTGATGGAAAGTTAAGTGTATGTTTTGAATAATACGTGGAATGCTTGATTAATTTAAATGCTTAATGGAATATAGTGCACTACTTTTGACCAGGGTCTATAGGGCTGTGAATTCCCACAAAGAATTTGGATTTTTTTGTTGTTGTTGATAACCTCACATATCTATTGGGTGAAATACCACAGTGTGACATCACAGCAGCAAGATTTGTGACCTGTTGCCACAAGAAAAGGGCAACCGGTGAAGAACAAACACCATTGTAAATACAACCCATATGTATGTTTATTTATTTTCCCTTTTGTACTTTAACTATTTGCTTATTGTTATAACACTGTATATAGACATAATATGACATTTGAAACGTCTTTATTCTTTTGGAACTTTTGTGAGTATAATAGTGTTTACTGTTCATTTTGATTTGTTTTATTTATTATCTATTTCACTTGCTTAGGCAATGTTAAGATATGTTTCCCATGCCAATAAAGCCATTAAATTGAATTTAATTGAGAGAGAGAGGACAGAGAGGGAGAGAGACAGAGAGATTATTTCTCTAATTGAGTGGTACTCAGGGATAATGTGCCAGCAAGCTCCTTTGAAATGCAAGGTAGGGCCGTGGCCCAGTTCTGAAGAAAGAGAGAGGGAGAGGAGGAATCCTTAACAGGAATTATAGAAATTGAGAAACTGGAGGAACTGAGGTATGTTGAGATGGTGAGACGTGTTCCAATGAAGACTGAGAATCCTGAAGTCGGGATGAGGGATGAGGGAAGGAGGAGGAAGGAGTTGTGACTGTCTCTGACTTCAGATGAGTAGAGTTTAGTAAAGCTTGATGTAGCTGGGACTGTCTCTGACTACAGATGAGTAGAGTTTAGTAAAGCTAGATGTAGCTGTGACTGTCTGACTACAGATGAGAAGAGTTTAGTAAAGCTTGATGTAGCTGGGACTGTCTCTGACTACAGATGAGTAGAGTTTAGTAAAGCTAGATGTAGCTGTGACTGTCTGACTACAGATGAGAAGAGTTTAGTAAAGCTTGATGTAGCTGGGACTGTCTCTGACTACAGATGAGTAGAGTTTAGTAAAGCTAGATGTAGCTGTGACTGTCTGACTACAGATGAGAAGAGTTTAGTAAAGCTTGATGTAGCTGGGACTGTCTCTGACTACAGATGAGTAGAGTTTAGTAAAGCTAGATGTAGCTGTGACTGTCTGACTACAGATGAGAAGAGTTTAGTAAAGCTTGATGTAGCTGGGACTGTCTCTGACTACAGATGAGTAGAGTTTAGTAAAGCTAGATGTAGCTGTGACTGTCTGACTACAGATGAGAAGAGTTTAGTAAAGCTAGATGTAACTGTGACTGTCTCTTTCAGCCTCCTACAGCTGTAGGTCATGACATCCTAGTCTATCCCGTGCTGTATAACTGTGATTCTGGAGTCCAAATAATTCCACTGTTGTCCCAGTCAAGCAAATCCCTACTTTGATTTGGCTGACTTTTAAATCCTCTTTGGAAGAAGTGGAGGAGGTGGGACACAAATAGGACTTTTACCAACTAGAGGTTTTTGTTTTACAAGTAACAAATCAATGTAGTTTCAGCCTGGTCTCAAAAAAGAATGGTTTTCACCACTTGGAACTTTGGGAAATTCTGCTCATTAAATAATTCCCAACTTTACATGTAAAAATGAAAAACTCCTGTTGGGTAACTTTTACTTGAAAAGAAAGTTGAATAACCCTCTCCAAAGATGTATACATTATGACAATGATTATTTTTAATTCACGGTTATTGTCCTCGTAATTGTTGGTTACACGATTCTGCGATTATTTTGCCAGCCCTAGTTCCATTGCACCTGGTAAGTATATGAAAGATCAGTGCCCCCGTTTGGACCCAGCCCCATCTGTATTCTGAAAGCTTCCAACAGCCAGTAAAGCCATCATTCCCCTTCCTCTTAGTAATGACTAGGACATTTGTTTAGTGTAATTCAGTCCTGGAAGCTGCTAGGCAAGCAGGGAGAGAACGTTGAATCATTTTTGGTAATTGCAGTGTTGATTACATACGTCTCTCCTGCAAGCAAATTGTAGGTTCTAAGATTGTGTAGTTTGAATTAGTAGACCAGCCAACCTGGAAAAAATAGCTTTTCTTTTGTTGTTGTTGTTGCTTGTTACAGGCTGTCATCCATGCTAGATCAAACACTGATGGGGTGAAACACCAAGTTACACCAGATCAAAATATTACATTTAGGTTCTTAAGGCAATTTTCAATCGGTTAAAGGTCAAACTTGATTACATTTTTTTTTTGGCATAATGGAAATAGATTTTAGGTCAAATATCCTGAAATTCTCAATAAAAACTAAGTGGAATTTCAAATATGAACACAGACTATGAAATGGATGCATTACTGGTTTATTATAATACAGGTATTATGCTTTAACACATGACATATACAGAGGCTTTAACACATGACATATACAGAGGCTTTAACACATGACATATACAGAGGCTTTAACACATGACATATACAGAGGCTTTAACACATGACATATAGAGAGGCTTTAACACATGTCATATACAGAGGCTTTAACACATGACATATACAGAGGCTTTAACGCATGACATATACAGAGGCTTTAACGCATGACATATACAGAGGCTTTAACACATGACATATACAGAGGCTTTAACGCATGACATATACAGAGGCTTTAACGCATGACATATACAGAGGCTTTAACACATGACATATACAGAGGCTTTAACACATGACATATACAGAGGCTTTAACACATGTCATATACAGAGGCTTTAACACATGACATATACAGAGCCTTTAACACATGTCATATACAGAGGCTTTAACACATGACATATACAGAGCCTTTAACACATGTCGTATACAGTGGTCAATTCTTATCATTTATGTTGTGGTCTGTAGCACCAACAAGGAAAGGGAGATACCTAGTCAGTTGTACAACTGAAAGTATTCAACTGAAATGTGTCTTCCTCATTTAACCCAACCCCACTGAATCAGAGAGGTTAGGGGGGCTGCCTTAATCGACATCCACGTCATCGGCTCCCGGGGAACAGTGGGGTTAACTGCCATGTTCAGGGGCAGAACGACAGATTCTCACCTTGTCAGCTCGGGGATTCGATTCAGCAACCTTTTGGTTACTGGCCCAACGCTCCTAGCCGCCAGGCTACCTGCCACCCCTTCACAGACCCTCTGAGAAAACTCAACAAGGAGAACTTTACCTCCTAAGACTCTGACTTTCTGTGCAAGAGATATTGAAACTGTAATGTCATTTTTAAAGTGTCAAAAGTCCAAATAGGATAGTTACAGATTCTGACCAAATTTACTGGACATATCAATATAAATTGACCATTTATTCATACTTAATATGGAATAAACATATTTATAGTTACTTTTTGTCATAATTATTATGCTTTAACCTTTTACTGCGGTGGGCTACATCAGGATCACACAGAGTGTTTCTTTGAAGTCTTAAACAAATCTACTTTGAAACCAAAGTATCCACCTCACACACAAGGTTATGGGCTTGTAAATAGAAGACACCTGGACCATGTCAGATATAGAGATGAAATGTATTACATTTAGAGTTTGCATCCCAATATTACACTTTGTAAACATCACAGAAGACTGAAATATAACAAAACTCGTTTGACACAGAAACACAGGATTTTCTGATGTATTATTATTATTTTTTTAATTAGGTTTATTCATTATAAAAAATTATTAAGCAATATGAATAACTTTCCACCAATGAGAACGCTAGAGGGTGATTTGGTCATTTGACTGCAGGAACTAAGTCATGCATATTCAACATATACACAGAAAAAGCATATTTCCATAATTTTATGTCAAACTCAGGCAGAAATACTTTACTCAGACATTGTAGATCACCTCCTGCTACTCAGAAAGACACGTCTGAGCAATAAGCACCCTATATAGTATACTACATTTGACCAAGGCCCTGGTATATAGGGAATAGGGTGCCATTTGGGACTCAGCCTGAGATGGGAGCAGTTTTCTACGCTGTTTAGAAAAGGATGCCCTTTTCAACGTTAGAGCCCACAACCCCGCTGCCATCGTGAATAATCACCCCCACCTCCAGCCCCATACATGCCGCCGAGCCCCTACCCCCCTCCGAGCTCCTTCAGTATTAATGTGCTGTGTATGATTTATCACTTCCCATGTATTACAGCTAGGCTACAGGCAGGCTAGAGGCTGCCCAGGCCTTCCCACCCACCTGGCTGGGAGCAGAGCAGCAGGACTAATCTTTAATAAAGATGTTTTAGATAAACAGGACTAATCATTAATAAAGATGCTTTAAATAAACAGGACTAATCATTAATAAAGCTGTTTTAGAAGAGCCACAGGCTTCAGGATCTTTCCAGTGGAAAGGAGGGGGATGCACAGATATTTCAGGGAGAGAGAGACATAGAGAGAGAGAGAGAGAGAGAGAGAGACAGAGAAAGACAGATAGAGAAAGACAGACAGAGAAAGAGACGGAGAGAGAGACAGAGAGAGAGACAGAGAGAGAGACAGAGAGAGAGAGACAGAGAGACAGAGAGACAGAGTGAGTGAGCGCAAGAGAGACAGAGAGAGATGGAAAATGAGCTACACTTCCTAACCTCCTGCCAAATGTATGAACACCTTAGAGACACAATTTCCTACAGATCACACAGACTCACGAATAATTTGTAAAAACTAATCAAACTTTGATAAAGTCCCATATCTGTTAGGCAAAATAATGCAGTATGCAATTACAGCAGCAAGATGTGTGGCCCGATGCCATGAGAAAAGGACAACCAGTGGAGAACAAACAACATTGTAAATATAAACTATATTTATCTGTTCATTTATTTTCCCTTTTGTACTTCAACTACATGAACATTTGAAATGTCTCTATTCTTTTAAAACCTTTGTGAGTGTGATGTTTACTAATGTTTCCTGGGTTTATGCCCCTTTTGTTTGTCTATTCCATTTGCTTTGGCAATATAAACATCTGTTTCCCATGCCAATAAAGCCCCTTGAATTGAATTAATGGAGAGAGAGAGGGAGACATACACACACACACACACACAATCACATACACACTACACATTGAATGCCCAGACATTGCAGTTAAAAGACTGCAGAGAAGTTTTATTGGGTGGAATTAGAACTCCGGACCTGTCACTGTGTGTTGAGTATCCACAGTTCTATCATATTCTATCCACAGTTCTATCATATTCTATCCACAGTTCTATCTACAGTTCTATCATATTCTATCCACAGTTCTATCATATTCTATCCACAGTTCTATCATATTCTATCCACAGTTCTATCTACAGTTCTATCATATTCTATCCACAGTTCTATCATATTCTATCCACAGTTCTATCATATTCTATCCACAGTTCTATCATATTCTATCCACAGTTCTATCTACAGTTCTATCATATTCTATCCACAGTTCTATCATATTCTATCCACAGTTCTATCATATTCTATCCACATTTCTATCATATTCTATCCAGAGTTAGACTGTGTACTAATATAAAGGTCCCAGAGTTAGACTGTATACTAATATAAAGGTACCAGAGTTAGACTGTGTACTAATATAAAGGTACCAGAGTTAGACTGTATACTAATATAAAGGTACCAGAGTTAGACTGTATACTAATATAAAGGTCCCAGAGTTAGACTGTGTACTAATATAAAGGTCCCAGAGTTAGACTGTGTACTAATATAAAGGTACCAGAGTTAGACTGTATACTAATATAAAGGTCCCAGAGTTAGACTGTATACTAATATAAAGGTACCAGAGTTAGACTGTGTACTAATATAAAGGTCCCAGAGTTAGACTGTGTACTAATATAAAGGTACCAGAGTTAGACTGTATACTAATATAAAGGTACCAGAGTTAGACTGTATACTAATATAAAGGTCCCAGAGTTAGACTGTGTACTAATATAAAGGTACCAGAGTTAGACTGTATACTAATATAAAGGTCCCAGAGTTAGACTGTATACTAATATAAAGGTCCCAGAGTTAGACTGTGTACTAATATAAAGGTCCCAGAGTTAGACTGTATACTAATATAAAGGTACCAGAGTTAGACTGTGTACTAATATAAAGGTACCAGAGTTAGACTGTATACTAATATAAAGGTCCCAGAGTTAGACTGTGTACTAATATAAAGGTACCAGAGTTAGACTGTATACTAATATAAAGGTCCCAGAGTTAGACTGTATACTAATATAAAGGTCCCAGAGTTAGACTGTATACTAATATAAAGGTCCCAGAGTTAGACTGTGTACTAATATAAAGGTACCAGAGTTAGACTGTATACTAATATAAAGGTCCCAGAGTTAGACTGTGTACTAATATAAAGGTACCAGAGTTAGACTGTATACTAATATAAAGGTCCCAGAGTTAGACTGTGTACTAATATAAAGGTACCAGAGTTAGACTGTGTACTAATATAAAGGTACCAGAGTTAGACTGTATACTAATATAAAGGTCCCAGAGTTAGACTGTATACTAATATAAAGGTCCCAGAGTTAGACTGTGTACTAATATAAAGGTCCCAGAGTTAGACTGTGTACTAATATAAAGGTCCCAGAGTTAGACTGTGTACTAATATAAAGGTCCCAGAGTTAGACTGTATACTAATATAAAGGTCCCAGAGTTAGACTGTGTACTAATATAAAGGTACCAGAGTTAGACTGTGTACTAATATAAAGGTACCAGAGTTAGACTGTGTACTAATATAAAGGTACCAGAGTTAGACTGTGTACTAATATAAAGGTCCCAGAGTTAGACTGTGTACTAATATAAAGGTCCCAGAGTTAGACTGTGTACTAATATAAAGGTCCCAGAGTTAGACTGTGTACTAATATAAAGGTCCCAGAGTTAGACTGTGTACTAATATAAAGGTACCAGAGTTAGACTGTGTACTAATATAAAGGTACCAGAGTTAGACTGTATACTAATATAAAGGTACCAGAGTTAGACTGTATACTAATATAAAGGTCCCAGAGTTAGACTGTGTACTAATATAAAGGTACCAGAGTTAGACTGTGTACTAATATAAAGGTCCCAGAGTTAGACTGTGTACTAATATAAAGGTCCCAGAGTTAGACTGTGTACTAATATAAAGGTCCCAGAGTTAGACTGTGTACTAATATAAAGGTCCCAGAGTTAGACTGTGTACTAATATAAAGGTCCCAGAGTTAGACTGTATACTAATATAAAGGTACCAGAGTTAGACTGTGTACTAATATAAAGGTCCCAGAGTTAGACTGTATACTAATATAAAGGTCCCAGAGTTAGACTGTATACTAATATAAAGGTACCAGAGTTAGACTGTGTACTAATATAAAGGTCCCAGAGTTAGACTGTATACTAATATAAAGGTCCCAGAGTTAGACTGTATACTAATATAAAGGTCCCAGAGTTAGACTGTATACTAATATAAAGGTACCAGAGTTAGACTGTGTACTAATATAAAGGTACCAGAGTTAGACTGTATACTAATATAAAGGTACCAGAGTTAGACTGTGTACTAATATAAAGGTACCAGAGTTAGACTGTGTACTAATATAAAGGTACCAGAGTTAGACTGTACTTCTATAAAGTTAATTCACTACTGTAGGTCTCTTTTTTAACTCTATGGTAATTAACCAATACAGTCTCCCACTACATCAAGCTAATTAACACATTGCCACAAGCTGTTAAAACATTCTGGAATCAGACAGAAACCAATCCAACATTGTTTACCGGAGGAACATTTAATATTTCTACATGTTTGACATATAAAATGTAAATGCTGTGGATCAGAGCCTTGCGGTCTAAGAATAATAGGGGTACAATAGGGGTACCGTTTGAGACTAGAGTTGGTTTCCTGTTACTTATTCATTAAGAAAGGTTCACCGCCTGGTAAGGCAACTGCACTGACCGTAACCACAGGGCTCTTCAGAGGGTGTTGCAAGGCATCGCCGGGGGAAACTGATGATGTAGTCCCGGCCTTGATCCTCTTGGTCTGATGGACGAGACATTGGCATCCCCCATCTCCATTTTTTTTTCTCAGGATACATTTTTCACGTGATTTGTTCACATGTGAAAAGTTAATGTGAAACGTCACGTGTACCGAAAACCATGTGTCTGACACGTCACATGTAAAACAATTACTAAAACATGAAGTGACAGTTTTCACAAGATTTTTTACATTTCTTTTTAGGTACTGGTGTGTGTGTGTGTGTGTGTGTGTGTGTGTGTGTGGTGTGTGTGTGTGTGTGTGTGTGTGTGTGTGTGTGTGTGTGGGTGTGTGTGTGTGGGGGTGTGTGTGTGTGTGTGTGTGTGTGTGTGTGTGTGTGTGTGTGTGTGTGTGTGTGTGTGATGGTCGTCTCATTTGAAGATTAATTCTGAATCCAGAACGTGTGGAGTAACTATTAGTCATCTTGGGGCAAACACACATCAGTCAACTTCATGGCTGATGATACATGATGTTGTGGAGAGAGAGGGAGAGAGGGAGAGAGGGAGAGAGGAGAGAGTGGAATGAGAGGAGAGAGAGAGGAGAGAGGGAGAGAGGAGAGAGGAGAGAGAGAGAAGAGGGAGAGGAGAGGATGGAGAGGAGAGAGGGAGAGGAGAGAGAGAGGAGAGAGAGAGCAGAGACAGTGGAAGGAGAAGAGAGAGAGAGCATAGACAGTGGAAGGAGAGAGAGAGGAGGGAGAGGAGAGAGAGAGGAGAGAGAGAGCAGAGACAGTGGAAGGAGAGGAGAGAGAGAGGAGAGAGAGAGGAGAGAGAGAGGAGGGAGAGGAGAGAGAGAGGAGAGAGAGAGCAGAGACAGTGGAAGGAGAGGAGAGAGAGAGGAGAGAGACCTTTTCTCTCCTGGTCCATTTATGGTCATGAATGTTTGGATATGATATGATCATGCTTCATATGGATGGAGGCATATGTTTTTTTTCTTTGTATTTTCTTCTACCAGATCTATTGTGTTATATTCTCCTACATTCAATTCACATTTCCACAAACGTCAAAGTGTTTCCTTTCAAATGGTATCAAGAATATGCATATCCTTGCTTCAGGTCCTGAGCTACAGGCCGTTACATTTGGGTATGTCATTTTAGGAGAATATTGGAAGAAAAAAATAAGGGTCTGATCCTTATGAAGTTTTAAGAAGCGAGATAACCCAGTCAAACATGAAATGGTTTAATATTCCGGACAGTCATTTTAATTGAATTAATTTGGGAAGACATTGTAAAACGCTGATGGAGTCATAAACGCCATGTTATAGCCTTCGTCCATCACTGTGATGTAAATTATGTGAGGGTGATTGCTCACGGGGCGTGTGTGTGTGTGTGTGTGTGTGTGTGTGTGTGTGTGTGTGTGTGTGTGTGTGTGTGTGTGTGTGTGTGTGTGTGTGTGTGTGTGTGTGTGTGTGTGTGTGTGTGTGTGTGTGTGTGCGTACCTGTGCGTGTGATGTAAATTATGTGAGGCTAATTGCTCAATGATGCCTCTTGCCAGGAACACGACTCTGATAAAATAATGTAATTGGCTCCAAAAGGGCAAGCAATGTGACTAGCTGGATTACAGAAGGGAAACAGAGAACAGATACGGGCTGCATCCCAATTGGCACTTATTCCCTCTATAGTGCACTAGATTTGAGTTTGCTAGTGAAAGAGAATAGATAAAATATCTCAAGACTCTTTACACTGACACCTGGTTCACTCTGAACCTCATGGTTCACTACACTGACACCTGGTTCACTCTGAACCTCATGGTTCACTACACTGACACCTGGTTCACTCTGGACCTCATGGTTCACTACACTGACACCTGGTTCACTCTGGACCTCATGGTTCACTACACTGACATCTGGTTCACTCTGGACCTCATGGTTTACTACACTGACATCTGGTTCACTCTGGACCTCATGGTTCACTACACTGACACCTGGTTCACTCTGGACCTCATGGTTCACTACACTGACATCTGGTTCACTCTGGACCTCATGGTTTACTACACTGACATCTGGTTCACTCTGGACCTCATGGTTCACTACACTGACATCTGGTTCACTCTGGACCTCATGGTTTACTACACTGACATCTGGTTCACTCTGGACCTCATGGTTCACTACACTGACACCTGGTTCACTCTGAACCTCATGGTTCACTACACTGACACCTGGTTCACTCTGAACCTCACGGTTCACTACACTGACACCTGGTTCACTCTGAACCTCACGGTTCACTACACTGACACCTGGTTCACTCAAATCTCCTCTGGACAACAGCAGCTGCAAACAGACATCAGACCTAAATAAGGTATTTTTAGATTGTGACCAAACGTAGAAAATGTATCAGTGACATTACAGACCATATTATGCTGTCTATATACAGTTGAAGTCGGAAGTTTACATACACTTAGGTTGGAGTCATTAAAACTTGTTTTTCAACCACTCCACACATTTCTTGTTAACAAAATATAGTTTTGGCAAGTCAGTTAGGACATCTACTTTGTGCATGACACAAGTCATTTTTCCAACAATTGTTTACAGATTATTTCACTTATAATTCACTGTATCACAATTCCAGTGGGTCAGAAGTTTACATACACTAAGTTGACTGTGCCTTTAAACAGCTTGGAAAATTCCAGAAAATTATGTCATGGGTTGGGTTTAAAAGCTTCTGATAGGCTAATTGACATAATTTGAGTCAATTGGAGGTGTACCTGTGGATGTATTCCAAGGCCTACCTTCAAACTCAGTGCGTCTTTGCCTGACATCATGGGAAAATCAAATGAAACCACGTTCATCTGTGCAAACAATAGTACGCAAGTATAAACACCATGGGACCATGCAGCCATCATACCGCTCAGGAAGGAGACGCGTTCTGTCTCCAAGAGATGAACGTACTTTAGTGCAAAAAAGTACAAATCAATCCCAGAACAACAGCAAAGGACCTTGTGAAGATGCTGTCGGAAACAGGTACAAAATGATCTATATCCACAGTAAAACGAGTCCTATATCGACATAACCTGAAAGGCCGCTCAGCAAGGAAGAAGCCACTGCTCCAAAACCGCCAAAAAAAGCCAGACTACGGTTTGCAACTGCACATGGGGACAAAGATCGTAATTTTTGGAGAAATGTCCTCTGGTCTGATGAAACAAAAATAGAACTGTTTGGCCATAATGACCATCGTTATGTTTGGAGGAAAAAGGGGGAGGCTTGCAAGCCGAAGAACACCATCCCAACTGTGAAGCACGGGGGTGGCAGCATCATGTTGTGGGGGTGCTTTGCTGCAGAATGGACTGGTACACTTCACAAAATAGATGGCATCATGAGGGAGGAAATTTAGGTGGATATATTGAGGCAACATCTCAAGACATCAGTCAGGAAGTTGAAGCTTGGTTGCAAATGGGTCTTCCAAATGGACAATGACCCCAAGCATACTTCCAAAGTTGTGGCAAAATGGCTTAAGGACAACAAAGTGGCCATCACAAATCTTTGACCTCAATCCTAAAGAAAATGTGTGGGCAGAACTGAAAAAGTGTGTGCATGCAAGGAGGCCTACAAACCTGACTCACTCCAGCTCTGTCAGGAGGAATGGGCCAAAGTTCTCCCAACTTATTGTGGGAAGGCTCCCCGAAATGTTTGACCCAAGTTAAACAATTTAAAGGCAATGCTCCCAAATACTAATTGAGTGTATGTAAACTTAAGACCCACTGGGAATGTGATGAAATAAATAAAATCTGAAATGAATCATTCTCTCCACTATTATTATAACATTTCACATTCTTAAAATAAAGTGGTGATCCTAACTGACCTAAGACAGGGAATTTTTACAAGGATTAAATGACAGTAATTGTGAAAAACTGAGTTTAAATGTATTTGGCTAAGGTGTATGTAAACTTCCGACTTATATTTATAAACTCAGCAAAAAATAAACGTCCCTTTTTCAGGACTCTGTCTTTCAAAGATAATTTGTAAAAATCCAAATAACTTCAAAGATCTTCATTGTAAAGGGTTTAAACACTGTTTCCTATGCTTGTTCAATGAACCATAAACAATTAATGAACATACATCTGTGGAACGGTTGTTAAGGTACTAACAGCTTGCAGACAGTAGGCAATTAAGGTCACAGTTATGAAAACTTAGGACACCAAAGAGGCCTTTCTACTGACTCTGAAAAACACCAAAAGAAAGATACCCAGGGTCCCTTCTCATCTGTGTGAACGTGCCTTAGGCATGCTGCTAGGAGGCATGAGGACTGCAGATGTGGCCATGGCAATAAATTGCAATGTCTGCACTGTGAGACGCCTAAGACAGCGCTACAGGGAGACAGGATGGACAGCTGATTGTCCTCGTAGTGGCAGACCACGTGTAACAACACCTGCACAGGATCGGTATATCCGAACATCACACCTGCGGGACAAGTACAGGATGGCAACAACAAATGCCCGATTTACACCAGGAACGCACAATCCCTCCATCAGTGTTCAGACTGTCCGCAATAGGCTGAGAGAGGTTGGACTGAGGGCTTGTAGACCTGTTGTAAGGCAGGTCCTCACCAGACATCAGCGGCAACCATGTCGCATACGGGCACAGACCCACCGTCGCTGGACCTGACAGGACTGGCAAAAAGTGTTCTTCACTGACGAGTCATGGTTTTGTCTCACCAGGTGTGATGGTCTGCTTCGCATTTATCATCAAAGGAATAAGCATTACACCGAGGCCTGTAGAACTGGGCCAATGGCCAAATAACAAGTATCCTGCTCCAGACTCAATGTACAGAACGTAGAACTGACATTCCACAGATTCTAAACAGTCGTTGAACTGAAACCCAACTCCTATTTACATTAACAATTCCCTAATGATCGTTAGTTCGAGTACTCTCGTCTTCTCATCCTCTGCGTTGTGTATTTATCTTCAAAATATTCTTAGAAGGATGACAGCTGTTCTAGATTGCCGAAGTATGGTGTATGTTATCCACATTGTTCAGCCACGACTCGGTTAACCTCTCTGGGCTAGGCGGGACGAATTCGTCCCACCTACGCAACAGCCAGTTGAATCCCGTGGCGCGATTTTTAAATACCTTAGAAATGCTATTACTTCAATTTCTCAAACATATGACTATTTTACAGCATTTTAAAGACAAGACTCTCGTTAATCTAACCACTGTCCGATTTCAAAAAGGCTTTACAACGAAAGCAAAACATTAGATTATGTCAGCAGAGTACCCAGCCAGAAATAATCAGACACCCATTTTTCAAGCTAGCATATAATGTCACAAAAACCCAGAAGACAGCTAAATGCAGCACTAACCTTTGATGATCTTCATCAGATGACACACCTAGGACATTATGTTATACAATACATGCATGTTTTGTTCAATCAAGTTCATATTTATATCCAAAACCAGCTTTTTACATTAGCATGTGACGTTCAGAACTAGCATACCCCCCGCAAACTTCCGGGGAATTTACTAACAATTTACTAAATTACTCACGATAAACGTTCACAAAAAACATAACAATTATTTAAAGAATTATAGATACAGAACTCCTTTGTGCAATCGAGGTGTCCGATTTTAAAATAGCTTTTCGGTGAAAGCACATGTTGCAATATTCTCAGTAGATAGCCCAGCCATCACGGCTAGCCATTTAGACACCCACCAAGTTTAGCCCTGACCAAACTCCGATTTACTATTACATAAGTTTGATTACCTTTGTTGTCTTCGTCAGAATGCACTCCCAGGACTGCTACTTCAATAACAAATGTTGGTTTGGTCCAAAATAATCCATTGTTATATCCAAATAGCGGCGTTTTGTTCGTGCGTTCCAGACACTATCCGAAATGGTAAATCAGGGTCACGAGCATGGCGCAATTCGTGACAAAAAATGTCTAAATATTCCATTACCGTACTTCGAAGCATGTCAACTGCTGTTTAAAATCCATTTTTATGCCATTTTTCTCGTAAAAAAGCGATAATATTCCGACCGGGAATCTCCGTTTAGGTAAACAGAGGAAAGAAAACAAAGCATTCGGTCGACGCGGGCACGCACCTGAGTCTCACAGTACTATAACCAGCCACTACCCAAACGCGCTACTTCTTTTCAGCCAAGGCCTGCAAAGCCACGATTCAGCTTTTTGCCGCCTTCTGAGAGCCCATGTGAGCCGTAGGAAGTGTCACGTAACAGCAGAGATCCTTTGTAATGGATAGAGATGGCAAAGAAGGCCAAGAAATGTTCAGACAGGGTACTTCCTGTACAGAATCTTCTCAGGTTTTGACCTGCCATTTGAGTTCTGTTATACTCACAGACACCATTCAAACAGTTTTAGAAACTTTGGAGTGTTTTCTATCCAAAGCCAATAATTATATGCATATTCTAGTTACTGGGCAGGAGTAGTAACCAGATTAAATCGAGTACGTTTTTTATCCAGCCGTGTCAATACTGCCCCCTAGCCCTAACAGGTTAAACATGTCCCGTTGGTATGATAGTCTTGATCAGAACTCATCCAGTTTATTCTCCAATGATTGCACGTTGGCTAATAGGACGGATGGTAGAGGCGAGTTACCTACTCGCCGTCGGATTCTTACAAGGCACCCCGACCTACGTCCTCTATATCTCCATCTCTTCTACATGCGAATGACGGGGATTTTGGCCTTGTACGATGTCTGAATTAAGTCCTTAGCTCGTTTAAGAAAAGCTTGTTTAAGAAAAAAATATTTGTCCAGTACGAGGTGAGTAATATCTAGAAGCTATTTTCCTTCATAAGAAACGGTGGCAGAAACATTAAGTACAAAATAAGTTACAAATAATGTGAAAAAACACACACAATTGGTTAGGAGCCTGTAAAACGGCAGCCATCTCCTCCGGCGCCATTTTCATTTTCATCGAGCTGAGATGTCTCTAGTTAGGTTTCAGCCAATCACCTCCTGAGGTTTCAGTTCCCTTAGTGCTATTGAATGTCTATTTGATTTGTGCACTGACCTGCAAGGAGTCTGTTAAGTGGTGTGTGTGTGTGTGTGTGTGTGTGTGTGTGTGTGTGTGTGTGTGTGTGTGTGTGTGTGTGTGTGTGTGTGTGTGTGTGTGTGTGTGTGTGTGTGTGTGTGTGTGTGTGTGTGTGTGTGTGTGTGTGGCGTGTATGCGTGCGTGCGTGCATGCACACTTCCATGCATTTTCCTCCGTGTGTGTGTGTGCTTCCGTGATTGTGTGTGTTGGAAATACACTGTGTGTCCCTGGCAGTATAAACCAATTTTCTGTACATCAAGCTTTCACTATAGTTTATAGCAGTGTGTGACCAGAATAAACCCTCTGATAAACAATTATTTACTCTTTTGACATCAAGAGTTCAGAGGTTGTCTTGGAGATGTAAGACTGCGTTCAATACCCTTAATTTAAATGATTACTTCATTTCCATTTTCATCATAGTCCAGTAGCCTTGACGACATTAGAGTCCAGTAGCCTTGACGACATTAGAGTCCAGTAGCCTTGACGACATTAGAGTCCAGTAGCCTTAACGACATTAGAGTCCAGTAGCCTTGACGACATTAGAGTCCAGAAGCCTTGACGACATTAGAGTCCAGTAGCCTTGACGACATTAGAGTCTAGTAGCCTTGAAGACATTAGAAGCACTAATAACAACATTAGAACCTGACCATTGAGAGTTCCGGTCGTATTAAATGTCAAAGAACGAGTTTATTTCATATTGAGTTTTTCAAATTCTCATCTGAAGTGACAAAACAGCCATCTGGAGTTCAGAGTTCATCTTGAATGTGAAAGACAGAGCTCAGATAGAGCCTCATTTTATTTTACAAAATGTTGTGTCGTATTCCTCCTCTGTGTGGACTGAATCTCAGAAAGCTGATTCATTAAACCTGACAGGTGTGAGGTGAATTCCTTCCAGTGTTTTAGCGAGCTGAGGTGTTTTAGCGAAGCTGTCGTGTCAGGTCTGCAGAGAGTACAGGAGGTCAGCTTGGCCGGGCTAATGGCTATCGGGCCTCAGTCACAACTCAACACTGCTATCCCATTAGGAAGACAAGCTATCATTAGGACACAACACAGACAGGCTAGCACGTACGTACACACACACACATTTTCTCCTCTCTCTTGTCTCTGAGTAAAATATTTTAATAATAACATGAGAGGAAAGGAACCGTGTCAGGGAGTGATATATACCCTCCATTGGACACACAACATTTAGTTTTCATTAAGGGTTACACACGTACCCAAGTGGTCACACACACAATTACACACATACAATTACACACACACAATTACACACACACACACTCATAGGGGCGGAGGGGATGGAAGGATAGGAAGAAATAAGAGGGCGAAAGAGAGAGAGAGAGGGAGAGAGAGTGAGAAAGCTCGTCATTAAAGCGAGAAAGAGACACATTAACATGACAAGTGTTATGAGACCATAGAAGATAATGTCTTTGTGTGATGACTATACATACTATTTACGACGCAGGCTAATATTATCCCTGACCTGAACCACAGTAAGCTCTAGAAATGAGGGAAGAGAGAATTGAGAGGAGAGGAAAAGGTCAATGTGAGAATGCGTGTTTCATGATGAGCGATGTGTGTGTAGTCCTCTCTGGCCTTCCCTGGTCACGGCGGCCGTGCGGCGAGGCGCTACGCAGGGTGGAGGAGTGATGAAGGAGGTTGGAAATGGCCAGTCTGTCAGCGATATAGGACTCAGAGCAGTAAATTAATATTACACGCCTCTTAAAGCTGTTTTATTTTGGGATTTACTGGTCTCCCCTGAGAGAGAGAGAGAGAGAGAGGCAGAGACAGAGAGAGAAAGGATTTTATTTGGGTCTCAGCTCATCTGCTTTGCTTATGCGGCGGCAATTGACCACGCTCAAATATTATTTTATTAGCAACTGGGTTCTTGTCACATTATGGACATTTCTTACCGAAAAACAAGGAATATATTTTTTTAAATACACAACACATGTTCTCCAATACTGTCCTTTGTAGAAAAACATGTTGAGAAAACATGGGGTTATGGTAATAGCTGTCTGTGTTGCGTTACAACCATTACCTCCCCTATATTCAACCATTACCTCCCCTATATTCAACCATTACCTCTCCTATATTCAACCATTACCTCTCCTATATTCAACCATTACCTCCCCTATATTCCTCTCCTCTCTTCTCTCCTCCACTCTTCTCCTCCACTCTCCTCTCCTCTCCTATTCTCCACTCCCTTCCCCTCTCCTCTCCTCTCCTCTCCTCCCCCCCTCCTCTCCTCCCCTCCTCTCTAAGGATCTGAGTTGTAGGGTGGACAGACAGCAGAGCACTTCTCTTCTCTTCTTGTCCTGTCCCCTCTCTCATCATTTCTTCATCTCCTCTCCTCCTCCTCCTCCTCCTCTCCTCTGCCACTTGTGATGTGAGTTCTAGCGGTAGTCAGACAGCAGAGCTATATCACATAGTGTGACTGACTGACTGACTGTCTGGATTTATGACCAGCAGTCAGTCAGTCAGCTGTGATCTTTAAAGCTAGGAGATTAAGAGCCGGAGAGTCTCCTCTCCATCCTGAGATAGGGCTCAGAGTTAACCCAGAGAAAGACTAAGGCTGGTCAAAGAAAACCCCCTCATTAGCTTCAGCTTTGAGTTATTTCAGTGTGAGTGTGAGTGTCTGAACAACAAACCAGGACACACACGTACTGTACACAATGTCCCCTTACTCAATGGAGACATTGTGTGTTTGCCATGTACCGTTGTTGTTGACAGTAATAAAGATACAGGGCAGAGGTAAATTCACCTCACTGAATTCGGGAGAGTATACCTAGTCTTCTCCACTCTGAAACCAATGTAACAGCAAGGTCTCTCAACCAAAAAGCCCCGGAAGACATTGTAAAAAATAATCAGTTTCAGGGTATTCTACCTATTGACAGTTTGTGGTAATAATGTGTTGGACTGCCCTTTACTAAAATCACTTTTTTTCTATGTCTGTTAGTCTATCTATGGACTGTTTTTAACAAGTGGTTTCAGGGTATATAGGTTATACAACTATTGTATTTGGTTGTCTTTTCAACCAAAATATTTTTCTTTCTCTTTCCTGTTTTGTCTCCCAGTTGGTTCGGAGCACGTTGCCACGGTGACACTTCCTGCATCCTTCAACGATCTGTTTCCACACTTCCTGGTGGAGCCTGACGATGAGTACATAGTGAAGAACAAGCCCGTCACCCTGACCTGTCGCTCCACTCCGGCAACACAGATCTACTTCAAATGTAACGGGGAGTGGGTCCATCAGGATGATCACCTGATAGAACGCAACGTGGACCCTGCAACAGGTAAACCAATTACTAGGTCATTCAGCAGAGACTTTTATCAGAAGTGGCTTACAGATTCCTAACACTTAGTATTTGCTTGTACATTGACAGAAAGTAATCTCACATGGCCGGCTCTTAGTGCCTGGAACAATGACAACATTATGCTTTACAGAGCGTGCCACTCCTCCACCTCCGCCAGCTCATCCACTTCTGCCACCTCCTCCACCTCCTCCACTTCCGCCACCTCCTCCATCTCCTCCACCTCCTCCACCTCCGCCAGCTCCTCCACTTCCGCCACCTCCTCCATCTCCTCCACCTCCTCCACCTCCGCCAGCTCCTCCACTTCTGCCACCTCCTCCACCTCCGTCACCTCCTCCACCTCCTCCACATCTGCCACCTCCTCCACCTCCTCCACTTCTGCCACCTCCTCCACTTCTGCCACCTCCTCCGCTTCTGCCACCTCCTCCACCTCCTCCACTTCTGCCACCTCCTCCACCTCCTCCATCTCCTCCACATCCTCCACCTCCTCCACCTCCGTCACCTCCTTCACCTCCTCCGTCTCCTCCACCTCCTCCACCTCCGTCACCTCCTCCACCTCCGTCACCTCCGTCACCTCCTCCACCTCCGTCACCGCCTCCATCTCCTCCACCTCCTCCATCTCCTGCACCTCCATCACCTCCTCCATCTCCTCCACCTCCACCACCTCCGCCATCTCTGCCAGCTCTGCCCTAAGCGCTGCAGCTTGTTGTGACTGTCAGGTACACTCAGTCTAGTTGGGATCTGATCCAGGGTTCTGGTGTTGCGTTGTATTACCTCCATCTCCATGGACACATCATATTAGTAATCTATGGTGTGATTAATACGGTTGTGGTCTTGACAACCATGTATGTTTCGGTTGTCAAGGTAACATTAACGACCTTGGTTCATCTCTTAGATGTCTCCCTTATCTCACCGTGGTATGCAGTTATCTGTTATAGCATAATGTTAGTTTTCCTCTGGTCTGCCCTCCAATCCTCTGGCGGTGTCTGTCTCTGGGCCCTGTCACCAACTGCTTTCTCTCGCTCTCTCTCTATCTCTAGCCATCTCTCTCTCTCGCTCTCTCTCTCGCTCTCTCTCTCCACCTCTGTCTCGCTCTCGCTTTCTCTCTCTCTAGCCATCTCTGTCTCTCTCTTGCGCTCTCTCTCTCTCCACCTCTGTCTCTCTCTCTCTCCACCGCTCTCTCTATCTCGACTCCTCCGTCTTCCGGCCGCACAGGACAGGATGAAATACAAGTCATATTAAAAGGCTGCAGCTAATAATGCTTTATCAATTAGCAGGCGGTACAAGGCTATTATAATCATCCAGGACTCTCCTCTCCTCATCTCCTATTCTCTCCTCCCCTCTCTTCCCCTCTCCTACCCTCCCCTCGCCTCTCCTCTCCTCTCCTATTCTCCCCTCCCTTCCCCTCTCCTCTCCTCCTCTCCTCCCTTCCCCTCTTCTCCACTCTCCTCTCCTATTCTCCCCTCCAGTCTCCTCTCCTCCACTCTCCTCTCCTATTCTCCTATTCTCCTATTCTCCTCTCCTCCCTTCCCCTCTCCTCCACTCTCTTCTCCTATTCTCCCCTCCTCTCCTATCCTCTCCTCTCCTCTCCTATTCTCCCCTCCCCTCCCTTCCCCTCTCCTATTCTCCTATTCTCCTCCTCTCATCCTCTCCTCTCCTCTCCTCTCCTCTCCTCTCCTCTCCTCTCCTCTCCTCTCCTCTCCTCTCCTCTCCTCTCCTATTCTCCCCTCCCCTCTCCTCCACTCTCATCTCCACTCCTATTCTCCCCTCCCTTCCCCTCTCCTCTCCTCTCCTATTCTCCTATTCTCCTATTCTCCTCTCCTCTCCTCTCCTCTCCTCTCCTCTCCTCTCCTCTCCTCTCCTCTCCTATTCATTGCTGTTCATTAGAGCTCAGGGTTCTGAGGAATTTGAATATAGCGGCGTATCGGCTTCTGGTTAAATTGTGTGCTGGACTGTTCTCCGATAGGCTGATAGCCCATTAAAGATCATGTTTAATTATTGCTCTTTTCAGCCACCCCATCCATTAGGAAATGAGGACTTTTAAATGTACTCTTAAATGTCCTTGTATTTTAGTAAGTAAAAATAGACAGTTCAGTTTCCTCAATTGTTCAACAAAAAAATATCTAATTCATCAAAGTTACAACTTAAAATAGACAGACAGAAATCCAGACACAGACTGAAATCTCAACACAGGACAGAATCCAGACAGGACAGAATCCAGACAGGACAGAATCCCGACACAGGACATATCTATGTTTGATCCCTCCTCTATTCCTATGATTAATACTGCTGTTGTATGTATTAAATAAAGGAGATCTGCTTCCTCTAAACCCAGCTTCTCTTTCCATCGGATCAAAAAAATGAGGTCAGGTCAATCAGAAAATACATATTTTATAAAGATGAAAACCTATGGTGGCTGATTCACAAATGGCACTCTATTCCCTATGTAGTGCACTACTTTTGCCCAGAGCCCTATCTATAAAGGCAATAGAGTTCTATTTGGGACGTAGCTAGTGGCACCATAATATCACAAGATTATTTAGATGTTTCAGGAAGTAATAGCTAGATGGTTTAAAAGATTTTGAGCAACATAACGTACGGTATTGATGGAGGAACAGACAGAGGGATCACCGTGACGATAAAGCCGGCAGGTTGTAAGAGGAAGATTATATTCTCTCAGGTGATGTCCCAAATGGGACACAATTCCTTGTAAACTCATTTTGACCAGGGCCCATTGCGCCCCCATAGACACTAGGTAAGGTATAGAGTGCCGTTTGGGATGCAGAATTCTAGAGGACAGGACACGTTAGGAGTGGTACGGTATTAAATAGGGTATTAAAATATATCATACGACGAGACCACCATATACAACTGTATAACTCAGGCAGGAGGTACAGTGCATCCTGAAAGTATTCAGACCCCTTGACTTTTTCCACACTTTGTTATGTTACAGCCGTATTCTAAAATGTATTACATCTGGGGGGTTTCGCTCATCAATCTACACACAATATCCCATAATGACAAAGCAAAAACAGGTTTTTAGGCATTTTTGCAAATGTATTAAAAATAAACAATTGAAATATCACATTTACATAAGTATTCAGACCCTTTACTCTGTACTTTGTTGGGTATGACGCTACAAGCTTGGCAGACCTGTATTTGTGGAGTTTCTCCCATTCTTCTCTGCAGATCCTCTCAAGTGCTGTCAGGTTGGATGGGGAGCGTTGCTGCACAGCTATTTTCAGGTCTCTCCAGAGATGTTCGATCGGGTTCAAGTCCGGGCTGTGGTTGGGCCACTCAAGGACATTCAGAGACTTGTCCCGAAGCCACTCGTTTGTTGTCTTGGCTGTGTGCTTGGGGTTGTTGTCCTGTTGGAAGGTGAACCTTCGCCCCTGTCTGAAGTCCTGAGCGCTCTGGTGCAGGTTTTCATCAAGGATCTCACTGTACTTTGCTCCGTTCATCTTTCCCTTAATCCTGACTAGTCTCACAGTCCCTGCCACTGACAAAACATCCCCAGGGCATGATGCTGCCACCACCATGCTTCACCGTAGGGATGGTGCCAGGTTTCATCCAGACATGACGCTTGGCATTCAGGCCATATGGTTACATTTTGGTTTCATCAGACCAGAAAATCTTGTTTCTCATGGTCTGCGAGACTTTAGGTGCCTTTTGGCAAACTCCAAGCAGGCTGTCATGTGGCTTTTACTGAGGAGTGGCTTCCGTCTGGGGAGTGGCTTTACTGAGGAGTGGCTTCCACCATAAAAGCCTGATTGGTGGAGTGCTGGTTGTTCTTCTGGGAGGTTCTCCCATCTCCACAGAGGAACTCTGGAGCTCAATCAGAGTGACCATCGGGTTCTTGGTCACCTCCCTGACCAATGCCCTTCTCCTCCGATTGCTCAGTTTGGCCGGGCGGCCAGCTCTAGGAAGAGACTTGACTTGACTTCTTCCCGAGTGGTGCAGCGGTCTAAGGCACTGCATCTTAGTGCTAGACACGTCACTACAGACCCTGGTTCGAATCCAGGCTGTAACACAACCGGCCGTGATCTGGAGTCCCATAGGGCGGTGCACAATTGGCCCAGCGTCAACCGGGTTAGGGTTTCGTCGGGTTAGGCCGTCATTGTAAATAAGAATTTTGTTCTTAACCTCTATGGGCTAGGTGGGACGCTAGCGTCCCCCCCGTGGTGCACTCCATCAACAGCAGGTGCATTTCAAGAGCGGCAAATTTGAAACCAAATAAATGTCAAAATTCAAATTTTTCAAACATACAACTATCTTACACCCTTTGAAAGATAAACATCTCCTTAATCTAACCACGTTGTCCGATTTCAAAAAGGTTTTACGGCGAAAGCATAAAGTTAGATTATGTTAGGAGAGTACATTGACAATAGCTGTGTGTAATGTTTTGTCAATTCAAAGACAGGGTCACCAAAACCATAAAACCAGCTAAAATGATGCACTAACCTTTTACAATCTCCATCAGATGACACTCCTAGGACATTATGTTAGACAATGCATGCATTTTTAGTTCTATCAAGTTCATATTTATATCCAAAAACAGCGCTTTACTATGGCATTGATGTTGAGGAAATCGTTTCCCTCCAATAACCGGCAGTCAAGTCAGCACCACAAATTAAATAATTAAAATTAGAAAACATTGGTAAAATATTATATTGTCATTTAAAGAATTATAGATTCTTAGAATTATAGATTATAGAATCTCTTGAACGCAATCAACTTGCCAGATTTAAAAATAACCTTACTGGGAAATCACACTTTGCAATAATCTGAGCACTGCGCCCAGAAAAATACGCGTTGCGATACAGACTAGCCGCCATGTTGGGGAGATCTAAAATCGAAAATACTATGTAAATAATCCATTACCTTTGATTCTCTTCATCAGATGTCACTTCCAGGTATCACAGGTCCATAACGAATGTAGTTTTGTTCAAAAAAGCTCATCATTTATGTCCAAAAATCTCCGTCTTGTTAGCACATGATCTAAGCCCGCCAGACTTCACTTCATGAACGAGGGGAAAAAATATATTTACGTTCGTTCAAACATGTCAAACGTTGTATAGCATAAATCATTAGGGCCTTTTTTAACCAGAACATGAATAATATTCAAGGTGGACGAATGCATTCTCTTTTATAACGTATTGGAACGAGGGTACCCAACATGAACTCACGCGCCAGAGTCTAATCGGCCATCACCGTTCCATGGCTCTTGTTCGGTCAGATCTCACAGTAAAAGACTCAAAACACTTTGTAAAGGCTGGTGACATCTAGTGGAAGCAATAGGAAGTGCCAAAACATTAATCAACCCCTGTGTGTTTCAATGGCATAGGCTTAAAGGTAATTCAACACATCAGGTATCCACTTCCTGTCAGAAAATGTCTCAGGGTTTTGCCTGCCAAATGAGTTCTGTTATACTCACAGACACCATTCAAACAGTTTTAGAAACTTTAGGGTGTTTTCTATCCATATATAATAAGTATATGCATATTCTAGTTACTGGGTAGGATTAGTAACCAGATTAAATCGGGTACGTTTTTTTATCCAGCCGTGAAAATACTGCCCCCTAGCCCCAACAGGTTAAGTGACCTGCCTAGTTAAATAAAAATAAAATAATGATGGCCACTATGTTCTTGGGGACATTCAATGCTGCAGACATGTTTTGATACCCTTCCCCAGATCTGTGCCTCGACACAATCCTGTCTTGGAGCTCTACGGACAATTCCTTCGACCTCATGACTTGGTTATTGCTCTGCCATGCACTGTCAACTGTCGGACCTTATATAGACAGGTGTGTGCTTTTCCAAATCATGTCAAATCAAATTTAATTTACCACAGGTGGACTCCAATCAAGTGGTATAAACATCTCAAGGATGATCAACGGAAACAGGATGCACCTGAGCTCAATTTCGAGACTCATAGCAAAGGATCTGAATACTTATTTAAATAAGGTATTTCAGTATTTTATTTTTAATAAATTAGAAAACATTTCTAAAAACCTGTTTTTGCTTTGTCACTATGAAAATTGATGAGGATATATATATATATTTTTTTTTATTAATTAATTTTAGAGTAATGCTGTAATGTAACAAAATGTGGAACGAGCCAATGGGCCTGAATACTTTCCGAATTGACTGTATATGAGTCTTGTAACTGTACAACTCAGGCAGGAGGTATGTGAGTCTTGTCACTACTATTCACTCATGGCGAGTGAGTCTGTATTACTTAGTCACTGATTATTCAGTGTTTTCATCAGTGCTGTTTATCTCCATGTAAGCATCTACCTGACGTACTAGATAGACTACCGTGCTGTATATATCCAGTTCACCATCTATCTCTTTTACACTAGATAGACTACAGTAGAGTGTCTTGCGAAAGGGCACCATATCTCCTGATTATTTCTCTGCAGTGTTTTCATCATATCAGTCCAGCTGTATGCAATCATTTCAATCAGCAGCAGCAGAAGAAAAATCACTATAATAATCATTCATTTTCATGAAGATGACAGTCATCGGTGTGCGTTGAGACGGGAAGACAGGAATGAGGAACGCATGTATTTTCCACTTGACAGACCGGTGTTGTCACGGCGTTGTCACGGGTGACGGAGACGCAGCTTCAGGACCACGTTATGCATCAACCCCATCAGATGAAACACAAACACAATCAAATAAATCCATCCTGTTTCTGTCTGTACAAGAAATCATCTACTCACATTGCCGATCTCCTCTCTCTACAAAATGAGTCTGATGAGAGATGAATCCTTTTTTTTTATCTCTATTTTAACAAGGAAGACAGAGACCTAGTTATTTCAAAGAGAAAACCCGCTGAAATAAAACTGTGATTAAATGCATCAATGATGGCATTTGTTTCCGCAATGAGGCCGGTGTCTGAATTAATTTGTTGGGGCAGAGAGGAGGAATTAGAACCCTTCAGGGATTTGACAGTTTTCCTGGATTTGGGTGGGTTACAATCCGAAAGAACAATTACGTAATAATCAAATCAAATCAAATTGTGTTTGTCACATGCGCCGAATACAACATGTGTAGACCTTACAGTGAAATTCTTCCTTACAAGCACTTAACCAACAATGCAGTTTTAAGAAAATACCTAAAAAAGTAAGAGATTAGAATAACAAATTATTAAAGAGCAGCAGTATATAACAATAGCAGGGCTATATACAGGGCTATATACAGGGTGTTACGGTACAGAGTCAATGTGGAGGCTATATACAGGGGGTACCGGTACAGAGTCAATGTGGAGGCTATATACAGGGTGTACCGGTACAGAGTCAATGTGGAGGCTATATACAGGGGGTACCGGTACAGAGTCAATGTGGAGGCTATATACAGGGTGTACCGGTACAGAGTCAATGTAGAGGCTATATACAGGAGGTACAGGTACAGAGTCAATGTGGAGGCTATATACAGGGGGTTCTGGTACAGAGTCAATGTGGAGGCTATATACAGGGGGTACCGGTACAGAGTCAATGTGCGGGGGAACCGGTGTCAAGGTAACTGAGGTAATGTGTACATGTAGGTAGAGTTATTAAAGTGACTATGCATAGATAATAACAGAGAGTAGCAGCAGCGTAAAAGAGTGGGGGAAATGCAAATAGTCTGGGTAGCCATTAGATGTTAGATGTTCAGGAGTCTTATGGCTTGGGGGTGGAAGCTGTTTAGAAGACTCTGTGACCTAGACTTGGAGCTCCAGTACCACTTGTCCCTCAACGAAATCAAGAAAAAGGAGATGATTGTGGACTACAGGAAAAGGAGGATAGCAACACCCTGTATATAGCCTCCACATTGATAGAGAACAGTCAATGACTAGGGTGGCTGGAGTCTTTGACAATTTTTAGGGCCTTCCTCTGACACCGCCTGGTGTAGAGGTCCTGGGTGGCAGGAAGCTTGGCCCCCGGTGATGTACTTAGCCATACGCACTGCCCTCTATAGAGCCTTGCAGTCGGAGGCTGAGCAGCTGTGCTTCCCTTTGTAGTCTGTAATAGTTTGCAAGCTGAAGCACAGAATAACTGATGAATTTACAAATGCTCAATACCTATTGAATATGGCCGGTGTCAGTAAACGTTGGCAAAAAAACAATTAAATTGTTGCCAGCAGCACAGTTACAGTCACCAAAACTCTGGATAACATAAAAACAGCCTAACAAGCTCCGCTAGGGCGAGTAAAATGGTCAGAGTGAGGTGTTCTCTGATTTGTGTCTGGTAGTAGCTAGCAAGCTTGCCAACGTTAGCCAGTTAGCTTGGGTGCTTGACTGTTGTTGTGAGGTCAGAACGGATCAACCCTACTGCTCTGCCAGAGTGTCCAGTGTGCGCTCTGAACAGACAATCTGACAACTCTCTGGAGTTACAAACCCCCAAAGCGTTGAATTTACGAACACACCCAAATTCGTAAAATGTCTAGCTAGTAATTTGTTATGCTAACAAGCTAGCAAGAGGTTGCATAGCAACAGCATTAACTGCCTTAGTAATGTGATGTCTTAGTAATGTGATGTCTTTGTATTTTGATGCCTTAGTAATGTGATGTCCTAGTAAAACACTAGGGTTGATGTGTTCCCTCACTAGCAGTTTTTTTTTATTGATACAATTAATTTATTTTCACTATAATTAGTCATCAATATATTACTGTACTAACTGAGGGAAGGGACTAGTTTCCCTGCTTAGTTACTTATCAGGTTAGGTACACCATGAGACTGAGCGAGCGAGTGAGAGAGAGAGCTAGAGAGAGAGCGAGAGCGAGAGCAAGAGAGAGAGAGAGTGAGAGAGAGAGAGAGAGGGGAAGACAGAATATTAAATCGTCTAACTGGTGATGTGAATTGAATAGTATGACGTTGTTGAAATTGCTTATGTGTATTAATAATACCTGGACTAATATATACTACCTATAGGCTGGTATTCAATTATTTATCTCCATCTGGAACATGCTACTGTACACATCGAACACTCCCTCTCTGTACCGTAATACCCTGTATATAGCCTCGACTTTGACTCTGTACCGCAATACCCTGTATATAGCCTCCACTATGACTCTGTACCGGTACCCCCTGTATATAGCCTCCACACATCGAACACTCCCTGGATGATCTATCTGGATGTGATTGAATACTGACCTTTCATTTGTAACAGGCACTAACAGACTGTAAATGAGAACAATTCCAACAGTTTCATAATATTCACATCAACAGTTAGACACTTTAATATTCTGTCTTCCTCAGAATAACAGTGCCGGAGGAGATGGATGCCATTTTACGATCTCCTAACCAATTGTGCTATTGTGTATTTTTACATTTTAGTCATTTAGCAGACGCTCTTATCCAGAGCGACTTACAGTAGTGAATGCATACATTTCATTTCATGCATTTTCATTTATTTTTATTTTTTTCGTGCTGGCCCCCCGTGGGAATCAAACCCACAACCCTGGCGTTGCAAACACCAAGCAGGAGTTGCAAGCACCATGCTCTACCAACTGAGCCACAGGGAAGACTTCTAGTACTGGAGGAATACTTTTTCTCCAACGAGTAGGACGAGAAGGATTTATTTCAGATGCCCGACAAGGCCCTCATCCCTGTCATTCGCAGGTGAAAGAGACAGAGATACTGGGGACGAAGATCTGGGGACGAAGATCTGGGTGCCTTGTAAGGATCCGACTCCGAACGGGTAATCTCCCTTTACCATCGGTCCTATTAGCCAACGTACAATCAATGGAAAATGAAATAGACGAACTATAAACGATCACGTATATCCTACCAACGGAACATTAAAAACGGTAATATCTTATGTTTCACCGAGTCGTGGCTGAACGATGACATGAATAACATACATCTGGCGGGTTTTAAGCTTTTTCGGCAATAAGTGCATCGATGACTTCATCCCCACTGTGACTGTACGTACATACCCCAACCTGAAGCCATGGATTACAGGCAACATCTGCACTGAGTTAAAGGGTAGAGCTGCTGATTTCAAGGAGCGGGACTGTAACACGGAAGCTTATAAGAAATTCCGCTATGCCCTCCGATGAACCATCAAACAGGCAAACCGTCAATACAGGACTAAGATTGAATCGTACTACACCGGCTCCGACGCTGGTCGGATCTGGCATGGCTTGCAAACTATTACAGACTACAAAGGGAAGCACAGCCGTGAGCTGCCTAGTGTCACGAGCCTACCAGACGAGCTAAATTACTTCTATGCTCGCTTCCAGGCAAGGAACACTGAAACATGTACGAGAGCACCAGCTGTTCCGGACAACGATGTGATCACGCTCTCTGTTGTCGATTTGGGTAAGACCTTTAAACAGGTCAACATCCACAAGGCCGCAGGGCCAGACGAATTACCAGGACGTGTACTCCGAGCATGTGCACAGCAAGCGGTACCGGAACGCCAAGTCTAGGTCCAAAAGTTTCTTAACAGCTTCTACCTCAAGCCATAAGACTCCTGAACAGCTAATCAAAGGGCTACCCAGACCCCTCTTTTATGCTGCTGCTACTCTCTGTTTATTGTCTATGCATAGTCACTTGAACTCTGCATACATGTAGATATTACCTCAATTACCTCGACTAACCGGTGCCCCCGCACATTGACTCTGTACCGGTACCCTCTGTATATAGCCTCCACATTGACTCTGTACTGGTACCCCCTGTGTATAGTCTCCACATTGATTCTGTACTGGTACCCCCTGTATATAGTCTCGCTATTGTTATTTTACTGCTGCTCTTTAATTATATGTTACTTGTATTTTTTTTTCTTCTATTTTTCTTTACTTAACACTTGTTTTTCTTAAAACATTGTTGGTTAATGGCTTGTAAGCATTTCACTGTAAACGTTCTACACTGGCACATGTTACAAATACAATTTGATTTGATTTGATTTGTTAAGTCATGAATTGGGATAATATAATTAATATTAAAAATAATATAATATAATAATAGCAATTCTGAACCAGGAAGTGAAACCGCTGTTATAATGATGTTGTCGCATTCTTCAAAGGCTTTTGTGTCCTCACACACACACGCACACGCACACACACACACACACACACACACACACACACACACACACACACACACACACACACACACACACACACACACACACACACATATACTGTAGCCCTAACAGTGGTTTACTGTAGAAAAGTCATTATACATGTCACTCAAACAGCACCCGTGTTCCAGCTGGAAGTCGGAACGGTTGAGTTCCCAATAAGCACCCTATTCGTACTGCACTACTTTAGGCCAGGGCCCATAGGGTAGAGCACTATGTAAGGAATAGGGTGCCGTTCAGGACGCAGCCTGTCTGTCCTCTGATTTGTCATATTTATTTACCTTCCTCTCTGGTTGAATCCTGGCAATGAGAGAGATTGATTATCAATACGATCTGTCTATGCTTGACTTGTAGGAGGGTGTGTGTTTGTGTGTTTGTGTGTGTGTGTGTGTAAAGTATGTGTACGTACAGTGTGTGTGTGTGTGTGTGCGTGCGTGCGTGCGTGTGTGTGTGTGTGTGTGTGTGCGTACATTATGTGTGTGTGCGTGTGTGTTTGTGTGTGCGTACAGCATGTGTGTGTGTGTGTGTGTGTGCGTGTTTGTGTGTACACACAGTATGTGTGTGTGTGTGTGTGTGTGTGTGTGTGTGTGTGTGTGTGTGTGTGTGCGTGCGTGCGTGCGTGTGTGTGTGTATACTTGGTGATATTTTCCCTTCTTAATGAACTAAATTCCACTCATGATTCTATGGAATGCTCTCTCCCTCTGTCGCATAATCCTTGGTTCTAGTGAGGTTTAAGATGTGAAATACCTGCTAGGAGGTAGGTAGAGGTATTTCACATCTAATACCATTACGGTCCTGGATGGAAACTGAGAAGAAATTGAGATTAGGGAGAGAGAGGGGGTGAAAGAGAGAGAGAGAGAGATAAATGACACTCTCAGCACACAAATACCTACCTGGAGGTAACAGCATTACCTCCCCCATATTCCCCCCTATACACAACGGGTCACAAAAACGGATCACAGCTCCTGCAGCTCTGTCGGACGCTGGGTATGTACATAGTTAACTTCTTGGGGCTATGTGGGACGCTAGCGTGCCACCCGTGGTGCACCCTATCAACAGCAGGTGCATTTCAAGAGCGGCAAATTTGAAACCAAATAAATGTCAAAATTCAAATTTTTCAAACATACAACTATCTTACACCCTTAGAAAGATAAACATCTCCTTAATCTAACCACGTTGTCCGATTTCAAAAAGGTTTTACGGCGAAAGCATAAAGTTAGATTATGTTAGGAGAGTACATTGACAATAGCTGTGTGTAATGTTTTGTCAATTCAAAGACAGGCGTCACCAAAACCATAAAACCAGCTAAAATGATGCACTAACCTTTTACAATCTCCATCAGATGACACTCCTAGGACATTATGTTAGACAATGCATGCATTTTTAGTTCTATCAAGTTCATATTTATATCCAAAAACAGCGTTTTACTATGGCATTGATGTTGAGGAAATCGTTTCCTTCCAATAACCGGCAGTCAAGTCAGCGTCACAAATTAAATAATTAAAATTAGAAAACATTGGTAAAATATTATATTGTCATTTAAAGAATTATAGATTTACATCTCTTGAACGCAATCAACTTGCCAGATTTAAAAATAACCTTACTGGGAAATCACACTTTGCAATAATCTGAGCACTGCGCCCAGAAAAATACGCGTTGCGATACAGACTAGCCGCCATGTTGGGGAGATCTAAAATCGAAAATACTATGTAAATAATCCATTACCTTTGATTCTCTTCATCAGATGTCACTTCCAGGTATCACAGGTCCATAACGAATGTAGTTTTGTTCAAAAAAGCTCATCATTTATGTCCAAAAATCTCCGTCTTGTTAGCACATGATCTAAGCCCGCCAGACTTCACTTCATGAACGAGGGGAAAAAATATATTTACGTTCGTTCAAACATGTCAAACGTTGTATAGCATAAATCATTAGGGCCTTTTTTAACCAGAACATGAATAATATTCAAGGTGGACGAATGCATTCTCTTTTATAACGTATTGGAACGAGGGTACCCAACATGAACTCACGCGCCAGAGTCTAATCGGCCATCACCGTTCCATGGCTCTTGTTCGGTCAGATCTCACAGTAAAAGACTCAAAACACTTTGTAAAGGCTGGTGACATCTAGTGGAAGCAATAGGAAGTGCCAAAACATTAATCAACCCCTGTGTGTTTCAATGGCATAGGCTTAAAGGTAATTCAACACATCAGGTATCCACTTCCTGTCAGAAAATGTCTCAGGGTTTTGCCTGCCAAATGAGTTCTGTTATACTCACAGACACCATTCAAACAGTTTTAGAAACTTTAGGGTGTTTTCTATCCATATATAATAAGTATATGCATATTCTAGTTACTGGGTAGGATTAGTAACCAGATTAAATCGGGTACGTTTTTTTATCCAGCCGTGAAAATACTGCCCCCTAGCCCCAACAGGTTAATGGTAGGCTTCGAGGTGGACTCCTACAATAGGTACAGTTATAGCTCATCTCTTGGCAGTAGTACTGTAGACTACTTTATCACTGACCTCAATCCAGAGTCTCTCAAAGTGTTTACAGTCAGCCCACTGACACCCCAGATCACAGTAAAATCACAGTCTATTTGAACAGAGCAATACTCAAACATGAGGCATCAGAGCTAATGGAACTGAATAATAACTGAATAATAACACATTAAACAAACAACAACACAAAGAATTATCTATCCAAAATGGAGATGTATGGATAAAACACGTATCCAATCTTTTTGGCCCTGTAACAAAGAATAAACAGCAAAAATATATACAATTCTTAGAATCAACTATTAAAGACTACCAGAACCCACTGGATTCTCCAATTACATTGAATGAACTACCCTCCAACCCAAAAAATCCTGTGGTGTTGAATGAAATGAAATGATAACATATACAGACCACAAATTTACAATTGGCTATACTTAAAGTCTTTAACATTATCCTCAGCTCTGGGATTTTCCACAATATTTGGAACCAAGGACTGATCACCCCAATCCACAAAAGTGGAGACAAATTTCACCCCAATAACTACTGGGGGATATGCGTCAACAGCAACCTTGGGAAAATCCTCTGCATTATCATTAACAGCAGACTTGTACATTTCCTCAGTGAAAACAATGTACTGAGCAAATGTCAAATTGGCTTTTTACCAAATTACCGTACAACAGACCACGTATTCACCCTGCACACCTTAAATGACAAACAAACCATCAACAGGTCTGCCACAGTCGGCAGACCTGGCTCTCAAGAGAAGACAGGCTATGTGCACACTGCCCACAAAAGGAGGTGGAAACTGAGCTGCACTTCCTAACATCCTGCCAAATGTATGACCATATTAGAAACACATATTTCCCTCACATTACACACACCCACAAAGAATTTGAAAACAAATCCAATTTTGATAAACTCCCATATCTATTGGGTGAAATACCACAGTGTGCCATCACAGCAGCAAGATTTGTGACCTGTTGCCACAAGAAAAGGGAAATCAGTGAAGAACAAACCAATATAAAAACAACCCATATTTATGTTTGTTTATTTTCCCTTTTGTACTTTAACTATTTTCTCATCGTTTCAACACTGTATATATCCATAATATGACATTTTAAATGTCTTTATTCTTTTGGAACTTCTGTAAGTGTAATGTTTACTGTTAATGTTTATTGTTTATTTCACTTTTGTTTATTATCTATTTCACTTGCTTTGGCAGTGTTAACATATGTTTCCCATGCCAATAAAGCCCTTAAATTGAATGTAAAAATTGAGAAAGCGAGAGAAACCATCATCAGTATTTTCATCCCGTATGTCCTCTTCTCGTCAAAATACAGTCTTCTTCTTCTTCTCTGATGTTACCTCTCTCAACACCGGCTGTTCTGTTCTGACTGAATTTAAAATAGTGGATCTGTGAGGGGCAGGGAGGCAGGGAGGGACATGACAGTTAAATATTCCATAGAGGGTTTTGATAGGCAGAGCAGCTCAAAGGAGCTCAGTGGTTTGACAGGTACTGCTTTGTGATTTTGGCCCCAAGGAACATCTCACCAGATGCATTTTCACAGTCAGTGTGCTCAAACAAATATCAAATCACAGCCCTCCTACAGTAACTGCGCTGTCAACCAGGAGAACTGGGTTGAGAGAGAGAGAGAGAGAGAGAGAGAGAGAGAGAGAGAGAGAGAGAGAGAGAGAGAGAGAGAGAGAGAGAGAGAGAGAGAGAGAGAGAGAGAGAGAGAGAGAGAGAGAGAGAGAGAGAGAGAGAGAGAGAGAGAGAGAGAGAGAGAGAGAGAGAGAGAGAGAGAGAGAGAGAGAGGAAAAGGCCCCTGGTGTCATGTCTGGTGGGGTAAGTGTGTGTGTCAGAGCTGTGTGTAAGTTGACTATGCAAACAATTTGGGATTTTCAACACATTAATGTTTCTTATAAAAAGAAGAAGTGATTTACTCAGTCTCTCCTCAACTATTAGCCAAGAGAGGCTGGCATGCATAGTATTTATATCAGACCTCTGAATACATTGAAGAGTAAAATGTGCCTCTCGGTTCTGGGCCAGCTGCAGCTTAACTTGGTATTTCCTTGCAGCACTGGACCACACGACTGGATAATAATCAAGTTAAGACAAAACTAGAGCCTGCAGATGTTGTTTTTTTGGAGTATGGTGTCAAAAAAGCAGAGCATCTCTTTATTACGGCTAGACCTCTCACCATCTTCACAAACCATTGAATCTATCTGTTTGACAGTTTATAATCTAAGGTAACGCCAAGGAATTTAGTCTCCTTAACTTGTTCAACAGCCATGCCATTCATGAGCAGATTCAGCTGAGGTCTAAGCACTTAACCTCTATGGGCTAGGTGGGACGCAAGCGTCCCACCCGTGGTGCACTCCATCAACAGCAGGTGCATTTCAAGAGCGGCAAATTTGAATCCAAATAAATGTCCAAATTCAAATTTTTCAAACATACAACTATTTTACACCCTTTGAAAGATAAACATCTCCTTAATCTAACCACGTTTTACGATTTCAAAAAGGTTTTACGGCGAAAGCATAAATTTAGAGTATGTTAGGACAGTACATTTACAAGAGTTGTGTGTAATGTTGTGCCAATTCAAAGACAGGCGTCACCAAAACCATAAAATCAGCTAAAATTATGCACTAACCTTTTACAATCTCCAACAGATGACACTCCTAGGACATTGTGTTAGACAATGCATGCATTTTTAGTTCTATCAAGTTCATATTTATATCCAAAAACAGCGTTTTACTGTGGCGTTGATGTTCAGGAAATCGTTTCCCTCCAATAACCGGCATTCAAGTCAGCACCACAAATTAAATAATTAAAATTAGAAAACATTGGTAAAATATTATATTGTCATTTAAAGAATTATAGATTTACATCTCTTGAACGCAATCAACTTGCCAGATTTAAAAATAACCTTACTGGGAAATCACACTTTGCAATAATCTGAGCACTGCGCCCAGAGAAATACGCGTTGCGATACAGACTAGCCGCCATGTTGGGGAGATCTAAAATCAAAAATACTATGTAAATAATCCATTACCTTTGATTCTCTTCATCAGATGTCACTTCCAGGTATCACAGGTCCATAACGAATGTAGTTTTGTTCAAAAAAGCTCATCATTTATGTCCAAAAATCTCCGTCTTGTTAGCACATGATCTAAGCCCGCCGGACTTCACTTCATGAACGAGGGGAAAAAATATATTTACGTTCGTTCAAACATGTCAAACGTTGTATAGCATAAATCATTAGGGCCTTTTTTAACCAGAACATGAATAATATTCAAGGTGGACGAATGCATTCTCTTTTATAACGTATTGGAACGAGGGTACCCAACATGAACTCGCGCGCCAGGTTTCTAATGGGCCATCATCGTTCCATGGCTCTTGTTCGGTCAGATCTCCCTCCAGAAGACTCAAAACACTTTGTAAAGGCTGGTGACATCTAGTGGAAGCAATAGGAAGTGCCAAAATATTCCTCAGCCCCTGTGTTTTTCAATGGCATAGGTTTAAAGGTAATACAACACATCAGGTATCCACTTCCTGTCAGAAAATGTCTCAGGGTTTTGCCTGCCAAATGAGTTCTGTTATACTCACAGACACCATTCAAACAGTTTTAGAAACTTTAGGGTGTTTTCTATCCATATATAATAAGTATATGCATATTCTAGTTACTGGGTAGGATTAGTAACCAGATTAAATCGGGTACATTTTTTTATCCAGCCGTGCAAATACTGCCCCCTAGCCCTAACAGGTTAACAGACTGTAGTTTTGGCAAGTCAGTTAGGACATCTACTTTGTGCATGACACAAGTAATTTTTCCAACAATTGTTTACAGACAGATAATTTCACTTATAATTCACTGCATCACAATTCCAGAAGGTCAACTTCTGAAAGACAAATTGACATAATTTGAGTCAATTGGAGGTGCACCTATGGATGTATTTCATGGCCTACCTTCCAACTCAGTGCCTCTTTGCTTGACATCATGGGAACATCAAAAGAAATCAGCCAAGACTTCAGAAAAAAGATTGTAGACGTCCACAAGTCTGGTTCATCGTTGGGAGCAATTTCCAAATGCCTGAAGGTACAACATTCATCTGTACAAACAAAAGTACGCAAGTATAAACACCATGGGACCACGCAGCCGTCATACCGCTCAGGAAGGAGACGTGTTCTGTCTCCTAGAGATGAACGTACTTTGGTGTGAAAGTGCAAATCAAACCCAGAACGACAGCAAATGACCTTGTGAAGATGCTGGAGGAAATGGGAACAAAAGTATCTATATCCACAGTAAAACGAGTCCTATATTGACATAACCTGAAAGGCCGCTCAGCAAGGAAGAAGCCACTGCTCCAAAACCGCCATAAAAAAAGCCAGACTATGGTTTGCAACTGCACATGGGACAAAGATTGTACTTTTTTGGAGAAATGTCCTCTGGTCTGAAGAAACAAAAATAGAACTGTTTGGCAATAAAGACCATCATTATGTTGGGAGGAAAAAGGGGGGAGGCTTGCAAGCCAAAGGACACCATCCTAACCGTGAAGCACGGGGGTGGCAGCATCATGTTGTGGGGGTGCTTTGCTGCAGGAGGGACTGGTACACTTCACAAAATAAATGGAATTATGAGGAAGGAAAGTTATGTGGATATATTGAAGCAAAATCTCAAGACATCAGTCAGGAAGTTAAAGCTTGGTCGCAAATGGGTCTTCCAAATGGACAATGACCCCAAGCATACTTCCAAAGTTGTGGCAAAATGGCTTAAGGACAACAAAGTCAAGGTATTGGAGTAGCCATCACAAAGCCCTGACCTCAATCCCATAGAAAATGTATGGGCAGAAATGAAAAGCATGTGCGAGCAAGGAGGCCTACAAATTTTACTCAGTTACACCAGCTCTGTCAGGAGGAATGGGCCAAAATTCACCCAATTTATTGTGGGAAGCTTGTGGAAGGCTATCCGAAACGTTTGACCCAAGTTAAACAAGTTAAAGGCAATGCTACCAAATACTAATTGAGTGTATGTAAACTTCTGACCCACTGGGAATGTGATGAAAGAAATAAAAGCTGAAATAAATCCTTCTCTCTACTATTATTCTGACATTTCACATTCTTAAAATAAAGTGGTGATCCTAACTGACCTAAGACAGGGAATGTTTACTAGGATTAATTGTCAGGAATTGTGAAAAACAGAGTTTAAATGTATTTGGCTAAAGTGTATGTAAACTGTACCTCAATTATATTGTATTTGGTACAAATCATTCCTTAACTATTTAACTAACTATTCAGCAGTCTTATGGCTTTGGGGTAGAAGTTGTTCAGGGTCTTGTTGGTTCCAGACCGTTTTCCGTGCGGTAGCAGAGGGAACAGTCTATGACTTGTGTGGCTGGAATCTTTGACAATTTTTAGGGCCTTCCTCTGACACCGCCTGGTATATAGGTCCTGGATGGCAGGAAGCTTGGCCACAGTGATGTACTGGGCCGTACACATTACCCACTGTAGTGCCTTGCGGTCGGAGGCCGAGCAGTTGCCATGCCAGGCAGTGATGCAACCAGTCAGGATGCTCTCAATGATACAGCTGTAGAACCTTTTGAGGATCTGTGGACCCATGCCAAATCTTTTTAGCCTCCTGAAGGGGAAGAGCCGTTGTTGTACCCTCTTCACGACTGTCTTGGTGTGTTTGAACCATGATAGTTCCTTAGTGATGTGGACACCAAGGAACGTGAAGCTCTCGACCCGCTCCGCTACAGCCCCGTCGATGAGAATGGGGACGAAGTAGGTGAATATGTGTGTGTACATGTGTGTTCTTTTATGCCTCTGAGGTCCACAGTGGGGTCTGATAGTGTGAAGTATTGAAGGTGTTAATGCCCTGCCATTCTCACATGAAGAGTACAGGGCTGCTAAATGAAGACCGTAGATTAGATTAGACTTTATCCACATTTAATCACTTCACGCTATGGGATTCTGAGTAGTGCAGCGGTCTAAGGTACTGCATCGCAGTGCTAAAGGCGTCACTACAGACCCGGGTTCGATCCTGGGCTCTATCACAACCGGCCGTGATCGGGAGTCCCATAGGGTGGCGCACACCTCCTTTGCCTGTAATCCACAATCATCTCCTTTGTCTTGTTGACGTTAACCTCTATGGGCTAGGTGGGACGCAGGCGTCCCACCCGTGGTGCACTCCATCAACAGCAGGTGCATTTCAAGAGCGGCAAATTTGAATCCAAATAAATGTCAAAATTCAAATTTTTCAAACATACAACTATTTTACACCCTTTGAAAGATAAACATCTCCTTAATCTAAATCTCCTTTACGATTTCAAAAAGGTTTTACGGCGAAAGCATAAATTTAGAGTATGTTAGGACAGTACATTTACAAGAGTTGTGTGTAATGTTGTGCCAATTCAAAGACAGGCGTCACCAAAACCATAAAATCAGCTAAAATTATGCACTAACCTTTTACAATCTCCAACAGATGACACTCCTAGGACATTGTGTTAGACAATGCATGCATTTTTAGTTCTATCAAGTTCATATTTATATCCAAAAACAGTGTTTTACTGTGGCGTTGATGTTCAGGAAATCGTAACAGCCACTGCCAGCCTGTGGCGCGATTTTCAAAACCTTAAAAATCCTATTACTTCAATTTCTCAAACATATGACTATTTTACAGCCATTTAAAGACAAGACTCTCGTTAATCTAACCACACTGTCCGATTTCAAAAAGGCTTTACAACGAAAGCAAAACGTTAGATTATGTCAGCAGAGTACCAAGCCAGAAATAATCAGACACCCATTTTTCAAGCCAGCATATAATGTCACCAAAACCCAGAAGACAGCTAAATGCAGCACTCACCTTTGATGATCTTCATCAGATGACAACCCTAGGACATTATGTTATACAATACATGCATGTTTTGTTCAATCAAGTTCATATTTATATCAAAAACCAGCTTTTTACATTAGCATGTGACGTTCAGAACTAGCATACCCCCCGCAAACTTCCGGGGAATTCGCTAACATTTTACAAAATTACTCACGATAAACGTTCACAAAAAGCATAACAATTATTTTAAGAATTATAGATACAGACCTCCTCTATGCACTCGATATGTCCGATTTTAAAATAGCTTTTTGGTGAAAGCACATTTTGCAATATTCTAAGTACATAGCCCAGGCATCACGGGCTCGCTATTTAGACACCCGGCAAGTTTAGCACTCACCATAATCATATTTACTATTATAAAAGTTTGATTACCTTTTGTTGTCTTCGTCAGAATGCACACCCAGGACTGCTACTTCAATAACAAATGTTGGTTTGGTCCAAAATAATCCATCGTTATATCCGAATAGCGGCGTTTTGTTCGTGCGTTCCAGACACTATCCGAAATAGTAAAGAAGTGTCGCGCTCATGGCGCAATTCGTGACAATAAAATTCTAAGTATTCCATTACCGTACTTCGAAGCATGTCAACCGCTGTTTAAAATCAATTTTTACGACCTTTTTCTCGTAGAAAAGCGATAATATTCCGACAGGGAATCTCCTTTTCGGCAAACAGAGGAAAAAATCCCAAAGGCGGGGGCGGTCGGGGTCACGCGCATAAGCCAGTGTCCCTTGATCGGCCACTTGAGAAAGGCGATAATGTGTTTCAGCCTGGGGCTGGAATGACGACATTCTGTTTTTTCCCGGGCTCTGAGCGCCTATGGACGACGTGGGAAGTGTCACGTTAGAGCAGAGATCCTTAGTAAATGATAGAGATGGAAAAGAAGTTCAAGAAATGGTCAGACAGGCCACTTCCTGTAAAGGAATCTCTCAGGTTTTGACCTGCCATTTGAGTTCTGTTATACTCACAGACACCATTCAAACAGTTTTAGAAAATGTAGGGTGTTTTCTATCCATATGTAATAAGTATATGCATATTCTAGTTACTGGGTAGGAGTGGTAACCAGATTAAATCGGGTATGTTTTTTTATCCAGCCGTGTCAATACTGCCCCCTATCCTAAACAGGTTAACATCAGTTCACAGCATCTCAATGTATTACAAAATAGCTTTATCCTTATTAATACATTCTATACAACCACTTGGATAGCTGAGGCTATTATATAAACAGTTTTATGGTAATATGGCTATATTGTCTCTTCTGAGTATCACAAAATTGTACCAAGCGGACCAGTTCGTAGCTGGATTCTTCACCAATCTTCCATACCTTCTTCTCCAGAACATAAATGTCGTTCGGTTCCCCAATTCTGTGAGTTGGAAGAATTTCCTGTGTCTCTCTATGGGCCATGTGGCAAGAGATTCTCCTCTGGAATTTTACCACCCCTTCACACAGGGCCTGGGTGGGGGGAGGTAGGTTGGTGGATGGTGCAAGGGGGACGGGGTCAACTGTCCTCCCTGTACTCAAAGAGGGCAACGTCATGACATTACCTTCACTTTCTTGGTTACAGGAACTATGGTGGTCTCCTTGAAACATGTTAGTATTACAGATAGGGTCAGGGAGAGGTTGAAAATGTCAGTGTAAGAGAAGACACTTGCCAGTTGGTCAGTGCCTGCTTGGAGTACACGTCCTGGTAATCCGTCTGGCCCTGCGGCCTTGTTAATGTTGACCTGTTTAAAGGTCTTACTCACATCGGCAACGGAGAGCGTGATCACACAGGCATCCGGAACAGCTGGTGCTTTCATGCATGCTTCTGTGTTGCTTGCCTCGAAGTGAGCATAAAAGGCCTTTAGCCCGTCTGGTAGGCTCTCGTCACTGGGCAGCTCACGGCTGGGTTTCCCTTTGCAGTCCATAATAGCTTGCAAGCCCTGCCACATCTGACGAGTGTCAGAGCCGGTGTAGTAGGATTTAATCGTAGTCCTGTATTGATGATTTGCTTGTTTGATGTTTCGTCTGACGGCATAGCGGGATTTCTTATAAACTTCTGGATTAGTGTCCCGCTCCTTGAAAGCTGCAACTCTAGCCTTTAGCTCATTGCGGATGTTGCCTGTAATTCCTGGCTTCTGGTTGGGATATGTACGTACTGTTACTGTAGGATGAGAGAAAGAGAGATTTGGAGAGCTAGATAGAGATAGAGAGAGACGGAGACAAAAGAGAGACAGAAAGACAGAGACACAGAGAGAAAGACAAACATGCATGGAGACACAGAGAGACAGAGACACAGATAGACAGACACGGAGACACAGAGAGACAGAGACACAGAGAGACAGAGACAGTGAGACAGAGACACAGAGAGTCGGAGAGACAGAGACACAGAGACATAGACAGAGACAGAAACAGAGAGACAGACAAAAAGACAGATATACAGACACAGAGAGACAGGGAGACAGAGAGGTAGAGAGACAGACACAGGGAGACTGAAAGACAGAGAGATAGAAAGACAGAGAGACAGAGAGGCAGAGAGACAGAGAGGCAGAGAGACAGAGAGACAGACACAGGGAGACAGAGAGACAGAAAGACAGAGAGACATGGAGACAGGGAGACAGGAAGACAGAGGCACAGAGACACATAGAGACAGAGACACAAAGGGACAGAGAGAAAAATACAGACACAGAGAGACAGATAGACAAAGAGACAGAGAAAGATAGACAGAGAGACAGAGACAGAGAGACAGACATAGAGAGACAGAGAGACAGACACAGGGAGAAAGAGAGACAGACACAGGGATACAGGGAGACAGACACAGGGAGACAGATAGACAGGGAGACAGAGTCACAAAGAGACAAAGACACAGAGACACACAGAGAGACAGAGAGACAGCGACAGATAGACAGGGAGACAGAGAGACAGACATAGAGAGACAGTGAGACAGAGAAACAGACATAGAGAGACAGTGAGACAGCGACAGATAGACAGGGAGACAGCGAGACAGACATAGAGAGACAGTGAGACAGAGAGACAGACATAGAGAGACAGTGAGACAGAGAGACAGACATAGAGAGACAGTGAGACAGAGAGACAGACACAGGGAGACAGAGAGACAGACAGAGAGACAGGGAGACAGAGAGACAGACATAGAGAGACAGGGAGACAGAGAGACAGACATAGAGAGACAGTAAAACAGAGAGACAGACACAGGGAGACAGAGAGACAGACACAGGGCGACAGAGAGACAGAGAGACAGACAGCAAAAGAGAGATGGAAAAAGAGAGATGGGAAGGCACAGAAAGAGGGAGTGATAGTAGGGAGGGATGGACACCTCTCAACAGAAACACCAACTCCAGTGTAAAAGGTGAAAGGAGGACCAGAACATAGATAGGTCTAATGTTTTAATTCCCTCCTCCTCCATTAAAACCCAAAATGCATCTTGTTTCTACATTATTACTCAGTTGGCAGATGGTCTTATCCTGAGAGACGCAGCGTTACAACAATACCATATAAAGGGAGGAACAGCAGTTAAAATACAGCGTTTTACATGAAATAAATGAAATTACATTTGTTTGTCATTCATTAGACCTAACAGATGTAAGATCAAGATATTCTCTGTCAAAATCAAGATATTCTGTGTCAAAATCAAGATATTCTGTGTCAAAATCAAGATATTCTGAGTCAAAATCAATATATTCTGTGTCAAAATCAAGATATTCTGTGTCAAAATCAAGATATTCTGTGTTTCAGAAATGTCTACTATATTTTGCACGTGCGCAATGGACATACATTACATATGTAGCTGCATCTTCATGTGTGATGTCATCATGGTAATTGGTGTGAGATGAGATTTCAAAATGCCTCAGAAATTTGCTGAGAGATTCAGGTATATAGATTTTCCTTCCTTGTGCCGTCCACTACAGTATGCTGCAGGTTGTTTCTGGGATGCGGTCAGTCTGTGTGTGTGTTTGTGTCTCTATTGAATGTTTACATTTACATTCGCCTGCACCCCTCCCTGAGATTACCTTAAACTCTCTCTGCCTTCCAACTAAACCCTCTTCAGTCAGATTACCTTAAACTCTCTCTGTCTTCCAACTAAACCCTCTTCAGTCAGATTACCTTAAACTCTCTCTGCCTTCCAACTAAACCTTCTTCAGTCAGATTACCTTAATCTCCCCTGCCTTCCAACTAAACCCTCTTCAGTCAGATTACCTTAAACTCCCCTGCCTTCCAACTAAACCCTCTTCAGTCAGATTACCTTAAACTCTCTCTGTCTTCCAACTAAACCCTCTTCAGTCAGATTACCTTAAACTCTCTCTGCCTTCCAACTAAACCCTCTTCAATCAGATAACCTTAAACTCTCTCTGCCTTCCAACTAAACCCTCTTCAGTCAGATTACTTTAAACTCTCTCTGCCTTCCAACTAGGAGGAGGGAGGAGGGAGGAGGAAGGAGGGAGGAGGGAGGGAGAGAGGAGGGAGGGAGGGAGGGAGAGAGGTATGGAGGAGGGAGGGAGGTAGGGAGGAGGGAGGGAGAGAGGTATGGAGTAGAGAAGGTAAAGCAAAGCATAAAGCATGGGGAGTTGATTTGTATGGTGCAAATCAATCTGGCAGCTGCCTGGTTTACCTGTAGCCTCTTTAGTGTGATGCCCAAGGCCATGACAACAGGAGCAGGAAGGAAGGGAAACGTCTGAGAGAGAGAGAGAGAGAGAGAGAGAGAGAGAGAGAGAGAGAGAGAGAGAGAGAGAGAGAGATGTTAGCAGGGGTAAATGATTGCATCTTTCATTCCGGTTATCTGATAACTCCACTGACAGGACTCATGCTTTATAAAGGTACAAAGCAGGGAGCAAGGCCTCACCTTTCTTCTGACGTGTGTTTTTGTTTCATGTCTATCTCTGTGTGTGTGTGTGTGTATCATCCCATGCAGGTGTGGGCCCAGGTGTGTTAGACAGATAAAGAGATGGAGGACATCTGACAGAGGTCCAGGCTCTCTCTACCCTCAGGGAACAGGAAAAACATAACACACACCTTCAGTCTCTGTAACTCCAGGCTGTGTGCTATCCCTGTCTACCTGTCTGTCAATCACCTGTTCTACCAGTCTGTCAATCACCTGTTCTACCTGTCTGTCAATCACCTGTTCTACCTGTCTGTCAATCACCTGTTCTACCTGTCTGTCAATCACCTGGTCTACCTGTCTGTCAATCACCTGTTCTACCTGTCTGTCAATCACCTGGTCTACCTGTCTGTCAATCACCTGTTCTACCTGTCTGTCAATCACCTGTTCTACCTGTCTGTCAATCACCTGGTCTACCTGTCTGTCAATCACCTGTTCTACCTGTCTGTCAATCACCTGTTCTACCTGTCTGTCAATCACCTGGTCTACCTGTCTGTCAATCCCCTGATCTACCTGTCTGTCAATCACCTGGTCTACCTGTCTGTCAATCACCTGGTCTACCTGTCTGTCAATCACCTGGTCTACCTGTCTGTCAATCACCTGGTCTCCCTGTCTGCCAATCACCTGGTTTACCTGTCTGTCAATCCCCTGGTCTACCTGTCTGTCAATCACCTGGTATACCTGTCTGTCAATCACCTGGTATACCTGTCTGTCAATCACCTGGTCTACCTGTCTGTCAATCACCTGGTCTACCTGTCTGTCAATCACCTGTTCTGCTGGAGAGATAAAGAACCATGACGAACACAGGGGTTTTGGTACATAGTATGGGTGTGTCCTGTAAATAGTATGGGTGTGTCCTGTAAATAGTATGGGTGTGTCCTGTAAATAGTATGGGTGTGTCCTGTACATAGTATGGGTGTGTTCTGTAAATAGTGTGGGTGTGTCCTGTAATAGTATGTGTGTGTCCTGTAGATAGTATGGGTGTGTCCTGTAAATAGTATGGGTGTCCTGTAAATAGTATGGGTGTGTCCTGTAGATAGTATGGGTGTCCTGTAAATAGTATGGGTGTCCTGTAAATAGTATGGGTGTGTCCAGGCACCCTATACCTTACTTAACAAACACATGCATGTCCATACGGTCCTGGTCTAAAGTAGTGCACTATATAGGGAATAGGGTTCCATACAGTCCTGGTCTAAAGTAGTGCACTATATAGGAAATGGGGTTCCATAGAGCCCTCGTCTAAAGTAGTGCACTATATATAGGGAATAGGGTGCCATTTGGGACACCCCCTATGAATAATGATCAACTGTGTTTTAAGTAAAGGCAACATTTTACACGGAGAGAGCGACATGAAATAACTAAACACTGTTTACGTAGCTACCTGCATCTGCTGCTGAGAATCCTTACTGGCTGCATTATCATGCATGAGACACTCTGCTGCTGAGCATCCTTACTGGCTGCATTATCATTCATGGGACACTCTGCTGCTGAGAATCCTTACTGGCTGCATTATCATGTATGGGACACTCTGCTGCTGAGAATGCTTACTGGCTGCATTATCATGCATCCTTACTGGCTGCATTACCATGCATGGGACATGCTGCTGCTGAGAATGCTTACTGGCTGCATTATCATGCATGGGACACTCTGCTGCTGAGAATCCTTACTGGCTGCATTATCATGCATGGGACACTCTTCTGCTGAGAATGCTTACTGGCTGCATTATCATGTATGGGGCACTCTGCTGCTGAGAATGCTTACTGGCTGCATTATCATGCATCCTTACTGGCTGCATTACCATGCATGGGACATGCTGCTGCTGAGAATGCTTACTGGCTGCATTATCATGCATGGGACACTGCTGCTGAGAATCCTTACTGGCTGCATTATCATGTATGGGGTGGGTCTAACTCTATTGATTTATTTATCACAGCTTATTTAAATACGTCACGTTGTTCATTGAGAAATCTATTTTAAGAACTTGTGTGAATTAATTCATTATCACGTTTGCAACCTGTATTTATAAACACAATCACTACCTGGTTTATTTCTGTGTACTGATGATGTTGTTGTAGAGTTGTTTATGTTATTTTTTTCATGGGGCAGATCAGCTTTAATATTGCAGATTGTATCTTCTGTCAATGTAATTGATAAAATATATACTGTACCAGTCAAAAGTTTCGACACACCTACTCATTCCAGGGTTTTTCTTTATTTTTTACTGTTTTCTACATTGTTGAAAAGTAGTGAAGACATCAAAACTATAAAATAACACATATGGAATCATGTAGTAAACAAAAAAGTATTAAACAAATCTTAAAATACTGCTCAAAAAAATCAAGGGAACACTTAAACAACACATCCTAGATCTGAATGAAATAAATAATCTTATTAAATACTTTTTTCTTTACATAGTTGAATGTGCTGACAACAAAATCACACAAATATAATCAATGGAAATCCAATTTATCAACCCATGGAGGTCTGGATTTGGAGTCACTCTCAAAATTAAAGTGGAAAACCACACTACAGGCTGATCCAACTTTGATGTAATGTCCTTAAAACAAGTCAAAATGAGGCTCAGTAGTGTGTGTGGCCTCCACGTGCCTGTATGACCTCCCTACAACGCCTGGGCATGCTCCTGATGAGGTGGCGGATGGTCTCCTGAGGGATCTCCTCCCAGACCTGGACTAAAGCATCTGCCAACTCCTGGACAGTCTGTGGTGCAACGTGGCATTGGTGGATGGAGCGAGACATGATGTCCCAATTGGATTCAGGTCTGGGGAACGGGCGGGCCAGTCCATAGCATCAATGCCTTCCTCTTGCAGGAACTGCTGACACGCTCCAGCCACATGAGGTCTAGCATTGTCTTGCATTAGGAGGAACCCAGGGCCAACCGCACCAGCATATGGTCTCACAAGGGGTCTGAGGATCTCATCTCGGTACCTAATGGCAGTCAGGCTACCTCTGGCGAGCACATGGAGGGCTGTGCGGCCCCCCCAACGAAATGCCACCCCACACCATGACTGACCCACCGCCAAACCGGTCATGCTGGAGGATGTTGCAGGCAGCAGAACGTTCTCCACGGCGTCTCCAGACTCTGTCACGTCTGTCACATGTGCTCAGTGTGAACCTGCTTTCATCTGTGAAGAGCACAGGGCGCCAGTGGCGAATTTGCCAATCTTGGTGTTCTCTGGCAAATGCCAAACGTCCTGCACGGTGTTGGGCTGTAAGCACAACCCCCACCTGTGGACGTCGGGCCCTCATACCACCCTCATGGAGTCTGTTTCTGACCGTTTGAGCAGACACATGCACATTTGTGGCCTGCTGGAGGTCATTTTGCAGGGCTCTGGCAGTGCTTCTCCTGCTCCTCCTTGCACAAAGGCGGAGGTAGCGGTCCTGCTGCTGGGTTGTTGCCCTCCTACGGCCTCCTCCACGTATCCTGATGTACTGGCCTGTCTCCTGGTAGCGCCTCCATGCTCTGGACACTACGCTGACAGACACAGCAAACCTTCTTGCCACAGCTCGCATTGATGTGCCATCCTGGATGAGCTGCACTACCTGAGCCACTTGTGTGGGTTGTAGACTCCATCTCATGCTACCACTAGAGTGAAAGCACCGCCAGCATTCAAAAGTGACCAAAACATCAGCCAGGAAGCATAGGAACTGAGAAGTGGTCTGTGTTCCCCACCTGCAGAACCACTCCTTTATTGGGGGTGTCTTGCTGATTGCCTATAATTTCCACCTGTTGTCTATTCCATTTGCACAACAGCATGTGAAATTTATTGTCAATCAGTGTTGCTTCCTAAGTGGACAGTTTGATTTCACAGAAGTGTGATTGAGTTGGAGTTACATTGTGTTGTTTAAGTGTTCCCTTTATTTTTTTGAGCAGTGTATATTTTATATTTGAGATTCTTCACCCATTGCCTTGATGTCAGCTTTGCACACTCTTGGCGTTCTCTCAACCAGCTTCATGAGGTAGTCACCTGGAATGCAATTTCAATGTGTGCCTTGTTAAAAGTACATTTATGGAATTTATTTTCTTCTTAATGCTTTTGTGCCAGTCAGTTGTGTTGTGTCAAGCTAGGGGTGTTATACAGAAGATAGCCCTATAAGTCCATATAATGGCAAGACCAGCTCAAATAAACAAAGAGAAATAACAGTCCATCAGTACTTTTAACCCTCCTGCTGTGTTCCGTTCCAATTGGACCGATATACAAGTTTTCTCTCTGAAAAATGCAGTTCATTTAATCTGATTGTCATAAGGTTCCATGACTTTGTCCACACAGGGCATCTGAACACACAAAATACATTTTGATGATTTTCATTACATTTTGGGTGATTTATTTAACCTTTGTTCACCTGTGGTGTTCCCGGTCAAAAATGACTGGTCATTAGAAATGAATGGGTGAGACTACAAATAGTGTATAAAATTGACTTCAGGCACATGCCCATTCATCAGATAGACACACTTCCTCTCCCAGACCCCCACATGCATGTGTGTTTGAACACACACACACACACACACACACACACACACACACACACACACACTCCCCTTCTTGACTTCCATGGCAACCCCCACGGGAACCCCACACCTGTTGGCATTCTCACAAACAATCACAACATTGTTTCAATAATATATAAAACTTTTCTCGCAGCTCTGGTATATAAAGCTTTTTTGAGGCCTTGCTCACAAAACATTCTGTGGCAGCACAATGACCAAACGATATACTGTATGTGAGGCTCTTGATCATATCTTTGATCATGACACTGGTGAGGAGGAGAGAGTCCTTGTTAAACTTTGACACAAAGTAGTCTGTGATAAATAGCACAATATGTTTCATCGGAGTATTTGTTATAGTCAAAATAAGATACATTAGGCTTTTATTTACTCAAAAACATGTTGTATGAGCTCAGGTCAATGAGGCCTACAGGCCATAAATATCAAATAGAAGTTCAAAATGTGTAATGTTCACAAGAACTTCAGTTGATAAAAAGATCTAACACAATATTAGGTAATAATATATGTATTATTATGGATTTATAATCAGATATAATGGGGGTGGTCATTTTGGACCGGGAACACAGAATTAATTAACATGAAACGAACACAACAGGAGGGTTAAGATATGAAGGTCAGTCAATGTGGAGAATTTCAAGAACTTTGAGAAAAAAACATCAAGCGCTATGATGAAACTGGCTCTCCTGAGGACCGCCAAAGGAAAGGAAGACCCAGAGTTACCTCTGCTGCAGAGGATAAGTTCATTAGAGTTTGCACCTCAGATGGCAGCACAAATAAATTCTTCACAGAGTTCAAATAACAGACAGAACATCAACTTTTCAAAGAAACCACTACTAAAGGACACCAATAATAAGAAGAGACTTGCTTGCGCCAAGAAACACAAGCAATGGACATTAGACTGGTGAAAATTTGTCCTTTGGTCTGATGAGTCCAAATTTGAGAGTTGTGGTTCCAAACGCCGTGTCTTTGTGAGACGCAGGTTAGGTGAACGGATGACCTCCACATGTGTGGTTCCCACCATGAAGCATGGAGGAGGAGGTGTGATGGTGTGGGGCTGCTTTGCTGGTGACACAATGGGTGATTTATTTAGAATTCAAGGTACCCTTAACCAGCATGGCTACCACAGAATTCTGCAGCGATACGCCATCCCATCTGGTTTGTACTTAGTGGGGTTGACTATCATTTGTTTTTCAAAAAGGAAAATGACTCAACACACCTCCAGTCTGTGTAAGGGCTACTTTGACCAAGAAGGAGAGTGATGGAGTGCTGCATCAGATGACCTGGCCTACAAAATCACCCGACCTAACCCAATTGAAATGGTTTGGGATGAGTTGAACCGCAGAGTGAAGGAAAAGCAGCCAACAAGTGCTCAGCATATGTGGAAACTCCTTCAAAACTGTTGGAAAAGCATTCCTCATGAAGCTGGTTGAGAGAATGCCAAGAGTGTGCAAAGCTGTCATCAAGGCAAAGGGTGGCTACTTTGAAGAATAAAAAATATATTTTTATTTTTATTTGTTTGACCCTTTTTTGGTTACTACATGATTCCATATGTGTTATTTCATAGTTTTGAAGTCTTCAATATTATTCTACAATGTAGAAAATATTAAAAACAAAGAAAAACCCTTGAATGAGTAGGTGTGTCCAAACTTTTGACTGGTACTGTACATTTTTTAAATAAATTTGAGTTTAATATGTAATATATTTTCCTTTAATACTAACCCTAACCCCTAACCCTACCACCCGTAATCTCATTGGAGTAACAACAAAACGTAGGCTTCTACTTCCTGCTTATAGTACATACTATATACATTTTACAGACACAGTATATTTTACAATAGTTATATTTTATTTGTTTTTAGTCCCATCCTTCAGCTACCCTCAACCCCTCCCATCCAGTTTTGATTTCTATTTGCCAAATATTTTTCAACTGTACTTTTTTTCACAAAAGTTCTTGACGTTGTTATTATCGTTGTCAGATCCTGTGAATGAGCACCATGTTGTGAGTGTCATTGTGACTAATTAACCAAGTGATCTCAGAGAGAGACAGAGACAGAGAGAGAGAGAGAGAGAGAGAGACAGCGAGAGAGCGAAAGCGAGAGACAGAGAGAGACACAGAGAGAGACAAACAGAGAGAGAGAGAGAGAGAGAGCGAGAGAGGTCTAATTACAGGGAGAAATCATCATCCTCACCAGGACATTGGGCATATGAAAAGCATGAGGCATGTCATTCCTGTGAAATGTTAGTTGATATGATATCAACATTTCTGTTAGTTGATATGACAATAACATTTTCGACCTGCAAAATTATTAGTTAATAATTACTGTGCTGAAGCAGTCATTGCTATCATTTAAGTGTTTCCTATCAGATGATGAAAATAATAATAATAATAATAATAATAATTATATTACAATAATAATAATAATATTAATAAAAACAATAATAATAACAATAATAATAATAAAACAATAATAATAATAACAATAATGATAATAATTAAAAAGTATGATAATAATGACAATAGTAATAATAATAACGATAATAATAATAATAATAACAACAATAACAATAATAATAATAAAACAATAATAATAATAACAGTAATGATAATAATAAAAATAAGGATAATAATGACATTAATAATAACAATAACAATAATACAATAATAATAACAATAATAATAATAATACAAATAATGATAATAATGACATTAATAATAACAATAATAATACAATAATAATAACAATAACAATAATAAAACAATACTAATAATAACAATAATGATAATAGTGACAATAACAATTATTATAATAATATCAATAATGATAATAGTGACAATAACAATTATAATAATAATAATAGTAATCATAATAACAATAATAATTGACCTCAATGGTCTGCTGCTGGACACAACCCATTCTCAGCTAACAGTGGCCACTCATCATACAGCTACTTAGCATGGTGAAGGAGATGTGATGGTTGCAGCGTTAAATCGGTAACACAATTGGCCTTGGGGAATACTGTCTTTTGGTTCCTTGGTAAATCATTTGGTATTTGCCTTGGTTATAATGGTCATTGGGTTATCAAATCAAATGTATTTATATAGCCCTTCTTACAACAGCTGATATCTCAAAAGTGATGTACAGAAACCCAGCCTAAAACACCAAACAGCAAGCAATGCAGGTGAAGAAGCACGGTGGCTATTGAAGATATGGGTTGAAGGCTGGTAATAATAATAATAATAACTTTTTATATAGCGCTTTTCAATACAAGTAGTAAATAATAAAATACAAGTAAACAAATAAAGAGGAAGGAGAAGTAAAACATGTAAATCACATTGAAATCATCCATTAAAATTACTTTTATAAATCTGTCTTCAGTCCCTTCAGAAAGTATTCGTACCCCTTGACTTATTTTACATTTTATTGTGTTGGTTTAGGCCTATGTAAATAGGCGACTCAGGCCTTAGGTTATTGTCCTGCTGAAAGGTGAATTCATCTCCCAGAGTCATGCTTGTGTGTAGGAACGGACCAAGGCACAGCGTGAGTATCGTTCCACATCTTTTATTTGAATGTGAATCTTTGCAAGACAAACAATAAACTATAAACAAAACACAAACCGTGACGACAGCGGTGCAACATGCACTAACTCAAAAATAATCTCCCACAAACACAAGTGGGAAAAACAACTACTTAAATATGATCCCCAATTAGAGACAATGATGACCAGCTGCCTCTAATTGGGAATCATACAAAGAAAACATAGAAAAAATAAACTAGAACACAACATAGAAAAAATAAACTAGATTTAAAAAAAACAGTCACGCCCTGGCCTACTCTACCATAGAAAATAAGAGCACTCTATGGTCAGGACGTGACACCCAGTGTCTGGTGGAGAGCAGACTGAACCAGGTTTTCCTCTAGGATTTTGCCTGTGCATAGTTCTATTTTGTTTCTTTCATAAAAAATAACTCCCGTGTCCTTCCTGATGACAAGCATAACATAACATGATGCAGCCACCACTATGCTTGAAAATATGAAGAGTGGTACTCAGTGATGTGTTGGATTTTCCCCAAACATAACGCTTTGTATTCAGGACAAAAAGGTGTATATATTTTGGCAGTTTTACTTTATTGCCTTATTGCAAACAGGATGCATGTTTTGGAATATTTGTATTCTGTACAGGCTTCCTTCTTTTCACTCTGTCATTTAGGTTAGTATTGTGGAGGAACTACAATGTTGTTGATCCATCCTCAGTTTTCTCCTATCACAGACATCAAACTCTGTAACTGTTTTTAACCATTGGCCTCATGGTGAAAGTCCTGAGCGGTTTCCTTCCTCTCCGGCAACTGAGTTAGGAGGGACGCCTGTATCTTTGTAGTGACTGGGTGTATTGATACACCATCCAAAGTGTAATTAATATCTTCACTATGCTCAAAGGGATATTTACAATGTCATTTTTTTTTTACGCATAGGTGCCCTTTGTGAGGGATTGCAAAACTTGCCTCTTCTTTGAGGTTGAATCTGTGTTTGAAATTCACTGCTCAGCTGACGGACCTTACAGATAATTGTATTTGTGGGGTACAGAGATGAGGTAGTCATTCAAAAATCATGTTAAACACTGTTATTGCACACAGAGTGAGTCCATACATCTTATTATGTGACTTGTTAAGCACATTTTTACTCCTGAACTTATTAAGGCTTGCCATAACAAAGGGTTTGTATTATTATTGACTCAAGACATTTCAGGTTTTCATTTTTAATACATTTCAAAAGAATTCTGAGAACATAATTCCACTTTGACATTATGGGGTATTGCGTGTAGGCCAGTGATAAAAACAATCTTAATTTAATCCATTTTAAATTCAGGCTTTAACGCAACAAAATGTGGAACAAGTCAATGGGTGTGAATACTTTCTGAAGGCCCTGTAAAAACAGTCACTGAATCTACAAGCCTGATCTCCTCTGGCAGATCATTTCAAAGTCAGACAGGTCACGTCTAGGGGCCCTAATGGCAAATGCAGTGATGATAAATAAATTATTTAATGAAAATAAAGAAGTTTGAATATTTGGTTGTTTTGTAAAGAATTAATGTTATCAATTTCGATGAAATTAGGGGGGGGGGGGGTTAAGCACATGTTTGATTTTGAAGGATATTGCATCAAGTTTTTCATAGGAACTTCCTGCCTTTATTTGCCACATGGCATTTTAGCTTTTTAAAATGTAGGACCTCAACAACAACAAAAATGTTTCTCTCAAGGTGGGACCTCATCATTTCATGATAACACAAAATGTACAGTCTTCATGGTCTTCTAAACACACCTATTGTTTTTCTAAGGTACCATTGCCAATGTTCAGATTCTGACTCCCACACCTGTTCTGAGGCAGAGTAAGTTACCATGGCCAATGTTTAGATTCTGACTCCTGTTCTGAGGCAGGGTAAGTTACCATGTCCAATGTTTAGATTCTGACTCCCACCCCAGTTCTGAGGCAGAGTAAGTTACCATGGCCAATGTTTAGATTCTGACTCCTGTTCTGAGGCAGGGTAAGTTACCATGTCCAATGTTTAGATTCTGACTCCCACCCCAGTTCTGAGGCAGAGTAAGTTACCATGGCCAATGTTTAGATTCTGACTCCAACTCCTGTTCTGAGGCAGAGTAAGTTACCATGGCCAATGTTTAGATTCTGACTCCTGCTCTGAGACAGAGTAAGTTACCATGGCCAATGTTTAGATTCTGACTCCCACTCCTGTTCTGAGGCAGAGTAAGTTACCATGGCCAATGTTTAGATTCTGACTCCCACTCCTGTTCTGAGGCAGTGTAAGTTACTATGGCCAATGTTTAGATTCTGACTCCTGCTCTGAGGCAGAGTAAGTTACCATGGCTAATGTTTAGATTCTGACTCCCACTCCTGTTCTGAGGCAGAGTAAGTTACCATGGCCAATGTTTAGATTCTGACTCCCACTCCTGTTCTGAGGCAGTGTAAGTTACTATGGCCAATGTTTAGATTCTGACTCCTGCTCTGAGGCAGAGTAAGTTACCATGGCTAATGTTTAGATTCTGACTCCCACTCCTGTTCTGAGGCAGAGTAAGTTACCATGGCCAATGTTCAGATTCTGACTCCCACACCTGTTCTGAGGCAGAGTAAGTTACCATGGCCAATGTTTAGATTCTGACTCCTGCTCTGAGGCAGAGTAAGTTATCATGGCTAATGTTTAGATTCTGACTCCCACTCCTGTTCTGAGGCAGAGTAAGTTACCATGGCCAATGTTCAGATTCTGACTCCCACACCTGTTCTGAGGCAGAGTAAGTTACCATGGCCAATGTTTAGATTCTGACTCCTGCTCTGAGGCAGAGTAAGTTACCATGGCCAATGTTTAGATTCTGAATCCCACTCCTGTTCTGAGGCAGAGTAAGTTACCATGGCCAATGTTTAGATTCTGACTCCCACTCCTGTTCTGAGGCAGAGTAAGTTACCATGGCCAATGTTTAGATTCTGACTCCTGCTCTGAGGCAGAGTAAGTTACCATGGCCAATGTTTAGATTCTGACTGCCACTCCTGTTCTGAGGCAGAGTAAGTTACCATGGCCAATGTTTAGATTCTGACTCTCACACCTGTTCTGAGGCAGAGTAAGTTACCATGGCCAATGTTCAGATTCTGACTGCCACTCCTGCTCTGAGGCAGAGTAAGTTACCATGGCCAATGTTCAGATTCTGACTCCCACACCTGTTCTGAGGCAGAGTAAGTTACCATGGCCAATGTTTAGATTCTGACTCCTGCTCTGAGGCAGAGTAAGTTACCATGGCCAATGTTTAGATTCTGACTGCCACTCCTGTTCTGAGGCAGAGTAAGTTACCATTGCCAATGTTTAGATTCTGACTCCTGTTCTGAGGCAGAGTAAGTTACCATGGCCAATGTTTAGATTCTGACTGCCACTCCTGTTCTGAGGCAGAGTAAGTTACCATGGCCAATGTTTAGATTCTGACTCCTGCTCTGAGGCAGAGTAAGTTACCATGGCCAATGTTTAGATTCTGACTGCCACTCCTGTTCTGAGGCAGAGTAAGTTACCATTGCCAATGTTTAGATTCTGACTCCTGTTCTGAGGCAGAGTAAGTTACCATGGCCAATGTTTAGATTCTGACTGCCACTCCTGTTCTGAGGCAGAGTAAGTTACCATGGCCAATGTTCAGATTCTGACTCCTGCTCTGAGGCAGAGTAAGTTACCATGGCCAATGTTTAGATTCTGACTCCCACTCCTGTTCTGAGGCAGAGTAAGTTACCATGGCCAATGTTTAGATTCTGACTGCCACTCCTACTCTGAGGCAGAGTAAGTTACCATGGCCAATGTTTAGATTCTGACTCCCACTCCTGTTCTGAGGCAGAGTAAGTTACCATGGCCAATGTTTAGATTCTGACTGTCACTCCTACTCTGAGGCAGAGTAAGTTACCATGGCCAATGTTTAGATTCTGACTCCCACTCCTGTTCTGAGGCAGAGTAAGTTACCATGGCCAATGTTTAGATTCTGACTCCTGCTCTGAGGCAGAGTAAGTTACCATGGCCAATGTTTAGATTCTGACTCCCACTCCTGTTCTGAGGCAGAGTAAGTTACCATGGCAAATGTTTAGATTCTGACTGCCACTCCTGTTCTGAGGCAGAGTAATTTACCATGGCCAATGTTTAGATTCTGACTGTCACTGCTGCTCTGAGGCAGAGTAAGTTACCATGGCCAATGTTTAGATTCTGACTGCCACTCCTGTTCTGAGGCAGAGTAAGTTACCATGGCCAATGTTTAGATTCTGACTCCATGTTCTGAGGCAGAGTAAGTTACCATGTCCAATGTTTAGATTCTGACTGCCACTCTTACTCTGAGGCAGAGTAAGTTACCATGGCCAATGTTTAGATTCTGACTGCCACTCCTGTTCTGAGGCAGAGTAAGTTACCATGGCAAATGTTTAGATTCTGACTGCCACTCCTGTTCTGAGGCAGAGTAAGTTACCATGGCCAATGTTTAGATTCTGACTGCCACTCTTACTCTGAGGCAGAGTAAGTTACCATGGCCAATGTTTAGATTATGACTCCCACTCCTGTTCTGAGGCAGAGTAATTTACTATGGCCAAAGTTTAGATTCTGACTGCCACTCCTGTTCTGAGGCAGAGTAAGTTACCATTGCCAATGTTTAGATTATGACTGCCACTCCTGCTCAGAGGCAGACTAAGTTACCATGGCCAATGTTTAGATTCTGACTCCCACTCCTGTTCTGAGGCAGAGTAAGTTACCATGGCCAATGTTCAGATTCTGACTCCCACACCTGTTCTGAGGCAGAGTAAGTTACCATGGCCAATGTTTAGATTCTGACTCCCACTCCTGTTCTGAGGCAGAGTAAGTTACCATGGCCAATGTTCAGATTATGACTGCCACTCCTGCTCTGAGGCAGAGTAAGTTACCATGGCCAATGTTTAGATTTTGACTCCCACTCCTGCTCTGAGGCAGAGTAAGTTACCATGGCCAATGTTCAGATTCTGACTCCTGCTCTGAGGCAGAGTAAGTTACCATGGCCAATGTTTAGATTCTGACTCCGACTCCTGTTCTGAGGCAGAGTAAGTTACCATGGCCAATGTTTAGATTCTGACTCCTGCTCTGAGGCAGAGTAAGTTACCATGGCCAATGTTTAGATTCTGACTCCGACTCCTGTTCTGAGGCAGAGTAAGTAACCATGGCCAATGTTTAGATTCTGACTCCTGTTCTGAGGCAGAGTAAGTTACCATGGCCAATGTTTAGATTCTGACTGCCACTCCTGTTCTGAGGCAGAGTAAGTTACCATGGCCAATGTTTAGATTCTGACTGCCACTCTTACTCTGACGCAGAGTAAGTTACCATGGCCAATGTTCAGATTCTGACTGCCACTCCTGCTCTGAGGCAGAGTAAGTTACCATGGCCAATGTTCAGATTCTGAATCCCACACCTGTTCTGAGCCAGAGTAAGTTACCAAGGCCAATGTTCAGATTCTGACTCCCACACCTGTTCTGAGGCAGAGTAAGTTACCATGGCCAATGTTTAGATTCTGACTCCCACTCCTGTTCTGAGGCAGAGTAAGTTACCATGGCCAATGTTCAGATTATGACTGCCACTCCTGCTCTGAGGCAGAGTAAGTTACCATGGCCAATGTTTAGATTTTGACTCCTGTTCTGAGGCAGAGTAAGTTACCATGGCCAATGTTCAGATTCTGACTCCCACACCTGTTCTGAGACAGAGTAAGTTACCATGGCCAATGTTTAGATTTTGACTGTCACTGCTGCTCTGAGGCAGAGTAAGTTACCATGGCCAATGTTTAGATTCTGACTGCCACTACTGTTCTGAGGCAGAGTAAGTTACCATGGCCAATGTTTAGATTCTGACTCCTGTTCTGAGGCAGAGTAAGTTACCATGGCCAATGTTTAGATTCTGACTGCCACTCCTGTTCTGAGGCAGAGTAAGTTACCATGGCCAATGTTTAGATTCTGACTGCCACTCTTACTCTGAGGCAGAGTAAGTTACCATGGCCAATGTTTAGATTCTGACTCCCACTCCTGTTCTGAGGCAGAGTAAGTTACTATTGCCAAAGTTTAGATTCTGACTGCCACTCCTGTTCTGAGGCAGAGTAAGTTACCATTGCCAATGTTTAGATTATGACTGCCACTCCTGCTCAGAGCCAGACTAAGTTACCATGGCCAATGTTTAGATTCTGACTCCCACTCCTGTTCTGAGTCAGAGTAAGTTACCATGGCCAATGTTCAGATTCTGACTGCCACTCCTGCTCTGAGGCAGAGTAAGTTACCATGGCCAATGTTCAGATTCTGACTCCCACACCTGTTCTGAGGCAGAGTAAGTTACCATGGCCAATGTTTAGATTCTGACTCCCACTCCTGTTCTGAGGCAGAGTAAGTTACCATGGCCAATGTTCAGATTATGACTGCCACTCCTGCTCTGAGGCAGAGTAAGTTACCATGGCCAATGTTTAGATTTTGACTCCTGTTCTGAGGCAGAATAAGTTACCATGGCCAATGTTCAGATTCTGACTGCCACTCCTGCTCTGAGGCAGAGTAAGTTACCATGGCCAATGTTTAGATTCTGACTCCCACTCCTGTTCTGAGGCAGAGTAAGTTACCATGGCCAATGTTCAGATTCTGACTGCCACTCCTGTTCTGAGGCAGAGTAAGTTACCATGGCCAATGTTCAGATTCTGACTCCTGCTCTGAGGCAGAGTAAGTTACCATGGCCAATGTTTAGATTCTGACTCCGACTCCTGTTCTGAGGCAGAGTAAGTTACCATGGCCAATGTTTAGATTCTGACTCCTGCTCTGAGGCAGAGTAAGTTACCATGGCCAATGTTTAGATTCTGACTCCGACTCCTGTTCTGAGGCAGAGTAAGTTACCATGACCAATGTTTAGATTCTGAATCCCACTCCTGTTCTGAGGTAGAGTAAGTTACCATGGCCAATGTTTAGATTTTGACTCCTGTTCTGAGGCAGAGTAAGTTACCATGGCGAATGTTCAGATTCTGACTCCCACACCTGTTCTGAGGCAGAGTAAGTTACCATGGCCAATGTTCAGATTCTGACTGCCACTCCTGCTCTAAGGCAGAGTAAGTTACCATGGCCAATGTTCAGATTCTGACTCCCACACCTGTTCTGAGGCAGAGTAAGTTACCATGGCCAATGTTTAGATTCTGACTCCTGCTCTGAGGCAGAGTAAGTTACCATGGCGATTGTTTAGATTCTGACTCCCACTCCTGTTTTGAGGCAGATTAAGTTACCATGGCCAATGTTTAGATTCTGACTCCCACTACTGTTCTGAGGCAGAGTAAGTTACCATGGCCAATGTTTAGATTCTGACTCCTGTTCTGAGGCAGAGTAAGTTACCATGGCCAATGTTTAGATTCTGACTGCCACTCCTGCTCTTAGGCAGAGTAAGTTACCATGGCCAATGTTTAGATTCTGACTCCTGTTCTGAGGCAGAGTAAGTTACCATGGCCAATGTTCAGATTATGACTGCCACTCCTGCTCTGAGTCAGAGTAAGTTACCATGGCCAATGTTCAGATTATGACTGCCACTCCTGCTCTGAGGCAGAGTAAGTTACCATGGCCAATGTTTAGATTTTGACTCCTGTTCTGAGGCAGAGTAAGTTACCATGGCCAATGTTCAGATTCTGACTCCCACACCTGTTCTGAGGCAGAATAAGTTACCATGGCCAATGATCAGATTCTGACTGCCACTCCTGCTCTGAGGCAAAGTAAGTTACCATGGCCAATGTTCAGATTCTGACTGCCACTCCTGTTTTGAGGCAGAGTAAGTTACCATGGCCAATGTTTAGATTCTGACTCCCACTACTGTTCTGAGGCAGAGTAAGTTACCATGGCCAATGTTTAGATTACTGCACTCCTGTTCTGAGGCAGAGTAAGTTACCATGGCCAATGTTTAGATTCTGACTCCTGTTCTGAGGCAGAGTAAGTTACCATGGCCAATGTTCAGGTTCCAACTGCCACTCCTGCTCTGAGGCAGAGTAAGTTACCATGGCCAATGTTTAGATTCTGACTTCCACTCCTGCTCTGAGGCAGAGTAAGTTACCATGGCCAATGTTTAGATTCTGACTCCTGTTCTGAGGCAGAGTAAGTTACCATGGCCAATGTTTAGATTCTGACTCCTGTTCTGAGGCAGAGTAAGTTACCATGGCCAAAGTTCAGATTCCAACTGCCACTCCTGTTCTGAGGCAAAGTAAGTTACCATGGCCAATGTTTAGATTCTGACTCCTGCTCTGAGGCAGAGTAAGTTACCATGGCCAATGTTTAGATTCTGACTCCACTCCTGTTCTGAGGCAGAGTAAGTTACCATGGCCAATGTTTAGATTCTGACTGCCCTCCGTTCTGAGGCAGAGTAAGTTACCATGGCCAATGTTTAGATTCTGACTGCCACTCCTGCTCTTAGGCAGAGTAAGTTACCATGGCCAATGTTTAGATTCTGACTCCTGTTCTGAGGCAGAGTAAGTTACCGTGGCCAAAGTTCAGATTCCAAATGCCACTCCTGTTCTGAGGCAGAGTAAGTTACCATGGCCAATGTTTAGATTCTGACTCCTGTTCTGAGGCAGAGTAAGTTACCATGGCCAATGTTCAGATTATGACTGCCACTCCTGCTCTGAGTCAGAGTAAGTTACCATGGCCAATGTTCAGATTATGACTGCCACTCCTGCTCTGAGGCAGAGTAAGTTACCATGGCCAATGTTTAGATTTTGACTACTGTTCTGAGGCAGAGTAAGTTACCATGGCCAATGTTTAGATTCTGACTCCTGTTCTGAGGCAGAGTAAGTTACCATGGCCAATGTTCAGATTATGACTGCCACTCCTGCTCTGAGTCAGAGTAAGTTACCATGGCCAATGTTCAGATTATGACTGCCACTCCTGCTCTGAGGCAGAGTAAGTTACCATGGCCAATGTTTAGATTTTGACTACTGTTCTGAGGCAGAATAAGTTACCATGGCCAATGATCAGATTCTGACTGCCACTCCTGCTCTGAGGCAAAGTAAGTTACCATGGCCAATGTTCAGATTCTGACTCCCACACCTGTTCTGAGGCAGAGTAAGTTACCATGGCCAATGTTTAGATTCTGACTCCTGCTCTGAGGCAGAGTAAGTTACCATGGCGATTGTTTAGATTCTGACTCCCACTCCTGTTTTGAGGCAGAGTAAGTTACCATGGCCAATGTTTAGATTCTGACTCCCACTACTGTTCTGAGGCAGAGTAAGTTACCATGGCCAATGTTTAGATTCTGACTCCTGTTATGAGGCAGAGTAAGTTACCATGGCCAATGTTTAGATTCTGACTCCTGTTCTGAGGCAGAGTAAGTTACCATGGCCAAAGTTCAGATTCCAACTGCCACTCCTGTTCTGAGGCAGAGTAAGTTACCATGGCCAATGTTTAGATTCTGACTCCTGTTCTGAGGCAGAGTAAGTTACCATGGCCAAAGTTCAGATTCCAACTGCCACTCCTGTTCTGAGGCAGAGTAAGTTACCATGGCCAATGTTTAGATTCTGACTCCTGTTCTGAGGCAGAGTAAGTTACCATGGCCAATGTTTAGATTCTGACTCCTGTTCTGAGGCAGAGTAAGTTACCATGGCCAAAGTTCAGATTCCAACTGCCACTCCTGTTCTGAGGCAGAGTAAGTTACCATGGCCAATGTTTAGATTCTGACTCCTGCTCTGAGGCAGAGTAAGTTACCATGGCCAATGTTTAGATTCTGACTCCCACTCCTGTTCTGAAGCAGAGTAAGTTACCATGGCCAATGTTCAGATTCTGACTCCCACACCTGTTCTGAGGCAGAGTAAGTTACCATGGCCAATGTTTAGATTCTGACTCCTGCTCTGAGGCAGAGTAAGTTACCATGGCGATTGTTTAGATTCTGACTCCCACTCCTGTTTTGAGGCAGAGTAAGTTACCATGGCCAATGTTTAGATTCTGACTCCCACTACTGTTCTGAGGCAGAGTAAGTTACCATGGCCAATGTTTAGATTCTGACTCCTGTTATGAGGCAGAGTAAGTTACCATGGCCAATGTTTAGATTCTGACTCCTGTTCTGAGGCAGAGTAAGTTACCATGGCCAAAGTTCAGATTCCAACTGCCACTCCTGTTCTGAGGCAGAGTAAGTTACCATGGCCAATGTTTAGATTCTGACTCCTGTTCTGAGGCAGAGTAAGTTACCATGGCCAAAGTTCAGATTCCAACTGCCACTCCTGTTCTGAGGCAGAGTAAGTTACCATGGCCAATGTTTAGATTCTGACTCCTGTTCTGAGGCAGAGTAAGTTACCATGGCCAATGTTTAGATTCTGACTCCTGTTCTGAGGCAGAGTAAGTTACCATGGCCAAAGTTCAGATTCCAACTGCCACTCCTGTTCTGAGGCAGAGTAAGTTACCATGGCCAATGTTTAGATTCTGACACCTGCTCTGAGGCAGAGTAAGTTACCATGGCCAATGTTTAGATTCTGACTCCCACTCCTGTTCTGAAGCAGAGTAAGTTACCATGGCCAATGTTTAGATTCTGACTCCCACTCCTGCTCTGAGGCAGAGTAAGTTACCATGGTCAATGTTTAGATTCTGACTCCCACTCCTGTTCTGAGGCAGAGTAAGTTACCATGGCCAATGTTTAGATTTTGACTCCTGTTCTGAGGCAAAGTAAGTTACCATGGCCAATGTTCAGATTCTGACTCCCACACCTGTTCTGAGGCAGAGTAAGTTACCATGGCCAATGTTTAGATTCTGACTCCTGCTCTGAGGCAGAGTAAGTTACCATGGCGATTGTTTAGATTCTGACTCCCACTCCTGTTTTGAGGCAGATTAAGTTACCATGGCCAATGTTTAGATTCTGACTCCCACTACTGTTCTGAGGCAGAGTAAGTTACCATGGCCAATGTTTAGATTCTGACTCCTGTTCTGAGGCAGAGTAAGTTACCATGGCCAATGTTTAGATTCTGACTGCCACTCCTCCTCTGAGGCAGAGTAAGTTACCATGGCCAATGTTTAGATCGTGACTGCCACTCCTGCTCTTAGGCAGAGTAAGTTACCATGGCCAATGTTTAGATTCTGACTCCTGTTCTGAGGCAGAGTAAGTTACCATGGCCAAAGTTCAGATTCCAACTGCCACTCCTGTTCTGAGGCAGAGTAAGTTACCATGGCCAATGTTCAGATTATGACTGCCACTCCTGCTCTGAGGCAGAGTAAGTTACCATGGCCAATGTTCAGATTATGACTACTGTTCTGAGGCAGAGTAAGTTACCATGGCCAATGTTCAGATTATGACTGCCACTCCTGCTCTGAGGCAGAGTAAGTTACCATGGCCAATGTTCAGATTCTGACTCCCACACCTGTTCTGAGGCAGAGTAAGTTACCATGGCCAATGTTTAGATTCTGACTCCTGCTCTGAGGCAGAGTAAGTTACCATGGCGATTGTTTAGATTCTGACTCCCACTCCTGTTTTGAGGCAGAGTAAGTTACCATGGCCAATGTTTAGATTCTGACTCCCACTACTGTTCTGAGGCAGAGTAAGTTACCATGGCCAATGTTTAGATTCTGACTCCTGTTCTGAGGCAGAGTAAGTTACCATGGCCAATGTTTAGATTCTGACTCCTGTTCTGAGGCAGAGTAAGTTACCATGGCCAATGTTTAGATTCTGACTCCTGTTCTGAGCCAGAGTAAGTTACCATGGCCAATGTTTAGATTCTGACTTCCACTCCTGTTCTGAGGCAGAGTAAGTTACCATGGCCAATGTTTAGATTCTGACTCCTGTTCTGAGGCAGAGTAAGTTACCATGGCCAATGTTTAGATTCTGACTCCTGTTCTGAGCCAGAGTAAGTTACCATGGCCAATGTTTAGATTCTGACTTCCACTCCTGTTCTGAGGCAGAGTAAGTTACCATGGCCAATGTTTAGATTCTGACTCCTGTTCTGAGGCAGAGTAAGTTACCATGGCCAATGTTTAGATTCTGACTCCCACACCTGTTCTGAGGCAGAGTAAGTTACCATGGCCAATGTTTAGATTCTGACTGCCACTCCTGTTCTGAGGCAGAGTAATTTACCATGGCCAATGTTTAGATTCTGACTTCCACTCCTGTTCTTAGGCAGAATAAGTTACCATGGCCAATGTTCAGTTTCTGACTCCCACAACTGTTCTGAGGCAGAATAAGTTACCATGGCCAATGTTCAGTTTCTGACTGCCACTCCTGCTCTGAGGCAGAGTAAGTTACCATGGCCAATGTTCAGATTCTGACTCCTGCTCTGAGGCAGAGTAAGTTACCATGGCCAATGTTTAGATTCTGACTCCTGCTCTGAGGCAGAGTAAGTTACCATGGCCAATGTTTAGATTCTGACTTCCACTCCTGTTCTGAGGCAGAGTAAGTTACCATGGCCAATGTTTAGATTCTGACTCCTGTTCTGAGGCAAAGTAAGTTACCATGGCCAATGTTTAGATTCTGACTCCTGTTCTGAGGCAAAGTAAGTTACCATGGCCAATGTTCAGATTCTGACTCCTGCTCTGAGGCAGAGTAAGTTACCATGGCCAATGTTTAGATTCTGACTCCTGCTCTGAGGCAGAGTAAGTTACCATGGCCAATGTTTAGATTCTGACTTCCACTCCTGTTCTGAGGCAGAGTAAGTTACCATGGCCAATGTTTAGATTCTGACTTCTGTTCTGAGGCAGAGTAAGTTACCATGGCCAATGTTTAGATTCTGACTCTCACACCTGTTCTGAGGCAGAGTAAGTTACCATGGCCAATGTTCAGATACTGACTGCCACTCCTGTTCTGAGGCAGAGTAAGTTACCATGGCCAATGTTCAGATTCTGACTCCTGCTCTGAGGCAGAGTAAGTTACCATGGCCAATGTTTAGATTCTGACTCTCAAACCTGTTCTGAGGCAGAGTAAGTTACCATGGCCAATGTTCAGATTCTGACTCCCACGCCTGCTCTGAGGCAGAGCCTGATTCTCCTTGAGGCTCTGTAGCATTACCCTAAACCTGACTGTGCACGAACCCTGTGTGTGCTCTAGCGTACGCTACCTACCTGGCTGTCTCTGTGTTCAACAGCCATGAATAATCGGTAATGACATCCTTGGCACTGTAACCCCACTGGGAGGGCCTTGTAACAGCCATCACAGGACCTTGCAGCAGATTGTAGAGAATGGACAGCTCAATCGAAGGGAGGTGGTGTAATGACTGGCTGGTTGTTACCAGAGGCTGGGCCTTGATCTGGAAGAGACTGGCCCACTGACTGAGTCCCGACCTGGCATTGACATCAATGGTCTACTGCTTCCTAAGACTAGGGGTTCTCTGTCTTTCTTTTTATCTCTCTCTCTCTCTCTCTCTCTCTCTCTCTCTCTCTCTCTCTCTCTCTCTCTCTCTCTCTCTCTCTCTCTCTCTCTCTCTCTCTCTTTCTGTGTGTCTCTCTCTCTCTTTCTGTCTCTCTCTCTCTTTCTGTGTGTCTCTCTCTCTCTCTCTCTTTCTGTGTCTCTCTCTCTCTCTCTCTCTCTCTCTCTCTCTCTCTCTCTCTCTCTCTCTCTCTCTCTCTCTCTCATATAAAGCCAGGATCTCTGTGGGTTAGTCAATATGAATTGTTTCACCTGAGATGATAGAGGCCATTTGATGCCATTTGGGACTGAGCCCATCTCAGCTAACAGTGGCCACTCATCATACAGCTACTTAGCATGGTGAAGGAGATGTGATGGTTGCAGTGTTAAATCGGTAACACAATTGGCCTTGGGGAATACTGTCCTTTGGTTCCTTTGGTTCCTTGGTAAATCATTTGGTATTTGCCTTGGTTATAATGGTCATTTGGTTATCCTTTGAAGATCTGGGTTGAAGGCTGGTTGCAGCTTTTCTGTGTGGGATCATGGCTGTTGTCTATCGCTCCATCGTTCCATCACTCCATCACTCTGGATAAGGATTATTGTGAAATAAAGTCTTGTCGAATGCTTCCTCAGACATTTAATCATCCGTAGTCCACAGCCTCTTTTTGCGAGTTTAGTAAATTAGATTCAACACATTTGTTCAAATAATATTTCATATTCAATACAATTGTTCACAGAGCAGGTGTGGTTTATAGAGGTTCATCAATACCGATGTGAATCCCTGTGGCACAACCACACTCTCACTGAGCAGAGAGAAGCCATCTCTAGCTCTGCCCCATCCTCTGCCCCAACCTCAGCCTCTGTTTCAGCCTCAGCCTCTGTTGGCCTCAACCACAGGGGTAGTAGGAACCCCCAGTCCTAGCCTCTGATCCATCCTCAGCCTCTGTTTCAGCCTCTGTCGGCCTCAACCACAGGGGTAGAAGGAACCCCCAGTCCTAGCCTCTGCTCCATCCTCAGACTCTGTTTCAGCCTCAGCCTCTGTTGGCCTCAACCACAGGGGTAGTAGGAACCCCCAGTCCTAGCCTCTGATCCATCCTCAGCCTCTGTTTCAGCCTCTGTCGGCCTCAACCACAGGGGTAGCAGGAACCCCCAGTCCTAGCCTCTGATCCATCCTCAGACTCTATTTCAGTCCCTCTGTCGGCCTCAACAACAGGGGTAGCAGGAACCCCCAGTCCTAGCCTCTGATCCATCCTCAGGCTCTGTTACAGCCTCAGCCTCTGTTGGCCTCAACCACAGGGGTAGCAGGAACCCCCAGTCCTAGCCTCTGATCCATCCTTAGCCTCTGTTTCAGCCTCAGACTCTGTTGTGTCTCAACCACAGGGGTAGCAGGAACCCCCAGTCCTAGCCTCTGATCCATCCCTAGCCTCTATTTCAGCCCCTCTGTTGGGCCTCAACCACAGGAGTAGCAGGAAACCCCAGTCCTAGTCTCTGATCCATGCTCAGCCTCTATTTCATCCCCTCTGTTCGGACTCAACCACAGGGGTAGCAGGAACCCTCAGTCCTAGCCTCTGATCCTTCCTCAATCTCTGTTTCAGCCCCACTGTTGGGTCTCAATCACAGGGGTAGAAGGAACCCCCAGTCCTAGCCTCAGCTCCATCCTCAGCCTCTGTCTCAGCCCCTTGCATTCAAGCAGCCCGAGTCAGTGTCCACCCTATCCCAGATTGACAGGAAGCCAGACGAGGAGCGGCAGTGCTGAATAACACACCTTAATTACCTCTTTACCACAGGGGAGTGTTTCTGTGTGTTTGCATGCATGCGTCTGCTTGTGTGTGTGTGTGTGTCGCTGTGAAATGTACTCAGTATTGCTGTGCAAGTGTTGATTTGAATTGATTTGAATGAACTGACCTATTGGAAGGTCCCGAAGGGTTCCGAAGGTTCCAAGGGCTCTGACTGGCTGCTGATTTCAAAGCAGAGATATTGAGAGTCTCTCTCTCTCTCTCTCTCTCTCTCTCTCTCTCTCTCTCTCTCTCTCTCCTCTCTCTCTCCTCTCTCTCTCTCTCTCTCTCTCTCGCTGTCTCTCTGTGTCTCTCTCTTTGTCTCTCTCTCTCTCGCTGTCTCTCTGTGTCTCTCTATTTGTCTCTCTCTCTTTCGCTCTCTCTCTCTGTGTCTCTCTCTTTGTCTCTCTCTCTCTTTCGCTGTCTCTCTGTGTCTCTCTCTTTGTCTCTCTCTCTCTCTCTCTTCGCTCTGTCTCTCTCTGTCTCTCTCTCTTTCTCTCTCTGTGTCTCTCTCTTTCGCTCTCTCTCTCTCTATGTTTCTCTCTCTCTCTCTCTGTGTCTCTCTCTGTGTTTCTCTCTCTCTCTCTCTCTCTCTCTCTCTTTGTCTCTCTCTCTTTCTATCTCTCTCTCATGTTTGCACAGCAGAACATTGCTACTTTCCAATTCCAATTTAGTTCCTATGACTCAATGCATATACATTATTATTACTGTGTCTATCTATATGTAGTCAAGGTGACCTTGAAAAACTCAGGAACACTCAAGAGTTCTATCTGAAGACTCAACATTCCCTGAACGTTATCTGTGCAGTTTAAGTTGAGGACTTAAACAGACATAAACATGAATGGAAAGTGTCGTGTCTTTGGGCACCATTAAACTGAAGACATGTTTATCAATTAACTCCCTGTAATTATTATTACGCGATTAAACTGATTAATCGTTTAACTGTAATTAACTAGGAGATCGGGGCACCAAGGAAAATATTCAGATTACAAAGTTATAATTTTCCTAATATAACTTTCCTATATTATAACATTATATATTATATTATATTATAGTATAGGCCGATTATCTTCTGGTTTAAATGGTGCATTTTACCTCGCGTCCAGTCTCATTCCAAACGTCGTAAATTGTTGTATCTGCACGAATCCAGCCTTTACTAAAGTCATCCATACATCAATTGTCTTAAAATCATTTATTTACTAAACTAAGTAATTCACAGAAAGTATACAAACAGTAGTTATCGTTACAAAGAATTGGTAGAGTAATGTGCCCTAGTGGGCTAAACAGGCATGGCTGGTGTCTTGTTAACCTCTTACATCTAGACGTTCCGCTAGCGGAACACCTGCTCCAATATCCAATGATAGGCGTGGCGCGAATTACAAATTCCTCAAAAATACAAAAACTTAAATTTTTCAAACATATGACTATTTCACAGCATTTTAAAGACAAGACTCTCCTTTATCTAACCACACTGTCCGATTTCAAAAAGGCTTTACAGCGAAAGCAAAACATTAGATTATGTCAGCAGAGTACCAAGCCAGAAATAATCAGACACCCATTTTTCAAGCTAGCATATAATGTCACAAAAACCCAGAAGACAGCTAAATGCAGCACTAACCTTTGATGATCTTCATCAGATGACACACCTAGGACATTATGTTATACAATACATGCATGTTTTGTTCAATCAAGTTCATATTTATATCAAAAAACAGCTTTTTACATTAGCATGTGACGTTCAGAACTAGCATACCCCCCGCAAACTTCCGGGGAATTTGCTAACAATTTACTAAATTACTCACGATAAACGTTCACAAAAAGCATAACAATTATTTTAAGAATTATAGATACAGAACTCCTCTATGCACTCGATATGTCCGATTTTAAAATAGCTTTTTGGTGAAAGCACATTTTGCAATATTCTAAGTACATAGCCCAGCCATCACGGGCTAGCTATTTAGACACCCGGCAAGTTTAGCACTCACCAATATCAGATTTACTATTATAAAAGTTTGATTACCTTTTGTTGTCTTTGTCAGAATGCACTCCCAGGACTGCTACTTCAATAAAAAATGTTGGTTTGGTCCAAAATAATCCATCGTTATATCCGAATAGCGGCGTTTTGTTCGTGCGTCCCAGACACTATCCGAAATGGTAAATCAGGGTCGCGCGCATGGCGCAATTCGTGACAAAAAAAATCTAAATATTCCATTACCGTACTTCGAAGCATGTCAACCGCTGTTTAAAATCCATTTTTATGCCATTTTTCTTGTAAAAAAGCGATAATATTCCGACCGGGAATGTCCATTTAGCTAAACAGAGGAAAGAAAACAAAGCTTTCGGTCGACGCGGGCACGAGCCTGAGTCTCACAGTACTGTAACCAGCCACTACCCAAACGCGCTACTTTTTTTCAGCCAGAGCCTGCAAAGCCACGATTCAGCATTTTGCCGCCTTCTGAGAACCTATGGCAGCCGTAGGAAGTGTCACGGGACAGCTAAGATCCTCACTCTTCAATAAACAGAGACAAGAAGAACGACACCTTGTCAGACAGGCCACTTCCTGCATGAAATCTTCTCAGGTTTTTGCCTGCCATATGAGTTCTGTTATACTCACAGACACCATTCAAACTGTTTTAGAAACTTTAGGGTGTTTTCTATCCAAAGCCAATAATTATATGCATATTCTAGTTACTGGGCAGGAGTAGTAACCAGATTAAATCGGGTACGTTTTTTATCCAGCCGTGAAAATACTGCCCCCTAGCCATAACAGGTTAAACAAAGGGTCATAAAGGGCAGCTGAGGAGGCACACAGAGTTCATTAATATTAACCTGTTGGGTCTAGGGGGCAGCATTTGCACGTCTGGATAAAAAAAATGTACCCGATTTAATCTGGTTACTAATCCTACCCAGTAACTAGAATATGCATATACTTATTATATATGGATAGAAAACACTCTAAAGTTTCTAAAACTGTTTGAATGGTGTCTGTGAGTATAACAGAACTCATTTGGCAGGCAAAACCCTGAGACATTTTCTGACAGGAAGTGGATACCTGATGTGTTGTATTGACTTTAAACCTATCCCATTGAAAAACACAGGGGCTTAGGAATATTTTGGCACTTCCTATTGCTTCCACTAGATGTCACCAGCCTTTACAAAGTGTTTTGAGTCTTCTGGAGGGAGATCTGACCGAACAAGAGCCATGGAACGATGATGTCCCATTAGACAGCTGGCGCGCGAGTTCATGTTGGGTACCCTCGTTCCAATACGTTATAAAAGAGTATGCATTCGTCCACCTTGAATATTATTCATGTTCTGGTTAAAAAAGGCCCTAATGATTTATGCTATACAACGTTTGACATGTTTGAACGAACGGAAATATATTTTTTCCCCTCGTTCATGACGAGAAGTCCGGCTGGCTTACATCATGTGCTAACGAGACGGAGATTTTTGGACATAAATGATGAGCTTTTTTGAACAAAACTACATTCGTTATGGACCTGTGATACCTGGAAGTGACATCTGATGAAGAGAATCAAAGGTAATGGATTATTTACATAGTATTTTCGATTTTAGATCTCCCCAACATGACGTCTAGTCTGTATCGCAACGCGTATTTTTCTGGGCGCAGTGCTCAGATTATTGCAAAGTGTGATTTCCCAGTAAGGTTATTTTTAAATCTGGCAAGTTGATTGCGTTCAAGAGATGTAAATCTATAATTCTTTAAATGACAATATAATATTTTACCAATGTTTTCTAATTTTAATTATTTAATTTGTGACGCTGACTTGACTGCCGGTTATTGGAGGGAAACGATTTCCTCAACATCAATGCCATAGTAAAACGCTGTTTTTGGATATAAATATGAACTTGATAGAACTAAAAATGCATGCATTGTCTAACATAATGTCCTAGGAGTGTCATCTGATGGAGATTGTAAAAGGTTAGTGCATCATTTTAGCTGGTTTTATGGTTTTGGTGACCCTGTCTTTGACTTGACAAAACATTACACACAACTCTTGTAAATGTACTGTCCTAACATACTCTAAATTTATGCTTTCGCCGTAAAACCTTTTTGAAATCGTAAAACGTGGTTAGATTAAGGAGATGTTTATCTTTCAAATAGTGTAAAATAGTTGTATTTTTGAAAAATTTGAATTTTGACATTTATTTGGATTCAAATTTGCCGCTCTTGAAATGCACCTGCTGTTGATGGAGTGCACCACGGGTGGCACGCTAGCGTCCCACCTAGCCCCAAGAGGTTAACAATTGATGTGCTAACCCTTTGCACATGAACGCTCACTCATTCGAGAACAATTGCAATCAATATATATTTACGCTCAGTGTGTCGTCGGGATCCTTGTTGGAGAGTCGTTCTGTTGGAGAGTTCTCTCTCTCTCGCTCTCTCTCTCTCTCTCTCTCTCTCTCTCTCGGTTAGAATGGATCTTTCAAAGCGACATTCATTAATGTCGTTATAGAATGGATGTTTCATCGGTCTTCGCGTTCAATTATATTATTTCTAGCTGCAGACTATTAACCTCTATGGGCTAGGTGGGACGCTAGCGTCCCCCCCGTGGTGCACTCCATCAACAGCAGGTGCATTTCAAGAGCGGCAAATTTGAAACCAAATAAATGTCAAAATTCAAATTTTTCAAACATACAACTATCTTACACCCTTTGAAAGATAAACATCTCCTTAATCTAACCACGTTGTCCGATTTCGAAAAGGTTTTACGGCGAAAGCATAAAGTTAGATTATGTTAGGAGAGTACATTGACAATAGCTGTGTGTAATGTTTTGTCAATTCAAAGACAGGGTCACCAAAACCATAAAACCAGCTAAAATGATGCACTAACCTTTTACAATCTCCATCAGATGACACTCCTAGGACATTATGTTAGACAATGCATGCATTTTTAGTTCTATCAAGTTCATATTTATATCCAAAAACAGCGTTTTACTATGGCATTGATGTTGAGGAAATCGTTTCCCTCCGATAACCGGCAGTCAAGTCAGCACCACAAATTAAATAATTAAAATTAGAAAACATTGGTAAAATATTATATTGTCATTTAAAGAATTATAGATTTACATCTCTTGAACGCAATCAACTTGCCAGATTTAAAAATAACCTTACTGGGAAATCACACTTTGCAATAATCTGAGCACTGCGCCCAGAAAAATACGCGTTGCGATACAGACTAGCCGCCATGTTGGGGAGATCTAAAATCGAAAATACTATGTAAATAATCCATTACCTTTGATTCTCTTCATCAGATGTCACTTCCAGGTATCACAGGTCCATAACGAATGTAGTTTTGTTCAAAAAAGCTCATCATTTATGTCCAAAAATCTCCGTCTTGTTAGCACATGATCTAAGCCCGCCGGACTTCACTTCATGAACGAGGGGAAAAAATATATTTACGTTCGTTCAAACATGTCAAACGTTGTATAGCATAAATCATTAGGGCCTTTTTTTAACCAGAACATGAATAATATTCAAGGTGGACGAATGCATTCTCTTTTATAACGTATTGGAACGAGGGTACCCAACATGAACTCGCGCGCCAGAGTCTAATCGGCCATCACCGTTCCATGGCTCTTGTTCGGTCAGATCTCACAGTAAAAGACTCAAAACACTTTGTAAAGGCTGGTGACATCTAGTGGAAGCAATAGGAAGTGCCAAAACATTAATCAACCCCTGTGTGTTTCAATGGCATAGGCTTAAAGGTAATTCAACACATCCGGTATCCACTTCTGTCAGAAAATGTCTCAGGGTTTTGCCTGCCAAATGAGTTCTGTTATACTCACAGACGCCATTCAAACAGTTTTAGAAACTTTAGGGTGTTTTCTATCCATATATAATAAGTATATGCATATTCTAGTTACTGGGTAGGATTAGTAACCAGATTAAATCGGGTACGTTTTTTTTATCCAGCCGTGAAAATACTGCCCCCTAGCCCCAACAGGTTAATTAATATCAAAGACTTGTTATTATTCTGCCGGTCTCGATAGTCTAAAAGTTTAACTACGTGGTATAGTTAACTTTCAGTAGAGGAATTGGATGGTCAAACCTTGGCTCTCTCTTCTGAGGTAAGCTGGTCTGAAGAAAGTAACCCTGGGTGGGGTTTTTATTCGGAATTACAGAAAAAGGCTTTCTCATGATGCCTGGTCCTGTCTGTGTCCCTGGGGGGCATGCCCGATGACTGATTTAAGCTTTGAACAGAAATACATTCTATCACATTAAACAGAAAACAAGAAGTGCTTGTCATTCTTCTCCAACGTTGCATAGACCAACAGTGTTTTTTTGTCAGAGTGATAACTAGATAAGATTGTTTTGTTATTGCATTAATTGGAAGGAGATTGGACAGTGGGACTCACAGTTATCTGAATGCGTTTGTGTGTGTGTGTGTGTGTGGTGTGTGTGTGTGTGTGATATCGTGATCGTGAGTGTCTGTGTGTGTTACAGCCCCTCACTGATCCAAACATAATTTACATCAAATTGTTGCCAAAAGGTTGCCTCCTAGTTTGGTCCAATGAATAGCTGGTATCAGCACCACAGCCGCTTACTGCTACAGAACACAGTAATTACCATATAGGCTGGTCCTGATGGGTGCCACTTATGAGACCGGCTCAAAGCCACTTCAGATGAGAGATGAAAAGATGACCTTGAAACCGGTCAAGTATGCGTGTGTGTGTGTGTGTGTGTCAACAGAAGACTGTTTTTATCTATGGTCCCGTGTGTTTTTTATTGAATAAACTTTAGTATCTTTAATGGGGCAATCTGGGATACGCACATTTATGTTTTTCAAGGCCAGTTGGCCCTGTGTGTCTGTAATATTGACCTATATGTTTAACAGGTATGAATGGACTCTGAATGTGTGTCTGTAATATTCGTAGTGTAACAGTGTTGTCTATAGGATGCTTCATGTTGCCTGGTCGTCTATGAGAGGTTCTCCACCTCTCTCTCTCTCTCTCTCTCTCTCTCTCTCTGGGCCTTGGAGAGGAGAGATCACACAGAAGATGACAAGCTCTTCATGAGAGAGAGAGAGAGGGGAGAGAGAGAGAGAGAGAGAGAGAGAGAGAGAGAGAGAGAGAGAGAGGGAGGGGGGAGTGGGCAGAGAGAGAGAGGGAGGGAGAGAGGGAGTGGACAGAGAGAGAGAGAGAGAGGTAGAGAGAGAGAGAGAGAGAGAGAGAGAGAGGGAGTGGGCAGAGAGAGAGAAGTGGAGACTGAGAAAAAGGTGGAGAGAGACATGGAGTCAGTCAAGGTCATTACTCAATATACAGAAATACCATAGGCTTTTGGGGTCCAACTTAAGGTCAAGAGAAAATGAAATGAAAAATTGGTTTTCATTGAACAACAAACAATATGTGTTCTAAATTCGAACATATTCCCTAGATAGTGCGCTACTTTGGACCAGAACCATGTTTCAAAAGAAGTGCACTAAATATGGAATAGGGTGCCATTCGGTACTATGCCTAAGAGAACAACGCTTATACTATGAACAACACAATATTGGTTTAGGTTGGTTTTAGTTAATTTATACACTTTTTTTCAGAGTTTCTATCTCAGTTCATTTTGTGGTTGTTTGACTTCTATATATAACGTTATATATTCCACTGTAATCCAGACAACAAATACATCTCACATCAACTGTCACTTTTTCTCTCTAATCAATTATGTAGCAAAGGTACTGTTCGTATTGTTCATGTGAGGTCAAAGTAATCTCTCACTGAAAAATATCACACTTCCAGCAGTAAATAAATATTACACTTCCCTATAGGCTCTCTGGTCTAAAGTAGTGTACTATACAGGGAGTAGGATCGTGTAATCAGCTACTTAGCAGAGATGCTGTTGAGGGAAATAGTCTCTTACCAAGATTAAAGGCACGGGCTGGGAAATGTCCTACTGTTCAATGGTGATTGATTTGAGTGATTGATTGATTGATAGATTTTTTTCACCATTTGTTGCCCAGTCCCATATGGTTTTTATGAGACACTATTTGTTGAGTACTTGTGTGACAAAACAGACATGTCATTTGTAAAATGATACCCATTGGTTCTTAAAGAATATTACCACCCATTGGTTATTAAAGAATATTACCCATTGGTTCTTAAAGAATATTACCACTCATTGGTTCTTAAAGAAAATTACCCATTGTCACGTCCTGACCAGTAAAAGGGGTTATTTGTTATTGTAGTTTGGTCAGGGCGTGGCAGGGGGTGTTTGTTTTGTGTGTTTCGGGGTTTTTGGTGTATGTTCTATGTTTTCTATTTCTATGTGGGTTTTCTAGTTTTTCTATTTCTATGTTAGTTTTGGGAACGACCTCCAATTAGAAGCAGCTGGTTGTCGTTGCTTCTAATTGGAGGCCATATTTAAGTGGGTTTATTTTCCTCTTGTGTTTGTGGGTAGTTGTTTTTCCGTATAGTCCTTGTGTCCTTACTGAACTGTTGGTTGACGGCGATTCATTTTGTTTAAGTGTTCACTTATATAAATAAAAAGAAGATGAGCACGATACCCGCTGCGCCTTGGTCCACTTTCTATGATGCACCTGACACCCATTGGTTCTTAAAGAATATTACCCATTGGTTCTTAAAGAATATTACCCATTGGTTCTTAAAGAATATTACGCATTGGTTCTTAAAGAATATTACCACCCATTGGTTCTTAAAGAATATTACCACCCATTGGTTCTTAAATCAAATCAAATCAAATGTATTTATATAGCCCTTCTTACATCAGCTGATATCTCAAAGTGCTGTACAGAAACCCAGCCTAAAACCCCAAACAGCTACCAATGCAGGTGTAGAAGCACGGTGGCTAGGAAAAACTCCCTAGAAAGGCCAAAACCTAGGAATAAACCTAGAGAGGAACCAGGCTATGAGGGGTGGCCAGTCCTCTTCTGGCTGTGCCGGGTGGAGATTATAACAGAACATGGCCAAGATGTTCAAATGTTCATAAATGACCAGCATGGTCAAATAATAATAATCACAGTTGTCGAGGGTGCAACAAGTCAGCAACTCAAGAGTAAGTGTCAGTTGGCTTTTCATAGCCGATCATTGAGAGTATCTCTACCGCTCCTGCTGTCTCTAGAGAGTTGAAAACAGCAGGTCTGGGACAGGTAGCACGTCCGGTGAACAGGTCAGGGTTCCATAGCCGCAGGCAGAACAGTTGAAACTGGAGCAGCAGCACGGCCAGGTGGACTGGGGACAGCAAGGAGTCATCATGTCAGGTAGTCCTGAGGCATAGTCGTAGGGCTCATGTCCTCCGAGGGAGAGAAAGAAAGAAAGAAAGAGAGAATTTGAGAGAGCATACTTAAATTAAAGAATATTACCCATTGGTTCTTAAAGAATATTACCCATTGGTTCTTAAAGAATATTACCACCCATTGGTTCTTAAAGAATATTACCCATTGGTTCTTAAAGAATATTACCCATTGGTTGTACCTTTAAACACAGAGCAGTGAAGTGTCTGTTTGTTCTGTTGTGTTGTAACTCTATAAACCAACTGACAGCAGCAGTGTTTTGACGGTCTGGATAACCTCTGTTGTGTTGTAACTCTCAAACCAATTTTGCAGGACACTGTCTCTAAATGGACTCTATATAGACCTCAGTTCTGTCTCTAAATGGACTCTATATAGACCTCAGTTCTGTCTCTAAATGGACTCTATATAGACCTCAGTTCTGGCACTAAATGGACTCTATATAGACCTCAGTTCTGGCTCTAGATGGACTCTATATAGACCTCAGTTCTGGCTCTAAATGGACTCTATATAGACCTCAGTTCTGTCTCTAAATGGACTCTATATAGACCTCAGTTCTGGCTCTAGATGGACTCTATATAGACCTCAGTTCTGTCTCTAAATGGACTCTATATAGACCTCAGTTCTGGCTCTAAATGGACTCTATATAGACCTCAGTTCTGGCTCTAAATGGACTCTATATAGACCTCAGTTCTGGCTCTAGATGGTCTCTATATAGACCTCAGTTCTGTCTCTAAATGGACTCTATATAGACCTCAGTTCTGTCTCTAAATGGACTCTATATAGACCTCAGTTCTGTCTCTAAATGGACTCTATATAGACCTCAGTTCTGGCTCTAGATGGACTCTATATAGACCTCAGTTCTGTCTCTAAATGGACTCTATATAGACCTCAGTTCTGGCTCTAGATGGACTCTATATAGACCTCAGTTCTGGCTCTAGATGGACTCTATATAGACCTCAGTTCTGGCTCTAGATGGACTCTATATAGACCTCAGTTCTGGCTCTAGATGGTCTCTATATAGACCTCAGTTCTGGCTCTAGATGGATTTACCTTTGGTAGTTCTAGGCTCCTTTTGGATCCTGACTTCTGTATCCACTGCTCGTGTCTGATCTACTGTGTGTCATAACCCCAGACTAAACACAAACTGACCTCCTTTACTCTGACCCCCATCGGTGTCCTGACTCTGAACTCCTTTACTCTGACCCCCATCGGTGTCCTGACTCTGAACTCCTTTACTCTGACCCCCATCGGTGTCCTGACTCTGAACTCCTTTACTCTGACCCCTGTCGGTGTCCTGACTCTGAACTCCTTTACTCTGACCCCTGTCGGTGTCCTGACTCTGAACTCCTTTACTCTGACCCCCGTCGGTGTCCTGACTCTGAACTCCTTTACTCTGACCCCCGTTGGTGTCCTGACTCTGAACTCCTTTACTCTGACCCCCGTCGGTGTCCTGACTCTGAACTCCTTTACTCTGACCCCCGTTGGTGTCCTGACTCTGAACTCCTTTACTCTGACCCCCGTCGGTGTCCCGACTCTGAACTCCTTTACTCTGACCCCTGGCAGTGTCCTGACTCTGAACTGTTTCCTAACCCTAGACTGAACCTGAAGTCAATCTTAGTCTCTAACTAGACCTCTGCTCTGTGTCCTAACAATCTGCTGACTCTATTCTGTATCCTACCCATGAACTTCTCAATCCTGAAGTAGACCTATGCCTCTGGTCTTTGTCCTGCCTGTAGTCCGTGTTGCAGGTCTGACTGGTCTATGTATCCTTCCTCTAGACAGTCCTAACTGTAGACTCTACGGTCTGTGTTGTAGGTCTGACTGGTCTATGTATCCTACCTCTAGACAGTCCTAACTGTAGTCTGTGTTGTAGGTCTGACTGGTTTATGTATCCTACCTCGAGACAGTCCTAACTGTAGTCTCTACGGTCTGTGTTGCAGGTCTGACTGGTCTATGTATCCTACCTCTAGACAGTCCTAACTGTAGTCTCTACGGTCTGTGTTGCAGGTCTGCCCATCATGCAGGTGAAAATAGATATCTCCAGACAACAGGTTGAGAAGATCTTCGGTCTGGACGACTACTGGTGCCAGTGTGTCGCCTGGAGCACTACGGGAACCCAGAAAAGCCAAAAGGCATATGTCAGGATCGCCTGTAAGTATTACTCTGATATATAGCCTACATCAGGATTGTCTGTAAGTATAGAGTAGAATTAGGCCGATACCCGCTAATTATCAAAATCCAGAAAATAGCCGTTAAATTACACAATCACCTAAAAGGGAGCGATTCCAAAACCTTCCATAACAAAGCCATCACCTACAGAGAGATGAACCTGGAGAAGAGTCCCTTAAGCAAGCTGGTCCTGGGGCTCTGTTCACAAACACAAACAGACCCCACAGAGTCCCAGGATAGCAACACAATTAGACCCAACCAAATCATGTGAAAACAAAAAGATAATTACTTGACACATTGATAAGAATTAACAAAAAAACTGAGCAAACTAGAACGTTATTTGTCCCTAAACAGAGAGTACACAGTGGCAGAATACCTGACCACTGTGACTGACCCAAACTTAAGGAAAGCTTTGACTATGTACAGACTCAGTGAACATAGCTTTACTTTTGAGAAAGGCCACCGTAGGCAGACCTGGCTTTCAAGAGAAGACAGGCTATGTGCACACTGCCCACAAAATGAGGTGGAAACTGAGCTGCACTTCCTAACCTCCTGCCAAATGTATGACCATATTAGAGACACATATTTCTCTCAGATTACACAGATCCACAAGGAACAACTATTTGCACATCGTTACAACACTGTATATAGACATAATATGACATTTGAAATGTCTTAATTCTTGTGGAACTTCTGTATGTGTAATGTTTACTGTTAATTTTGATTGTTTATTTCACTTTTGTTTATTATCTATTTAACTTGCTTTGGCAATGTTTCCCATGCCAATAAAGCACTTACATTGAATTTAATTGAATTGAGAGGGAGAGAGAGAGAGAGAGAGAGAGAGAGCGAGAGAGAGAGAGAGAGAGAGAGAGAGAGAGAGAGAGAGATCAAGAGAGAGAGATAAAGAGAGAGAGATAAAGAGAGAGAGATAAAGAGAGAGAGAGGGGGAAGAGAGGGAGAAAGAGAAAGACAGAGGGAGAGAAAGAGAAAGAGAGAGAGAAAGAGAAAGATTAAGAGAGAGAGAGGGGGGAGAGAGAAACCCTCTCAAAATATTGGTGAAATATTGAAACATAGGGGAATGACTCCGCTTTGAATTCAGCAGCCAGTCAGAGCCCTTGGAACCTTCAGAACCCTTTGGGACCTTCCAATAGGTCAGTTCATTCAAATCAAATCAAATAAAGCACTTAAATTGAATTGAGAGAGGGAGAGAGACAGAGGGAGAGAGAGAGGGAGGGAAAGAGACGGAGAGAGAGAGAGAGAGACGGAGAGAGAGGGAGACGGAGAGGGAGACGGAGAGAGAGAGGGAGGGAGAGAGAGAGAGAGGGAGACAGAGAGAGGGAGGGAGAGACATCCCCCAACCACAGCCTCAAAGACAGTTTACATCTGTTTTTGTTTCTTCCTCTATTAATTCACATGAATATGCATTATTCTGACGGAATTCACATGAATATGCATTATTCCAGACAGAACAGAAGAGACAGGAACAGAGGAATACTCTCATTACCAAACCTCTACAAAGACACTAAGATGTAAGATAAGGACACACACACACACGCACATACATTAAAGTGAGCACACACACTCACCCACACACACACCTGCTTCACCCACCCACCCACCCTCCCTCCCCACTCACTCATTTCTACCTGCCAGGTCTGTTATATCTACCGTCTATCCCAGCTTCATTACATCAAGTCTAATTCAATTGAATGTCAAGCAGGCCTCTGTAGGTCTTCATGTTTCACTAACCATGATGCATCTGGACAGGAGACAGGGTCATCAGCTGCTTTAAGGAGTACATCAGCATAACAACCGTATCCTTATGAGAAAGACATCATGGGCAGTTTAGCCTTTAGAGAGAGACAGGAGGGTAACAGACTAATCCTCACAGAGAGAGAGAGAGAGAGAGAGAGAGGGGAGGGTAACAGACTAACCCTCACAGAGAGAGAGAGAGAGAGAGAGAGAGAGAGAGAGAGAGAGAGAGAGAGAGAGAGAGAGAGAGAGAGAGAGACAGGAAGGTAACAGACTAACCCTCACACAGAGAGAGAGAGAGACAGGAAGGTAACAGACTAACCCTCACACAGAGAGAGAGAGAGACAGGAAGGTAACAGACTAACCCTCACAGAGAGAGAGAGAGAGAGAGAGAGAGAGAGAGAGAGAGAGAGGGGGGGGGTAACAGACCCTCACAGAGAGAGAGAGAGAGGAGGGTAACAGACTAACCCTCAGAGAGAGAGAGATGGGAGGGTAACAGACTAACCCTCACAGAGAGAGAGAGAGAGAGAGACAGTAGGGTAACATACTAACCCTCACAGAGCGAGAGAGACAGGAAGGTAACAGACTAACCCTCACAGAGGGAGAGAGAGACAGGAGGGTAACATACTAACCCTCACAGAGAGAGAGAGAGACAGGAGGGTAACAGACTAACCCTCACATAGAGAGACAGGAGGGTAACAGACTAACCCTCACAGAGAGAGAGACAGGAGGGTAACAGACTAACCCTCACAGAGAGAGAGACAGGAGGGTAACAGACTAACCCTCACAGAGAGAGAGAGAGAGACAGAAGGGTAACAGACTAATCCTCACACAGAGAGAGAGACAGGAGGGTAACAGACTAATCCTCACAGAGAGAGAGAGAGGAGGGTAACAGACTAACCCTCACAGAGAGTGAGAGACAGAAGGGTAACAGACTAATCCTCACAGAGTGAGAGACAGGAGGGTAACAGACTAACCCTCACACAGAGAGAGAGACAGGAGGGTAACATACTAACCCTCACAGAGAGAGAGAGACAGAAGGGTAACATACTAACCCTCACAGAGAGAGAGAGACAGGAGGGTAACAGACTAACCCTCACAGAGAGAGAGAGACATGAGGGTAACAGACTAACCCTCACAGAGAGAGAGACAGGAGGGTAACAGACTAACCCTCACAGAGAGAGAGACAGGAGGGTAACAGACTAACCCTCACAGAGAGAGAGAGACAGGAGGGTAACAGACTAACCCTCACAGAGAGAGAGAGACAGGAGGGTAACATACTAACCCTCACAGAGAGAGAGAGACAGGAGGGGCAGACTAACCCTCACAGAGAGAGAGAGACAGGAGGGTAACAGACTAACCCTCACACAGACAGATATACAGGAGGGGCAGACTAACACTCACAGAGATCAGATCTCTCTCCATGCCAGAGTGTGCATAGCTGTCATCAAGGCAAAGGGTGGCTACTTTGAAGAGTCTTAAAAAGATATTTTGATTTGTTTCACACTTTTTTGGTTACTACATGATTCCATATGTGTTATTTCATAGTTTTGATGTCTTCACCTTTATTCTACAGTGTAGAAAATAATAAAAATAAAGTAAAACCCTTGAATGAGTAGGTGTGTCCACACTTTTGACTGGTACTGTACATATAAAAACAACGTAAGAAAATAATGAAAAAACAGAACAAAGAAATTTGAGATAGACTCAGTGAGCATAGCCTTGCTATTGAGAAAGGCCGCCGTAGGCAGACCTGGCTCTCAAGAGAAGGCAGGCTAGGTGCACACTGCCCACAAAATGAGGTGGAAACTGAGCTGCACTTCTTAACCTCCTGCCAAATGTATGACCATATTAGAGACACATATTTCCCTCACATTACACAGATCCACAAAGAATTTGAAAACAAATCCAATTTTGATAAACTCCCATATCTACTGGGTGAAATACCACAGTGTGAAATCACAGCAGCAAGATTTGTGACCTGTTGCCACAAGAAAAGGGAAACCAGTGAAGAACAAACAACATTGTAAATACAACCCATATTTATGTTTATTTATTTTCCCTTTTGTACTTGAACTATTTGCACATAAAGAGATTTTGAAATGTCTTTAATCTTTTGGAATTTTGTGAGTGTAATGTTTACTGGAAAAAAATATATGTTTAATTCACTTTTGTTTATTATCTATTTCACTTGCTTTGGCAATGTAAACATATGTTTCCCATGCCAATAAAGCCCTTTGAATTGAATTGAATTGAATTGAGAGAGAGAGAAAGAGAGAGGTATAGAGAGAGAGAGAGGTATGGAGAGAGAGAGGTGTAGAGAGAGAGAGATGTATATATATATAGAGAGAGAGAGAGAGAGAGACAGAGAGAGGTATATATATATATATATATATATATATAGAGAGAGAGAGAGAGACAGAGAGAGGTAGAGAGAGAGAGAGAGAGAGAGAGAGAGAGAGAGAGGAGAGAGAGAGAGAGAGAGCAGATTATAGAGACAGAGAGAGGTATAGGGAGAGACATTGTGTACTCTCTGCTTTCTCCAGAGTAGGAAACTGTGTTTATGTGATTCATAGAAGAGGAGGAAAAATAAATACATTCTTTGTCTACAAGAAAAACCAAAATGTTTCTTTTTACTTCCCCCATCCCCTCCGAGACACACATCCACATCACTCAGAGGTAGGATCACAGCAGCATGGCCAGACACAGGGCAACGCCCCTGGAGCAGTTTAGCGTGTTTGCTCAAGGGCACAGCAGAAAGAGATGGCCCTCATTTTCTATGACTGACTGCAGCCTTATGCAGCTTTTTCATGTTTCTCGTGTTTATTTATTTTTTGGTGTTTTGATGTTGTTCATGTTCCAGGTCACTTGTAGGAGAGGTATTCCGACCTCAGTGGGACTTCCCGGATATATACATCTTCAATAAATCTGGGTTTTTTTTCCCCGTGTTTTGATGATTTTATTGTCTTCCCACCTTTTTCAGACCTGAGGAAGAACTTTGAGGAGGAGCCAGTGGGGAAGGAAGTAGCGTTGAACCAGGAAGTGTTGTTACACTGTCATCCTCCAGAGGGCGTACCACCAGCTGAGGTTAGAGATGGGAGACATGCACTGTTGTCCGATTCTCTACTTTTTTTTTAACCAAAAATGTAAACTTGCTTAATCATGGATTTCAAAGCACTTCAAACATAAAGCTACACAGAGAAATGTACAACAAGACCTTAGATCAGTGTCTATGGGCCAGCTTCATCCTTCTCTTCAAGGAGTGGTAGAGAGGCCCCTGCCTTCCAATAAGCTTCATCCTTCTCTTCAAGGAGTGGTAGAGAGGACCCTGCCTTCCAAAAAGCTTCACCCTCCTCTTCAAGGAGTGGTAGAGAGGCCCATGCCTTCCAGTAAGCTTCATCCTTCTCTTCAAGGAGTGGTAGAGAGGACCCTGCCTTCCAAAAAGCTTCACCCTCCTCTTCAAGGAGTGGTAGAGAGGCCCATGCCTTCCAGTAAGCTTCATCCTTCTCTTCAAGGAGTGGTAGAGAGGCCCATGCCTTCCAATAAGCTTCATCCTTCTCTTCAAGGAGTGGTAGAGAGGCCCCTGCCTTCCAATAAGTTTCATCCTCCTCTTCAAGGAGTGGTAGAGAGGACCCCTGACTTCCAATAATTTCATCCTCCTTTTCAAGGTGTGATAGAGAGGCCCCTGCCTTCCAATAAGCTTCACCCTCCTTTTCAAGGAGTGGTAGAGAGGACCCCTACCTTCCAATAAGCTTCATCCTCCTCTTCAAGGAGTGGTATAGAGGACCCCTGCCTTCCAATAAGCTTCACCCTCCTCTTCAAGGAGTGGTAGAGAGGCCCCTGCCTTCCAATAAGCTTCACCCTCCTCTTCAAGGAGTGGTAGAGAGGACCCCTGCCTTCCAATAAGCTTCATCCTCCTCTCCAAGGAGTGGTAGAGAGGACCCCTGCCTTCCAATAAGCTTCACCCTCCTCTTCAAGGAGTGGTAGAGAGGCCCCCTGCCTTCCAATAAGCTTCACCCTCCTCTTCAAGGAGTGGTAGAGAGGCCCCCTGCCTTCCAATAAGCTTCACCCTCCTCTTCAAGGAGTGGTAGAGAGGCCCCTACCTTCCAATAAGCTTCATCCTCCTCTCCAAGGAGTGGTATTATCGCTTATTGATTTCTGATCACTTTTTCATCAGAGGGAGGGAGGCAGTATATCACAGTGTTGAGTCTCATCCCTCAGGGCTGGTTCTCGGGCTGGGGCTCTCAGGCCTTAGTCCTTCTCTGGCATATCTGCAGGTTCATCCACAACTACTCAGACAGCACAGGGACTAACTACCTGGAACAGCTAGCTAGTACTCTGAAACAGTATAGGAATACATTGTACGAGCAGAAGAAGCTATGATAGCTAATCACACAGCACAGACCAGTAGAAGAATAGCTAGCTACACTGTCTGTGGGACAACTTAGGGACCACTGTCTGCGGCACAACGTAGGGACCACTGTCCGTGGGACAACTTAAGGACCACTGTCTGTGGGACAACTTAGGGACCACTGTCTGTGGGACAACTTAAGGACCACTGTCTGTGGGACAACTTAGACACCACTGTCTGTGGGACAACTTAGGCACCACTGTCTGTGGGACAACTTAGGGACCACTGTCTGTGGGACAACTTAGGGACCACTGTCCGTGGGACAACTTAGGGACCACTGTCTGTGGGACAACTTAGGGACGACTGTCTGTGGGACAGCGTAGTGGGACAGCGTATCGACCACTGTCCGTGGGACAACTTAGGGACCACTGTCTGTGGGACAACTTAGGGACCACTGTCTGTGGGACAATTTAGGGACCACTGTCCGTGGGACAACTTAGGGACCACTGTCTGTGGGACAACTTAGGGACCACTGTCTGTGGGACAACTTAGGGACCACTGTCTGTGGGACAACTTAGGGACCACTGTCCGTGGGACAACTTAGGGACCACTGTCTGTGGGACAACTTAGGGACCACTGTCTGTGGGACAACTTAGGGACCACTGTCCGTGGGACAACTTAGGGACCACTGTCTGTGGGACAACTTAGGGACGACTTTCTGTGGGACAGCGTAGTGGGACAGCGTGTCGACCACTGTCCTTGGGACAGTGTAGAAACTGGTATCAGAATAGCCAGAATGTTTTGTGGATAGCACAGGAAAAGTCAGAGTATGTTCCTAAATGGCATCCTATTCCCTACATAGTGCACTACTATATGGGCCCTGGTCAAAAGTAGTGCACTACTATATGGGTCCTGTTCAAAAGTAGGGCACTATATATGGAATAGGGTGCCATTTCGGACACTGCATGGAGCAACAGCAGAAAAAGCCAGCCACTGTCCAACAGCATATAACATCATGGCTGTTAGAGCCACTCCAATATAATTATGGGACTCTAAACAACAACAAGCTAGCTAGCTAGAGAACAGTATGGCTGTTAGAGCCACTCCAATAGAATTATGGGACTCTAAACAACAACAAGCTAGCTAGCTAGAGAACAGTATGGTTGTTAGAGCCACTCCAATATAATTATGGGACTCTAAACAACAAGCTAGCTAGCTAGAGAACATTATGGTTGTTAGAGCCACTCAATAGATTTCTGGGACTCTAAACAAGAACAACATGAGAACAGCCAGCTAGCCAGAGGACAGGATGAAACAGCAATGTCATCCTGCTCTGCCAGGTTTGTGTAGGAGCAGCTGAGAGCATGTGAGGAAAGCTAGCCCCTGTTCAACAGCAGAGGCAGAACATCGGTTCTGTTAGAGACAACAAGGTTCAGGGACCGTCACCATAGCAATACGACCAGAGGTAGTCAGGAGGACACAGCAGACGGACAGAGTGTAGCAGAGCAACAGCTAGAAAAGATCTGAGAAGTCACACGGACTGTAGAGGAATAGGAGAGATGCTAGCTACTCTAAAAAACAGAATAGGAGAGATGCTAGCTACTCTAAAAACAGAATTGGAGAGATGCTAGCTACTCTAAAAAACAGAATAGGAGAGATGCTAGCTACTCTAAAAACAGAATTGGAGAGATGCTAGCTACTCTAAAAACAGAATTGGAGAGATGCTAGCTACTCTAAAAAACAGAATAGGAGAGATGCTAGCTACTCTAAAAACAGAATTGGAGAGATGCTAGCTACTCTAAAAACAGAATTGGAGAGATGCTAGCTACTCTAAAAAACAGAATAGGAGAGATGCTAGCTACTCTAAAAACAGAATAGGAGAGATGCTAGCTACTCTAAAAACAGATGAGGAGAGATGCTAGCTACTCTAACAGGGATTAGACTGGACATAACCTTTCAAACAGAGACATAGCTACTCTCACAGGGATTAGACTGGACATAACCTTTCAAACAGAGACATAGTTACTCACAGGGATTAGACTGGACATAACCTTTCAAACAGAGACATAGTTACTCTAACAGGGATTAGACTGGACATAAATTTACAGAGACATAGTTACTCTAACAGGGATTAGACTGGACATAACCTTACAGAGACATAGTTACTCACAGGGATTAGACTGGACATAACCTTTCAAACAGAGACATAGCTATTCTCACAGGGATTAGACTGGACATAACGTTTCAAACAGAGACATAGTTACTCTAACAGGGATTAGACTGGACATAACCTTTCAAACAGAGACATAGTTACTCTAACAGGGATTAGACTGGACATAACCTTTCAAACAGAGACATAGTTACTCTAACAGGGATTAGACTGGACATAACCTTACAAACAGAGACATAGTTACTCTAACAGGGATTAGACTGGACATAACCTTACAGAGACATAGTTACTCTAACAGGGATTAGACTGGACATAACCTTTCAAACAGAGACACATGTAGAATTCACAATGTTTATCTACAGCTCTGAAATGATTTATTGAATACCTTCCCCCTTGTCTGGGTATGTAATAATGTTATCTCGCCAGTGGGCCCATCATCCTCAGGCCAGGGGATGTGGACAGGGCCGTCCCTCTGTCTATCCCTGGTTGTGAACATGAAAACGCAGTTTGTTTGAAGCTTTCAGGTCTGTTATTTTTCAGGTGGAGTGGCAGAGGAACGAGCATGTGATCGACCCGGTAAGCGACCCCAATTTCTTGGTGACTGCGGACCGTAATCTGATCATCAAACAGGCCAGGCTGGCGGACACAGCCAACTACACCTGCGTGGCCAACAACATTGTGGCTCGACGAAAGAGCTCCCCCGCCACCGTTCTGGTCTACGGTATGTACACACAGAGATATGCACACACACATGTACACACACACATAAATGTACATACACACACACACACACACACAAAAGCGCACACACACACACAAAAGCGCACACAAACACACAAAAGCGCACACACACACACAAAAGCGCACACAAACACACAAAAGCGCACAGACAGACAGACAGACAGACAGACAGACAGACAGACAGACAGACAGACAGACAGACAGACAGACAGACAGACAGACAGACAGACAGACAGACAGACAGACAGACAGACAGACAGACAGACAGACAGACAGACAGCACACACACACACACACACACACACACACACACACACACACACACACACACACACACACTAGGGCAGACAGGGGTCAATGCTTTGTCCAAAGGTTTGGCCACATACGATTGGGAGCTTCAGAGCAATCCAAAGTAACAAGAGTTCTGCTGAGAGTTTTGATTATGTTGTGACTGAGTGGCAGGCCCATATGAACTTTTCAATCACACACACACACACACACACACACACACACACACACACACACACACACACACACACACACACCACACACACACACACACACACACACACACACACACACACACACACACCACACACACTGCCCTGTTTTGTTTGCATAATGCCACACCTCGAAACCCCCACAAACTGACTCAGTCTGTGATTTATATGATGTAAGCTCCAGTAGTTCCCTCTGCCAGCGGATAACCAAACGGATACAGAAACCACCTCAAATCTTCCAGTATCTAAATAGTAACAACTAGTCTATACAGACACAGACAGCTGATATAGTAACAACTAGTCTATACAGACAAAGACAGCTGATATAGTAACAACTAGTCTATACAGACACAGACATAGACAGCTTATATAATAACAACTAGTCTATACAGACACAGACAGCTGCTCTGGCACCCCAATGGTGGAACAAGCTCCCTCACAATGCCAGGACAGCGGAGTGAAACACCACCTTCCGGAGACACCTGAAACCCCACCTCTTCAAGGAATACCTGGGATAGGATAAAGTAATCCTTCTAACCCCCCCCCTTAAAAGATTTAGATGCACTATTGTAAAGTGGTTGTTCCACTGGATATTATAGGTGAATGCACCAATTTGTAAGTCGCTCTGGATAAGAGCGTCTGCTAAATGACTAAAATGTAAAATGTAAATGTATACAGACACAGACACAGACAGCTGATATAGTAACAACTAGTCTATTACGACACAGACAGCTGATATAGTAACTAGTCTATACAGACACAGACAGCTGATATAGTAACAACTAGTCTATACAGACACAGACACAACCAGCTGATATAGTAACAACTAGTCTATACAGACACAGACAGCTGATATAGTAACATCTAGTCTATACAGATACAGACAGCTGATATAGTAACATCTAGTCTATACAGACACAGACAGCAGATATCGTAACATCTAGTCTATACAGACACAGACAGCTGACATAGTAACATCTAGTCTATACAGACACAGATAGCTGATATAGTAACATCTAGTCTATACAGACACAGACACAGACAGCTGATATAGTAACAACTAGTCTATTACGACACAGACAGCTGATATAGTAACTAGTCTATACAGGCACAGACAGCTGATATAGTAACAACTAGTCTATACAGACACAGACACAACCAGCTGATATAGTAACAACTACTCTATACAGACACAGACAGCTGATATAGTAACATCTAGTCTATACAGATACAGACAGCTGATATAGTAACATCTAGTCCATACACACACAGACACAGACAGCTGATATAGTAACATCTAGTCTATACAGACACAGACAGCTGATATAGTAACATCTACTCAATACAGACACAGACAACTGATATAGTAACAACTAGTCTATACAGACACAGACAGCTGATATAGTAACAACTAGTCTATACAGACACAGTCAGCTGATATAGTAACAACTAGTCTATACAGACACAGACACAGACAGCTGATATAGTAACAACTAGTCTATACAGACACAGACAGCTGATATAGTAACAACTAGTCTATACAGACACAGACAGCTGATATTGTAACATCTAGTCTATACAGACACAGACAGCAGATATCGTAACATCTAGTCTATACAGACACAGACAGCTGATATAGTAACATCTACTCAATACAGACACAGACAGCTGATATAGTAACAACTAGTCTATACAGACACAGACAGCTGATATAGTAACAACTAGTCTATACAGACACAGTCAGCTGATATAGTAACAACTAGTCTATACAGACACAGACACAGACAGCTGATATAGTAACAACTAGTCTATACAGACACAGACAGCTGATATAGTAACAACTAGTCTATACAGACACAGACAGCTGATATTGTAACATCTAGTCTATACAGACACAGACAGCAGATATCGTAACATCTAGTCTATACAGACACAGACAGCTGATATAGTAACATCTAGTCTATACAGACACAGATAGCTGATATAGTAACATCTAGTCTATACAGACACAGACACAGACAGCTGATATAGTAACAACTAGTCTATTACGACACAGACAGCTGATATAGTAACTAGTCTATCCAGACACAGACAGCTGATATAGTAACAACTAGTCTATACAGACACAGACACAACCAGCTGATATAGTAACAACTAGTCTATGCAGACACAGACAGCTGATATAGTAACATCTAGTCTATACAGATACAGACAGCTGATATAGTAACATCTAGTCTATACAGACACAGACAGCAGATATCGTAACATCTAGTCTATACAGACACAGACAGCTGACATAGTAACATCTAGTCTATACAGACACAGACAGCAGATATGGTAAATTCTAGTCTATACAGACACAGACACAGCCAGCTGATATAGTAACAACTAGTCTATACAGACACAGATAGCTGATATAATAACATCTCGTCTATACAGACAGAGATGCAGACAGCTGAAATAATAACAACTAGTCTATACAGACACAGACACAGACAGCTGAAATAGTAACAACTAGTCTATACAGACACAGACAGAGACAGCTGAAATAATAACAACTAATCTATACAGACACAGACACAGACAGCTGAAATAGTAACAACTAGTCTATTACGACACAGACAGCTGATATAGTAACTAGTCTATACAGACACAGACAGCTGATATAGTAACAACTAGTCTATACAGACACAGACACAACCAGCTGATATAGTAACAACTAGTCTATACAGACACAGACAGCTGATATAGTAACATCTAGTCTATACAGATACAGACAGCTGATATAGTAACATCTAGTCTATACAGACACAGACAGCAGATATCGTAACATCTAGTCTATACAGACACAGACAGCTGACATAGTAACATCTAGTCTATACAGACACAGATAGCTGATATAGTAACATCTAGTCTATACAGACACAGACACAGACAGCTGATATAGTAACAACTAGTCTATTACGACACAGACAGCTGATATAGTAACTAGTCTATACAGGCACAGACAGCTGATATAGTAACAACTAGTCTATACAGACACAGACACAACCAGCTGATATCAAATCAAATCAAATTTATTTTTATATAGCCCTTCGTACATCAGCTGATATTCTCAAAGTGCTGTACAGAAACCCAGCCTAAAACCCCAAACAGCAAGCAAAGCATGTGAAAGAAGCACGGTGGCTAGGAAAAACTCCCTAGGAAAAACTCCCTAGAAAGGCCAAAAACCTAGGAAGAAACCTAGAGAGGAACCAGGCTATGAGGGGTGGCCAGTCCTCTTCTGGCTGTGCAGGGTGGATATTAAAACAGAACATGGTCAAAATGTTAAAATGTTAAAATGTTCATAAATGACCAGCATGGTCAAATAATAATAATCATAGTAGTTGTCGAGGGTGCAACAAGCACGTCCGGTGAACAGGTCAGGGTTCCATAGCCGCAGGCAGAACAGTTGAAACTGGAGCAGCAGCACGGCCAGGTGGACTGGGGACAGCAAGGAGTCATCATACCAGGTAGTCCTGAGGCATGGTCCTAGGGCTCAGGTCCTCCGAGAGAAAGACAGAAAGAGAGAAAGAGAGAATTAGAGAGAGCATATTTAAATACACACAGGACACCGGATAAGACAAGAGAAATACTCCAGATGTAACAGACTGACCCTAGCCCCCCGACACATAAACTACTGCAGCATAAATACTGGAGGCTGAGACAGGAGGGATCAGAAGACACTGTGGCCCCATCCGATGATACCCCCGGACAGGGCCAAACAGGCAGGATATAACCCCACCCACTTTGCCAAAGCACAGCCCCCACACCACTAGAGGGATGTCTCCAACCACCAACTTACCGTCCTAAGACAAGGCCGAGTATAGCCCACAACGATCTCCGCCATGGCACAACCCAAGGGGGGGGGGGGGGGGGGGGCGCCAACCCAGACAGGAAGACCACGTCAGTGACTCAACCCACTCAAGTGACGCACCCCTCCCATGGACGGCATGGAAGAACACCAGTAGGCCAGTGACTCAGCCTCTGTAAAAGGGTTAGAGGCAGAGAATCCCAGTGGAAAGAGGGGAACCGGCAAGGCAGAGACAGCAAGGGCGGTTCGTTGCTCCAGCCTTTCCGTTCACCTTCACACTCCTGGGCCAGACTATACTTAATCATAGGACCTACTGAAGAGATAAGTCTTCAGTAAAGACTTAAAGGTTGAGACTGAGTCTGCGTCTCTCACATTGGTAGGCAGACCATTCCATAAAAATGGAGCTCTATAGGAAAAAGCCCTACCTCCAGCCGTTTGCTTAGAAATTCTAGGGACAATTAGGAGGCCTGCGTCTTGTGACCGTAGCGTACGTGTAGGTATGTACGGCAGGACCAAATCGGAAAGATAGGTAGGAGCAAGCCCATGTAATGCTTTGTAGGTTAGCAGTAAAACCTTGAAATCAGCCCTTGCCTTAACAGGAAGCCAGTGTAGGGAGGCTAACACTGGAGTAATATGATCAAATTTTTTGGTTCTAGTCAGGATTCTAGCAGCCGTATTTAGCACTAACTGAAGTTTATTTAGTGCTTTATCCGGGTAGCCGGAAAGTAGAGCATTGCAGTAGTCCAGTCTAGAAGTAACAAAAGCATGGATTAATTTTTCTGCGTCATTTTTGGACAGAAAATTTCTGATTTTTGCAATGTTACGTAGATGGAAAAAAGCTGTCCTTGAAACAGTCTTGATATGTTCTTCAAAAGAGAGATCAGGGTCCAGAGTAACGCCGAGGTCCTTCACAGTTTTATTTGAGACGACTGTACAACCATCCAGATTAATTGTCAGATTCAACAGAAGATCTCTTTGTTTCTTGGGACCTAGAACAAGCATCTCTGTTTTGTCCGAGTTTAAAAGTAGAAAGTTTGCAGCCATCCACTTCTTTATGTCTGAAACACAGGCTTCTAGCGAGGGCAATTTTGGGGCTTCACCATGTTTCATTGAAATGTACAGCTGTGTGTCGTCTGCATAGCAGTGAAATTTAACATTATGTTTTCGAATGACATCCCCAAGAGGTAAAATATATAGTGAAAACAATAGTGGTCCTAAAACGGAACCTTGAGGAACACCGAAATTTACAATTGATTTGTCAGAGGACAAACCATTCACAGAGACAAACTGATATCTTTCCGACAGATAAGATCTAAACCAGGCCAGAACTTGTCCATGTAGACCAATTTGGGTTTCCAATCTCTCCAAAAGAATGTGGTGATCGATGGTATCAAAAGCGGCACTAAGATCTAGGAGCACGAGGACAGATGCAGAGCCTCGGTCTGACGTCATTAAAAGGTCATTTACCACCTTCACAAGTGCAGTCTCAGTGCTATGATGGGGTCTAAAACCAGACTGAAGCGTTTCGTATACATTGTTTGTCTTCAGGAAGGCAGTCAGTTGCTGTGCAACAGCTTTTTCTAAAATTTTGGAGAGGAATGGAAGATTCGATATAGGCCGATAGTTTTTTATAATTTCTGGATCAAGATTCGGCTTTTTCAAGAGAGGCTTTATTACTGCCACTTTTAGTGAGCTTGGTACACATCCGGTGGATAGAGAGCCGTTTATTATGTTCAACATAGGAGGGCCAAGCACAGGAAGCAGCTCTTTCAGTAGTTTAGTTGGAATAGGGTCCAGTATGCAGCTTGAGGGTTTGGAGGCCATGATTATTTTCATCATTGCGTCAAGAGATATAGTACTAAAACACTTTAGTATCTCCCTTGATCCTAGGTCCTGGCAGAGTTGTGCAGACTCAGGACAATGGAGCTTTGGAGGAATACCCAGATTTAAAGAGGAGTCTGTAATTTGCTTTCTAATGATCATGATCTTTTCCTCAAAGAAGTTCATAAATGTATTACTGCTGAAGTGAAAGCCATCCTCCATTTGCGAAGGCTGCTTTTTAGTTAGCTTTGCGACAGTATCAAAAAGAAATTTCGGATTGTTCTTATTTTCCTCAATTAAGTTGGAAAAATAGGATGATCGAGCAGCAGTAAGGGCTCTTCGATACTGCACGGTACTGTCTTTCCAAGCTAGTCGGAAGACTTCCAGTTTGGTGTGGCGCCATTTCCGTTCCAATTTTCTGGAAGCTTGCTTCAGAGCTCGTGTATTTTCTGTATACCAGGGAGCTAGTTTCTTATGACAGATGTTTTTAGTTTTTAGGGGTGCAACTGCATCTAGGGTATTGCGCAAGGTTAAATTGAGTTCCTCGGTTAGGTGGTTAACTGATTTTTGTCCTCTGACGTCCTTGGGTAGGCAGAGGCAGTCTGGAAGGGCATCAAGGAATCTTTGGGTTGTCTGAGAATTTATAGCACGACTTTTAATGCTCCTTGGTTGGGGTCTGAGCAGATTATTTGTTGCAATTGCAAACGTAATAAAATGGTGGTCCGATAGTCCAGGATTATGAGGAAAAACATTTAGATCCACAACATTTATTCCATGGGACAAAACTAGGTCCAGAGTATGACTGTGGCAGTGAGTAGGTCCAGAGACATGTTGGACAAAACCCACTGAGTCGATGATGGCTCCGAAAGCCTTTTGGAGTGGGTCTGTGGACTTTTCCATGTGAATGTTAAAGTCACCAAAAATTAGAATATTATCTGCTATGACTACAAGATCCGATAGGAATTCAGGGAACTCAGTGAGGAACACTGCATATGGCCCAGGAGGCCTATAAACAGTAGCTATAAAAAGTGAGTGAGTAGGCTGCATAGATTTCATGACTAGAAGCTCAAAAGACGAAAACGTCATTGTTGTTTTTTTTTTTGTAAATTGAAATTTGCTATCGTAAATGTTAGCAACACCTCCGCCTTTGCCGGATGCACGGGGGGTATGGTCACTAATGTAACCTGGGGGTGAGGCCTCATTTAACACAGTAAATTCATCAGGCTTAAGCCATGTTTCAGTCAGGCCAATCACATCAAGATTATTATCAGTGATTAGTTCATTGACTATAACTGCCTTGGAAGTGAGGGATCTAACATTAAGTAACCCAATTTTGAGATGTGAGGTATCACAATCTCTTTCAATAATGGCAGGAATGGAGGAGGTCTTTATACTAGTGAGATTGCTAAAGCGAACACCGCCATTTTTAATTTTGCCCAACCTAGATCGAGGCACAGACACGGTCTCAATGGGGGAAGCTGAGCTGACTACACTGACTGTGCTAGTGGCAGACTCCACTAAGCTGGCAGGCTGGCTAACAGCCTGCTGCCTGGCCTGCACCCTATTTCATTGTGGAGCTAGAGGAGTTAGAGCCCTGTCTATGTTCGTAGATAAGATGAGAGCACCCCTCCAGCTAGGATGGAGTCCGTCACTCCTCAACAGGCCAGGCTTGGTCCTGTTTGTGGGTGAGTCCCAGAAAGAGGGCCAATTATCTACAAATTCTATCTTTTGGGAGGGGCAGAAAACAGTTTTCAACCAGCGATTGAGTTGTGAGACTCTGCTGTAGAGCTCATCACTCCCCCTAACTGGGAGGGGGCCAGAGACAATTAATCGATGCCGACACATCTTTCTAGCTGATTTACACGCTGAAGCTATGTTGCGCTTGGTGACCTCTGACTGTTTCATCCTAACATCGTTGGTGCCGACGTGGATAACAATATCTCTATACTCTCTACACTCGCCAGTTTTAGCTTTAGCCAGCACCGTCTTTAGATTAGCCTTAACGTCGGTAGCCCTGCCCCCTGGTAAACAGTGTATGATCGCTGGATGATTAGTTTTAAGTCTAATACTGCGGGTAATGGAGTCGCCAATGACTAGGGTTTTCAATTTGTCAGAGCTAATGGTGGGAGCCGTCGGCGTCTCAGACCCCACAACGGGAGGAGTAGAGACCAGAGAAGTCTCGGCCTCCGACTCCGACTCGCTTAATGGGGAGAACCGGTTGAAAGTTTCTGTCGGCTGAATAAGCGACACCGGTTGAGCATTCCTACAGCGTTTCCCTCCAGAAGCCATGAGAAAGATGTCCGGCTGCGGGGACCGTGCGAGGGGGTTTATACTAACGTTACTATCTGTACTTACTGGTGGCACAGACGCTGTTTCATCCTTTCCTACACTGAAATTACCCTTGCCTAACGATCGCGTCTGAAGCTGGGCTTGCAGCACAGCTATCCTTGCCGTAAGGCGATCGTTCTCCTGTATATTATAAGTACAACGACTGCAATTAGAAGGCATCATGTTAATGTTACTTAGCTTCGGCTGTTTGAAGTCCTGACGAACCATGTCCAGATAAAACCTCCGGGGATGAATGAAAAAAGTTGAGTGAGGAAAAAAGTTGAGTGAGGGAAAAAGTAAAAATATACGGTAATGAAAAAGTAAAAAACCGTCAGGTATCAAAGTAAGATCGGCAACAAAAACGCACAGCAGCGTAAACAAGTCTGCAAGTTGTGACCGGATATAGTAACAACTACTCTATACAGACACAGACAGCTGATATAGTAACATCTAGTCTATACAGATACAGACAGCTGATATAGTAACATCTAGTCCATACACACACAGACACAGACAGCTGATATAGTAACATCTAGTCTATACAGACACAGACAGCTGATATAGTAACATCTACTCAATACAGACACAGACAGCTGTTATAGTAACAACTAGTCTATACAGACACAGACAGCTGATATAGTAACAACTAGTCTATACAGACACAGTCAGCTGATATAGTAACAACTAGTCTATACAGACACAGACACAGACAGCTGATATAGTAACAAATAGTCTATACAGACACAGACAGCTGATATAGTAACAACTAGTCTATACAGACACAGACAGCTGATATTGTAACATCTAGTCTATACAGACACAGACAGCAGATATCGTAACATCTAGTCTATACAGACACAGACAGCTGATATAGTAACATCTAGTCTATACAGACACAGATAGCTGATATAGTAACATCTAGTCTATACAGACACAGACACAGACAGCTGATATAGTAACAACTAGTCTATTACGACACAGACAGCTGATATAGTAACTAGTCTATCCAGACACAGACAGCTGATATAGTAACAACTAGTCTATACAGACACAGACACAACCAGCTTATATAGTAACAACTAGTCTATGCAGACACAGACAGCTGATATAGTAACATCTAGTCTATACAGATACAGACAGCTTATATAGTAACATCTAGTCTATACAGACACAGACAGCAGATATCGTAACATCTAGTCTATACAGGCACAGACAGCTGACATAGTAACATCTAGTCTATACAGACACAGATAGCTGATATAGTAACATCTAGTCTATACAGACACAGACACAGACAGCTGATATAGTAACAACTAGTTTATTACGACACAGACAGCTGATATAGTAACTAGTCTATACAGGCACAGACAGCTGATATAGTAACAACTAGTCTATACAGACACAGACACAACCAGCAGATATAGTAACAACTAGTCTATACAGACACAGACAGCTGATATAGTAACATCTAGTCTATACAGATACAGACAGCTGATATAGTAACATCTAGTCTATAAAGACACAGACAGCAGATATCGTAACATCTAGTCTATACAGACACAGACAGCTGACATAGTAACATCTAGTCTATACAGACACAGATAGCTGATATAGTAACATCTAGTCTATACAGACAGACACAGACAGCTGATATAGTAACAACTAGTCTATTACGACACAGACAGCTGATATAGTAACTAGTCTATACAGGCACAGACAGCTGATATAGTAACAACTAGTCTATACAGACACAGACACAACCAGCTGATATAGTAACAACTAGTCTATACAGACACAGACACAGACAGCTGACGTAGTAACATCTAGTCTATACAGACACAGATAGCGTATATAGTAACATCTAGTCTACACAGACACAGACACAGCCAGCTGATATAGTAACAACTCGTCTATACAGACACAGACAGCTGATATAGTAACAACTAGTCTATACAGACACAGACAGCTGATATAGTAACAACTAGTCTATACAGACACAGACACAGACAGCTGATATAGTAAAATCTAGTCTATACAGATACAGACAGCTGATATAGTAACAACTAGTCTATACAGACACACACAGCTGATATAGTAACATCTAGTCTATATAGACACAGACAGCGTATATAGTAACATCTAGTCTATATAGACACAGACAGCGTATATAGTAAAATCTAGTCTATACAGATACAGACAGCTGATATAGTAACAACTAGTCTATACAGACACACACAGCTGATATAGTAACATCTAGTCTATATAGACACAGACAGCGTATATAGTAACATCTAGTCTATATAGACACAGACAGCGTATATAGTAACATCTAGTCTACATAGACACAGACACAGACAGCTGATATAGTAACAACTCGTCTATACAGACACAGACAGCTAATATAGTAACAACTAGTCTATACAGACACAGACAGCTGATATAGTAACAACTAGTCTATACAGACACAGTCAGCTGATATAGTAACAACTAGTCTATACAGACACAGACACAGACAGCTGATATAGTAACAAATAGTCTATACAGACACAGACAGCTGATATAGTAACAACTAGTCTATACAGACACAGACAGCTGATATTGTAACATCTAGTCTATACAGACACAGACAGCAGATATCGTAACATCTAGTCTATACAGACACAGACAGCTGATATAGTAACATCTAGTCTATACAGACACAGATAGCTGATATAGTAACATCTAGTCTATACAGACACAGACACAGACAGCTGATATAGTAACAACTAGTCTATTACGACACAGACAGCTGATATAGTAACTAGTCTATCCAGACACAGACAGCTGATATAGTAACAACTAGTCTATACAGACACAGACACAACCAGCTTATATAGTAACAACTAGTCTATGCAGACACAGACAGCTGATATAGTAACATCTAGTCTATACAGATACAGACAGCTTATATAGTAACATCTAGTCTATACAGACACAGACAGCAGATATCGTAACATCTAGTCTATACAGGCACAGACAGCTGACATAGTAACATCTAGTCTATACAGACACAGATAGCTGATATAGTAACATCTAGTCTATACAGACACAGACACAGACAGCTGATATAGTAACAACTAGTTTATTACGACACAGACAGCTGATATAGTAACTAGTCTATACAGGCACAGACAGCTGATATAGTAACAACTAGTCTATACAGACACAGACACAACCAGCAGATATAGTAACAACTAGTCTATACAGACACAGACAGCTGATATAGTAACATCTAGTCTATACAGATACAGACAGCTGATATAGTAACATCTAGTCTATAAAGACACAGACAGCAGATATCGTAACATCTAGTCTATACAGACACAGACAGCTGACATAGTAACATCTAGTCTATACAGACACAGATAGCTGATATAGTAACATCTAGTCTATACAGACACAGACACAGACAGCTGATATAGTAACAACTAGTCTATTACGACACAGACAGCTGATATAGTAACTAGTCTATACAGGCACAGACAGCTGATATAGTAACAACTAGTCTATACAGACACAGACACAACCAGCTGATATAGTAACAACTAGTCTATACAGACACAGACACAGACAGCTGACGTAGTAACATCTAGTCTATACAGACACAGATAGCGTATATAGTAACATCTAGTCTACACAGACACAGACACAGCCAGCTGATATAGTAACAACTCGTCTATACAGACACAGACAGCTGATATAGTAACAACTAGTCTATACAGACACAGACAGCTGATATAGTAACAACTAGTCTATACAGACACAGACACAGACAGCTGATATAGTAAAATCTAGTCTATACAGATACAGACAGCTGATATAGTAACAACTAGTCTATACAGACACACACAGCTGATATAGTAACATCTAGTCTATATAGACACAGACAGCGTATATAGTAACATCTAGTCTATATAGACACAGACAGCGTATATAGTAAAATCTAGTCTATACAGATACAGACAGCTGATATAGTAACAACTAGTCTATACAGACACACACAGCTGATATAGTAACATCTAGTCTATATAGACACAGACAGCGTATATAGTAACATCTAGTCTATATAGACACAGACAGCGTATATAGTAACATCTAGTCTACATAGACACAGACACAGACAGCTGATATAGTAACAACTCGTCTATACAGACACAGACAGCTAATATAGTAACAACTAGTCTATACAGACACAGACAGCTGATATAGTAACAACTAGTCTATACAGACACAGACAGCTGATATAGTAACATCTAGTCTATACAGATACAGACAGCTGATATAGTAACATCTAGTCTATACAGACACAGACAGCAGATATCGTAACATCTAGTCTATACAGACACAGACAGCTGACATAGTAACATCTAGTCTATACAGACACAGATAGCTGATATAGTAACATCTAGTCTATACAGACACAGACACAGACAGCTGATATAGTAACAACTAGTCTATTACGACACAGACAGCTGATATAGTAACTAGTCTATACAGGCACAGACAGCTGATATAGTAACAACTAGTCTATACAGACACAGACACAACCAGCTGATATAGTAACAACTACTCTATACAGACACAGACAGCTGATATAGTAACATCTAGTCTATACAGATACAGACAGCTGATATAGTAACATCTAGTCCATACACACACAGACACAGACAGCTGATATAGTAACATCTAGTCTATACAGACACAGACAGCTGATATAGTAACATCTACTCAATACAGACACAGACAGCTGTTATAGTAACAACTAGTCTATACAGACACAGACAGCTGATATAGTAACAACTAGTCTATACAGACACAGTCAGCTGATATAGTAACAACTAGTCTATAAGGACACAGACACAGACAGCTGATATAGTATCAAATAGTCTATACAGACACAGACAGCTGATATAGTAACAACTAGTCTATACAGACACAGACAGCTGATATTGTAACATCTAGTCTATACAGACACAGACAGCAGATATCGTAACATCTAGTCTATACAGACACAGACAGCTGATATAGTAACATCTAGTCTATACAGACACAGATAGCTGATATAGTAACATCTAGTCTATACAGACACAGACACAGACAGCTGATATAGTAACAACTAGTCTATTACGACACAGACAGCTGATATAGTAACTAGTCTATCCAGACACAGACAGCTGATATAGTAACAACTAGTCTATACAGACACAGACACAACCAGCTTATATAGTAACAACTAGTCTATGCAGACACAGACAGCTGATATAGTAACATCTAGTCTATACAGATACAGACAGCTTATATAGTAACATCTAGTCTATACAGACACAGACAGCAGATATCGTAACATCTAGTCTATACAGGCACAGACAGCTGACATAGTAACATCTAGTCTATACAGACACAGATAGCTGATATAGTAACATCTAGTCTATACAGACACAGACACAGACAGCTGATATAGTAACAACTAGTTTATTACGACACAGACAGCTGATATAGTAACTAGTCTATACAGGCACAGACAGCTGATATAGTAACAACTAGTCTATACAGACACAGACACAACCAGCAGATATAGTAACAACTAGTCTATACAGACACAGACAGCTGATATAGTAACATCTAGTCTATACAGATACAGACAGCTGATATAGTAACATCTAGTCTATAAAGACACAGACAGCAGATATCGTAACATCTAGTCTATACAGACACAGACAGCTGACATAGTAACATCTAGTCTATACAGACACAGATAGCTGATATAGTAACATCTAGTCTATACAGACACAGACACAGACAGCTGATATAGTAACAACTAGTCTATTACGACACAGACAGCTGATATAGTAACTAGTCTATACAGGCACAGACAGCTGATATAGTAACAACTAGTCTATACAGACACAGACACAACCAGCTGATATAGTAACAACTAGTCTATACAGACACAGACACAGACAGCTGACGTAGTAACATCTAGTCTATACAGACACAGATAGCGTATATAGTAACATCTAGTCTACACAGACACAGACACAGCCAGCTGATATAGTAACAACTCGTCTATACAGACACAGACAGCTGATATAGTAACAACTAGTCTATACAGACACAGACAGCTGATATAGTAACAACTAGTCTATACAGACACAGACACAGACAGCTGATATAGTAAAATCTAGTCTATACAGATACAGACAGCTGATATAGTAACAACTAGTCTATACAGACACACACAGCTGATATAGTAACATCTAGTCTATATAGACACAGACAGCGTATATAGTAACATCTAGTCTATATAGACACAGACAGCGTATATAGTAAAATCTAGTCTATACAGATACAGACAGCTGATATAGTAACAACTAGTCTATACAGACACACACAGCTGATATAGTAACATCTAGTCTATATAGACACAGACAGCGTATATAGTAACATCTAGTCTATATAGACACAGACAGCGTATATAGTAACATCTAGTCTACATAGACACAGACACAGACAGCTGATATAGTAACAACTCGTCTATACAGACACAGACAGCTAATATAGTAACAACTAGTCTATACAGACACAGACAGCTGATATAGTAACAACTAGTCTATACAGACACAGACAGCTGATATAGTAACATCTAGTCTATACAGATACAGACAGCTGATATAGTAACATCTAGTCTATACAGACACAGACAGCAGATATCGTAACATCTAGTCTATACAGACACAGACAGCTGACATAGTAACATCTAGTCTATACAGACACAGATAGCTGATATAGTAACATCTAGTCTATACAGACACAGACACAGACAGCTGATATAGTAACAACTAGTCTATTACGACACAGACAGCTGATATAGTAACTAGTCTATACAGGCACAGACAGCTGATATAGTAACAACTAGTCTATACAGACACAGACACAACCAGCTGATATAGTAACAACTACTCTATACAGACACAGACAGCTGATATAGTAACATCTAGTCTATACAGATACAGACAGCTGATATAGTAACATCTAGTCCATACACACACAGACACAGACAGCTGATATAGTAACATCTAGTCTATACAGACACAGACAGCTGATATAGTAACATCTACTCAATACAGACACAGACAGCTGTTATAGTAACAACTAGTCTATACAGACACAGACAGCTGATATAGTAACAACTAGTCTATACAGACACAGTCAGCTGATATAGTAACAACTAGTCTATAAGGACACAGACACAGACAGCTGATATAGTATCAAATAGTCTATACAGACACAGACAGCTGATATAGTAACAACTAGTCTATACAGACACAGACAGCTGATATTGTAACATCTAGTCTATACAGACACAGACAGCAGATATCGTAACATCTAGTCTATACAGACACAGACAGCTGATATAGTAACATCTAGTCTATACAGACACAGATAGCTGATATAGTAACATCTAGTCTATACAGACACAGACACAGACAGCTGATATAGTAACAACTAGTCTATTACGACACAGACAGCTGATATAGTAACTAGTCTATCCAGACACAGACAGCTGATATAGTAACAACTAGTCTATACAGACACAGACACAACCAGCTTATATAGTAACAACTAGTCTATGCAGACACAGACAGCTGATATAGTAACATCTAGTCTATACAGATACAGACAGCTTATATAGTAACATCTAGTCTATACAGACACAGACAGCAGATATCGTAACATCTAGTCTATACAGACACAGACAGCTGACATAGTAACATCTAGTCTATACAGACACAGATAGCTGATATAGTAACATCTAGTCTATACAGACACAGACACAGACAGCTGATATAGTAACAACTAGTTTATTACGACACAGACAGCTGATATAGTAACTAGTCTATACAGGCACAGACAGCTGATATAGTAACAACTAGTCTATACAGACACAGACACAACCAGCAGATATAGTAACAACTAGTCTATACAGACACAGACAGCTGATATAGTAACATCTAGTCTATACAGATACAGACAGCTGATATAGTAACATCTAGTCTATAAAGACACAGACAGCAGATATCGTAACATCTAGTCTATACAGACACAGACAGCTGACATAGTAACATCTAGTCTATACAGACACAGATAGCTGATATAGTAACATCTAGTCTATACAGACACAGACACAGACAGCTGATATAGTAACAACTAGTCTATTACGACACAGACAGCTGATATAGTAACTAGTCTATACAGGCACAGACAGCTGATATAGTAACAACTAGTCTATACAGACACAGACACAACCAGCTGATATAGTAACAACTAGTCTATACAGACACAGACACAGACAGCTGACGTAGTAACATCTAGTCTATACAGACACAGATAGCGTATATAGTAACATCTAGTCTACACAGACACAGACACAGCCAGCTGATATAGTAACAACTCGTCTATACAGACACAGACAGCTGATATAGTAACAACTAGTCTATACAGACACAGACAGCTGATATAGTAACAACTAGTCTATACAGACACAGACACAGACAGCTGATATAGTAAAATCTAGTCTATACAGATACAGACAGCTGATATAGTAACAACTAGTCTATACAGACACACACAGCTGATATAGTAACATCTAGTCTATATAGACACAGACAGCGTATATAGTAACATCTAGTCTATATAGACACAGACAGCGTATATAGTAAAATCTAGTCTATACAGATACAGACAGCTGATATAGTAACAACTAGTCTATACAGACACACACAGCTGATATAGTAACATCTAGTCTATATAGACACAGACAGCGTATATAGTAACATCTAGTCTATATAGACACAGACAGCGAATATAGTAACATCTAGTCTACATAGACACAGACACAGACAGCTGATATAGTAACAACTCGTCTATACAGACACAGACAGCTAATATAGTAACAACTAGTCTATACAGACACAGACAGCTGATATAGTAACAACTAGTCTATTCAGACACAGACACAGACAGCTGAAATAGTAACAACTAGTCTATACAGACACAGACAGAGACAGCTGAAATAATAACTACTAATCTATACAGACACAGACACAGACAGCTGAAATAGTAACAACTAGTCTATACAGACACAGACAGCTGATATAGTAACAACTAGTCTATACAGACACAGACAGCTGATATAGTAACATCTAGTCTATACAGACACAGACACAGACAGCTGATTTAGTAACAACTAGTCTATACAGATACAGACAGCTAAAATAGTAACAATTAGTCTATACAGACACAGACAGCTGATATAGTAACAACTAGTCTATACAGACACAGACAGCTGAAATTGTGACATCTATTCTATACAGACACAGACAGCTGATATAGTAACAACTAGTCTATACAGACACAGACACAGACAGCTGATATTGTAACATCTAGTCTATACAGACACAGACAGCTGATATAGTAACATCTAGTCTATATAGACACAGACAGCTGATATAGTAACATCTAGTCTATACAGACACAGACACAGACAGCTGATATAGTAACAACTAGTCTATACAGACACAGACAGCTGATATAGTAACATCTAGTCTATACAGACACAGACAGCTGATATAGTAACAACTAGTCTATTCAGACACAGACAGCTGATACAGTAACATCTAGTCTATACAGACACAGATAGCTGATATAGTAACATCTAGTCTATACAGACACAGACACAGACAGCTGATATAGTAACAACTAGTCTATTACGACACAGACAGCTGACATAGTAACTAGTCTATACAGGCACAGACAGCTGATATAGTAACAACTAGTCTATACAGACACAGACACAACCAGCTGATATAGTAACAACTAGTCTATACAGACACAGACACAGACAGCTGACGTAGTAACATCTAGTCTATACAGACACAGATAGCGTATATAGTAACATCTAGTCTACACAGACACAGACACAGCCAGCTGATATAGTAACAACTCGTCTATACAGACACAGACAGCTGATATAGTAACAACTAGTCTATACAGACACAGACAGCTGATATAGTAACAACTAGTCTATACAGACACAGACACAGACAGCTGATATAGTAAAATCTAGTCTATACAGATACAGACAGCTGATATAGTAACAACTAGTCTATACAGACACACACAGCTGATATAGTAACATCTAGTCTATATAGACACAGACAGCGTATATAGTAACATCTAGTCTATATAGACACAGACAGCGTATATAGTAACATCTAGTCTACATAGACACAGACACAGACACAGACAGCTGATATAGTAACAACTCGTCTATACAGACACAGACAGCTAATATAGTAACAACTAGTCTATACAGACACAGACAGCTGATATAGTAACAACTAGTCTATTCAGACACAGACAGCTGATACAGTAACATCTAGTCTATACAGAAACAGACAGCTGATATAGTAACAACTAGTCTATACAGACACACACAGCTGATATAGTAACATCTAGTCTATATAGACACAGACAGCGTATATAGTAACATCTAGTCTATACAGACAGAGAGACAGACAGCTGATATAGTAACAGCTAGTCTATATAGACACAGACAGCTGATATAGTAACAACTAGTCTATACAGACACAGACAGCTGATATAGTAACAACTAGTCTATACAGACACAGACAGCTGATATAGTAACAACTAGTCTATACAGACACAGACAGCTGATATAGTAACATCTAGTCTATATAGACACAGACAGCGTATATAGTAACATCTAGTCTATACAGACACAGATAGCTGATATAATAACATCTCGTCTATACAGACACAGACAGCTGATATAGTAAGAACTAGTCTATACAGAGACACAGCTGATATAGTAACAACTAGTCTATACAGACACAGACAGCTGATATAGTAACATCTAGTCTATACAGACACAGACAGCTGATTTATTAACAACTAGTCTATACAGATACAGATAGCTGATATAGTAACAACTAGTCTATACAGACACAGACAGCTGATATAGTAACATCTAGTCTATATAGACACAGACAGCGTATATAGTAACATCTAGTCTTCACAGACACAGAGACAGACAGCTGATATAGTAACAACTAGTCTATACAGACACAGACACAGACAGCTGAAATAGTAACAACTAGTCTATACAGACACAGACAGCTGATATAGTAACAACTAGTCTATACAGACACAGACAGCTGATATAGTAACATCTAGTCTATATAGACACAGACAGCGTATATAGTAACATCTAGTCTACACAGACACAGAGACAGACAGCTGATATAGTAACAACTAGTCTATACAGACACAGACAGCTGAAATAGTAACAACTAGTCTATACAGACACAGACAGCTGAAATAATAACAACTAATCTATACAGACACAGACACAGACAGCTGAAATAGTAACAACTAGTCTATACAGACACAGACAGCTGATATAGTAACAACTAGTCTATACAGACACAGACAGCTGATATAGTAACATCTAGTCTATACAGACACAGACACAGACAGCTGATTTAGTAACAACTAGTCTATACAGACACAGACAGCTGATATAGTAACAACTAGTCTATACAGACACAGACAGCTGATATAGTAACAACTAGTCTATATAGACACATACAGCTGATATAGTAACAACTAGTCTATATAGACACAGACAGCTGATATAGTAACAACTAGTCTATACAGACACAGACACAGACAGCTGATATAGTAACAACTAGTCTATGCAGACACAGACAGCTGATATAGTAACAACTAGTCTATACAGACACAGACAGCTGATATAGTAACAACTAGTCTATACAGACACAGACACAGACAGCTGAAATAGTAACAACTAGTCTATACAGACACAGACAGCTGATATAGTAACAACTAGTCTATACAGACACAGACAGCTGATATAGTAACATCTAGTCTATATAGACACAGACAGCGTATATAGTAACATCTAGTCTACACAGACACAGAGACAGACAGCTGATATAGTAACAACTAGTCTATACAGACACAGACAGCTGAAATAGTAACAACTAGTCTATACAGACACAGACAGCTGAAATAATAACAACTAATCTATACAGACACAGACACAGACAGCTGAAATAGTAACAACTAGTCTATACAGACACAGACAGCTGATATAGTAACAACTAGTCTATACAGACACAGACAGCTGATATAGTAACATCTAGTCTATACAGACACAGACACAGACAGCTGATATAGTAACAACTAGTCTATACAGACACAGACAGCTGATATAGTAACATCTAGTCTATACAGACACAGACAGCTGATATAGTAACAACTAGTCTATTCAGACACAGACAGCTGATACAGTAACATCTAGTCTATACAGACACAGATAGCTGATATAGTAACATCTAGTCTATACAGACACAGACACAGACAGCTGATATAGTAACAACTAGTCTATTACGACACAGACAGCTGACATAGTAACTAGTCTATACAGGCACAGACAGCTGATATAGTAACAACTAGTCTATACAGACACAGACACAACCAGCTGATATAGTAACAACTAGTCTATACAGACACAGACACAGACAGCTGACGTAGTAACATCTAGTCTATACAGACACAGATAGCGTATATAGTAACATCTAGTCTACACAGACACAGACACAGCCAGCTGATATAGTAACAACTCGTCTATACAGACACAGACAGCTGATATAGTAACAACTAGTCTATACAGACACAGACAGCTGATATAGTAACAACTAGTCTATACAGACACAGACACAGACAGCTGATATAGTAAAATCTAGTCTATACAGATACAGACAGCTGATATAGTAACAACTAGTCTATACAGACACACACAGCTGATATAGTAACATCTAGTCTATATAGACACAGACAGCGTATATAGTAACATCTAGTCTATATAGACACAGACAGCGTATATAGTAACATCTAGTCTACATAGACACAGACACAGACAGCTGATATAGTAACAACTCGTCTATACAGACACAGACAGCTAATATAGTAACAACTAGTCTATACAGACACAGACAGCTGATATAGTAACAACTAGTCTATTCAGACACAGACAGCTGATACAGTAACATCTAGTCTATACAGAAACAGACAGCTGATATAGTAACAACTAGTCTATACAGACACACACAGCTGATATAGTAACATCTAGTCTATATAGACACAGACAGCGTATATAGTAACATCTAGTCTATACAGACAGAGAGACAGACAGCTGATATAGTAACAGCTAGTCTATATAGACACAGACAGCTGATATAGTAACAACTAGTCTATACAGACACAGACAGCTGATATAGTAACAACTAGTCTATACAGACACAGACAGCTGATATAGTAACAACTAGTCTATACAGACACAGACAGCTGATATAGTAACATCTAGTCTATATAGACACAGACAGCGTATATAGTAACATCTAGTCTATACAGACACAGATAGCTGATATAATAACATCTCGTCTATACAGACACAGACAGCTGATATAGTAAGAACTAGTCTATACAGAGACACAGCTGATATAGTAACAACTAGTCTATACAGACACAGACAGCTGATATAGTAACATCTAGTCTATACAGACACAGACACAGACAGCTGATTTATTAACAACTAGTCTATACAGATACAGATAGCTGATATAGTAACAACTAGTCTATACAGACACAGACAGCTGATATAGTAACATCTAGTCTATATAGACACAGACAGCGTATATAGTAACATCTAGTCTTCACAGACACAGAGACAGACAGCTGATATAGTAACAACTAGTCTATACAGACACAGACACAGACAGCTGAAATAGTAACAACTAGTCTATACAGACACAGACAGCTGATATAGTAACAACTAGTCTATACAGACACAGACAGCTGATATAGTAACATCTAGTCTATATAGACACAGACAGCGTATATAGTAACATCTAGTCTACACAGACACAGAGACAGACAGCTGATATAGTAACAACTAGTCTATACAGACACAGACAGCTGAAATAGTAACAACTAGTCTATACAGACACAGACAGCTGAAATAATAACAACTAATCTATACAGACACAGACACAGACAGCTGAAATAGTAACAACTAGTCTATACAGACACAGACAGCTGATATAGTAACAACTAGTCTATACAGACACAGACAGCTGATATAGTAACATCTAGTCTATACAGACACAGACACAGACAGCTGATTTAGTAACAACTAGTCTATACAGACACAGACAGCTGATATAGTAACAACTAGTCTATACAGACACAGACAGCTGATATAGTAACAACTAGTCTATATAGACACATACAGCTGATATAGTAACAACTAGTCTATATAGACACAGACAGCTGATATAGTAACAACTAGTCTATACAGACACAGACACAGACAGCTGATATAGTAACAACTAGTCTATGCAGACACAGACAGCTGATATAGTAACAACTAGTCTATACAGACACAGACAGCTGATATAGTAACAACTAGTCTATACAGACACAGACACAGACAGCTGAAATAGTAACAACTAGTCTATACAGACACAGACAGCTGATATAGTAACAACTAGTCTATACAGACACAGACAGCTGATATAGTAACATCTAGTCTATATAGACACAGACAGCGTATATAGTAACATCTAGTCTACACAGACACAGAGACAGACAGCTGATATAGTAACAACTAGTCTATACAGACACAGACAGCTGAAATAGTAACAACTAGACTATACAGACACAGACAGCTGAAATAATAACAACTAATCTATACAGACACAGACACAGACAGCTGAAATAGTAACAACTAGTCTATACAGACACAGACAGCTGATATAGTAACAACTAGTCTATACAGACACAGACAGCTGATATAGTAACATCTAGTCTATACAGACACAGACACAGACAGCTGATTTAGTAACAACTAGTCTATACAGACACAGACAGCTGATATAGTAACAACTAGTCTATACAGACACAGACAGCTGATATAGTAACAACTAGTCTATATAGACACATACAGCTGATATAGTAACAACTAGTCTATATAGACACAGACAGCTGATATAGTAACAACTAGTCTATACAGACACAGACACAGACAGCTGATATAGTAACAACTAGTCTATGCAGACACAGACAGCTGATATAGTAACAACTAGTCTATACAGACACAGACAGCTGATATAGTAACAACTAGTCTATACAGACACAGACACAGACAGCTGAAATAGTAACAACTAGTCTATACAGACACAGAAGGAGACAGCTGAAATAATAACAACTAATCTATACAGACACAGACAGCTGAAATAGTAACAACTAGTCTATACAGACACAGACAGCTGATATAGTAACAACTAGTCTATACAGACACAGACAGCTGATATAGTAACATCTAGTCTATACAGACACAGACACAGACAGCTGATTTAGTAACAACTAGTCTATGCAGATACAGACAGCTGATATAGTAACAACTAGTCTATACAGACACAACACAGCTGATATAGTAACATCTAGTCTATATAGACACAGACAGCTTATATAGTAACATCTAGTCTATACAGACACAGAAACAGACAGCTGATATAGTAACAGCTAGTCTATATAGACACAGACAGCTGATATAGTAACAACTAGACTATACAGACACAGACTGCTGATATAGTAACATCTAGTCTATACAGACACAGACACAGAAAGCTGATATAGTAACAACTAGTCTATACAGACACAGATAGCTGATATAATAACATCTCGTCTATACAGACAAATACACCGACAGCTGAAATAGTAACAACTAGTCTATAAAGAGACACAGCTGATATAGTAACAACTAGTCTATACAGATACAGACAGCTGATATAGTAACATCTAGTCTATACAGACACAGACACAGACAGCTGATTTATTAACAACTAGTCTATACAGATACAGACAGCTGATATAGTAACAACTAGTCTATACAGACACAGACAGCTGATATAGTAACATCTAGTCTATATAGACACAGACAGCGTATATAGTAACATCTAGTCTACACAGACACAGACACAGACAGCTGATATAGTAACAACTCGTCTATACAGACACAGCCAGCTGATATAGTAACAACTAGTCTATACAGACACAGACAGCTGATATAGTAACAACTAGTCTATACAGACACAGACAGCTGAAATAGTGACATCTAGTCTATACAGACACAGACAGCTGATATAGTAACAACTAGTCTATACAGACACAGACACAGACAGCTGATATAGTAACATCTAGTCTATACAGACACAGACAGCTGATATAGTAACATCTAGTCTATATAGACACAGACAGCTGATATAGTAACATCTAGTCTATACAGACAGACACAGACAGCTGATATAGTATCAACTAGTCTATACAGACACAGACAGCTGATATAGTAACATCTAGTCTATACAGACACAGACAGCTGATATAGTAACAACTAGTCTATACAGACACAGACAGCTGATATAGTAACATCTAGTCTATACAGACACAGACAGCTGATATAGTAACAACTAGTCTGTACAGACACAGACAGCTGATATAGTAACAACTAGTCTATACAGACACAGACACAGACAGCTGATATAGTAACATCTAGTCTATACAGACACAGACAGCTGATATAGTAACATCTAGTCTATATAGACACAGACAGCTGATATAGTAACATCTAGTCTATACAGACAGACACAGACAGCTGATATAGTATCAACTAGTCTATACAGACACAGACAGCTGATATAGTAACATCTAGTCTATACAGACACAGACAGCTGATATAGTAACAACTAGTCTATTCAGACACAGACAGCTGATACAGTAACATCTAGTCTATACAGACACAGACAGCTGATATAGTAACATCTAGTCTATACAGACACAGACAGCTGATATAGTAACATCTAGTCTATACAGACACAGACAGCTGATATAGTAACAACTAGTCTGTACAGACACAGACAGCTGATATAGTAACAACTAGTATATACAGACACAGACAGCTGATTTAGTAACAACTAGTCTATACAGACACAGACAGCTGATATAGTAACAACTAGTCTGTACAGACACAGACAGCTGATATAGTAACAACTAGTCTACACAGACACAGACACAGCCAGCTGATATTGTAACAACTAGTATATAAAGACACAGCCTGCTGATATAGTAACAACTAGTATATACAGACACAGACAGCTGATATAGTAACAACTAGTCTATACAGACACAGACAACTGATATAGTAACAACTAGTCTATACGGACAGATACAGCTGATATAGTACCAACTAGTCTATACAGACACAGACAGCTGATATAGTAACAACAAGTATATACAGACACAGACAGCTGAAATAGTAACATCTAGTCTATACAGATACAGACAGCTGATATAGTAATATCTAGTCTATAGACACACAGACACAAACAGCTGATGTAGTAACATCTAGTCTATACAGACACAGACAGCATATATAGTAACATCTAGTCTACACAGACACAGACACAGACAGCTGATATAGTAACAACTAGTCTATATAGACACAGAAAGCTGATATAGTAACAACTAGTCTATACAGACACAGACAGCTGATATAGTAACAACTATTCTATACAGACACAGAAAGCGGATATAGTAACAACTAGACTATACAGACAGAGACACAGACAGCTGATATAGTAACAACTAGTCTATACAGACACACACAGCTGATATAGTAACATCTAGTCTATATAGACACAGACAGCGTATATAGTAACATCTAGTCTATACAGACACAGAGACAGACAGCTGATATAGTAACAGCTAGTCTATATAGACACAGACAGCTGATATAGTAACAACTAGTCTATACAGACACAGACAGCTGATATAGTAACAACTAGTTTATACAGACACAGAAAGCGGATATTGTAACAACTCACCTATACAGACACAGACAGCTGATATAGTAACAACTAGTCTATACAGACACACACAGCTGATATAGTAACATCTAGTCTATATAGACACAGACAGCGTATATAGTAACATCTAGTCTATACAGACACAGACACACACAGCTGATATAGTAACATCTAGTCTATATAGACACAGACAGCTGATATAGTAACAACTAGTCTATACAGACACAGACAGCTGATATAGTAACAACTAGTCTATACAGACACAGAAAGCGGATATAGTAACAACTCACCTATACAGACACAGACAGCTGATATAGTAACAGCTAGTCTATACAGACACAGACTGCTGATATAGTAACAACTAGTCTATACAGACACAGACTGCTGATATAGTAACATCTAGTCTATACAGACACAGACACAGCCAGCTGATATAGTAACAACTAGTCTATACAGAGACACAGCTGATATAGTAACAACTAGTCTATACAGACACAGACAGCTGATATAGTAACATCTAGTCTATATAGACACAGACACAGACAGCTGATTTATTAACAACTAGTCTATACAGATACAGATAGCTGATATAGTAACAACTAGTCTATACAGACACAGACAGCTGATATAGTAACATCTAGTCTATAGAGACACAGACAGCGTATATAGTAACATCTAGTCTACACAGACACAGACACAGACAGCTGATATAGTAACAACTCGTCTATACAGACACAGACAGCTGATATAGTAACAACTAGTCTATACAGACACAGACAGCTGATATAGTAACAACTATTCTATACAGACACAGACAGCTGAAATAATGACATCTAGTCTATACAGACAGACAGCTGATAGAGTAACAACTAGTCTATACAGACACAGACACAGACAGCTGATATAGTAACATCTAGTCTATACAGACACAGACAGCTGATATAGTAACATCTAGTCTATATAGACACAGACAGCTGATATAGTAACATCTAGTCTATACAGACACAGACACAGACAGCTGATATAGTAACAACTAGTCTCTACAGACACATACAGCTGATATAGTAACATCTAGTCTATACAGACACAGACAGCTGATATAGTAACAACTAGTCTATTCAGACACAGACAGCTGATACAGTAACATCTAGTCTATACAGACACAGACAGCTGATATAGTAACATCTAGTCTATACAGACACAGACAGCTGATATAGTAACAACTAGTCTGTACAGACACAGACAGCTGATATTGTAACATCTAGTCTATACAGATACAGACAGCTGATATAGTAATATCTAGTCTATAGACACACAGACATAAACAGCTGATGTAGTAACATCTAGTCTATACAGACACAGACAGCGTATATAGTAACATCTAGTCTACACAGACACAGACACAGACAGCTGATATGGTAACAACTAGTCTATATAGACACAGAAAGCTGATATAGTAACAACTAGTCTATACAGACACAGACAGCTGATATAGTAACAACTAGTCTATACAGACACAGAAAGCTCATATAGTAACAACTAGACTATACAGACAGAGACACAGACAGCTGATATAGTAACAACTAGTCTATACAGACACAGACAGCTGATATAGTAACAACTAGTCTATACAGACACAGAAAGCTGATATAGTAACAACTAGACTATACAGACAGAGACACAGACAGCTGATATAGTAACAACTAGTCTATACAGACACAGACAGCTGATATAGTAACAACTAGTCTATACAGACACAGACAGCTGATATAGTAACATCTAGTCTATACAGACACAGACAGCTGATATAGTAACAGCTAGTCTATATAGACACAGACAGCTGATATAGTAACAACTAGTCTATACAGACACAGACTGCTGATATAGTAACATCTAGTCTATACAGACACAGACACAGCCAGCTGATATAGTAACAACTAGTCTATAAAGACACAGATAGCTGATATAATAACATTTAGTCTATACAGACACAGACACAGACAGCTGATATAGTAACAACTGGTCTATACAGAGACACAGCTGATATAGTAACAACTAGTCTATACAGACACAGACAGCTGATATAGTAACATCTAGTCTATATAGACACAGACACAGACAGCTAAATTTATTAACAACTAGTCTATACAGATACAGATAGCTGATATAGTAACAACTAGTCTATACAGACACAGACAGCTGATATAGTAACATCTAGTCTATATAGACACAGACAGCGTATATAGTAACATCTAGTCTACACAGACACAGACACAGACAGCTGATATAGTAACAACTCGTCTATACAGACACAGACAGCTGATATAGTAACAACTAGTCTATACAGACACAGACAGCTGATATAGTAACAACTATTCTATACAGACACAGACAGCTGAAATAGTGACATCTAGTCTATACAGACACAGACAGCTGATATAGTAACAACTAGTCTATACAGACACAGACACAGACAGCTTATATAGTAACATCTAGTCTACACAGACACAGACAGCTGATATAGTAACATCTAGTCTATACAGACACAGACACAGACAGCTGATATAGTAACAACTAGTCTCTACAGACACATACAGCTGATATAGTAACATCTAGTCTATACAGACACAGACAGCTGATATAGTAACAACTAGTCTATTCAGACACAGACAGCTGATACAGTAACATCTAGTCTATACAGACACAGACAGGTGATATCGTAACATCTAGTCTATACAGACACAGACAGCTGATATAGTAACAACTAGTCTGTACAGACACAGACAGCTGATATAGTAACATATAGTCTATACAGATACAGACAGCTGATATAGTAATATCTAGTCTATAGACACACAGACATAAACAGCTGATGTAGTAACATCTAGTCTATACAGACACAGACAGCGTATATAGTAACATCTAGTCTACACAGACACAGACACAGACAGCTGATATAGTAACAACTAGTCTATATAGACACAGAAAGCTGATATAGTAACAAATAGTCTATACAGACACAGACAGCTGATATAGTAACAACTAGTCTATACAGACACAGAAAGCTGATATAGTAACAACTAGACTATACAGACAGAGACACGGACAGCTGATATAGTAACAACTAGTCTATACAGACACAGACAGCTGATATAGTAGCATCTAGTCTATACAGACACAGACAGCTGATATAGTAACATCTAGTCTATACAGACACAGACAGCTGATATAGTAACATCTAGTCTATACAGACACAGACAGCATATATAGTAACATCTAGTCTATACAGACACAGACAGCTGATATAGTAACAACTAGTCTATACAGACACAGTCAGCTGATATAGTAACAACGAGTCTATACTGACACAGACACAGACACAGACAGCTGATATAGTAACAACTAGTCTATACTGACACAGTCAGCTGATATAGTAACAACTAGTCTATACAGACACAGACACAGACAACGGATATAGTAACAACTAGTCTATACAGACACAGACAGCTGATATAGTAACATCAAGTCTATACAGACACAGACAGCTGATATAGTAACATCTAGTCTATACAGACACAGACACAGACAGCTGATATAGTAACAACTAGTCTATTCAGACACAGACAGCTGGTATAGTAAAAACTAGTCAATACAGAGACAGACACAGACAGCTGCTATAGTAATAACTAGTTTATACTGACACAGACAACTGATATAGTAACAACTCGTTTATACAGACACAGACAGCTGATATAGTAACAACTAGTCTATACAGACACAGGCAGCTGATATAGTAACATCTAGTCTATACAGACACAGACAGCTTATATAGTAACATCTAGTCTACACAGGCACAGACAGCTGATATAGTAACTTCTAGTCTATACAGACACAGACAGCTGATATAGTAACAACTAGTCTATACAGACACACACAGCTGATATAGTAACATCTAGTCTATATAGACACAGACAGCGTATATAGTAACATCTAGTCTATACAGACACAGAGACAGACAGCTGATATAGTAACAGCTAGTCTATATAGACACAGACAGCTGATATAGTAACAACTAGTCTATACAGACACAGACAGCTGATATAGTAACAACTAGTTTATACAGACACAGAAAGCGGATATAGTAACAACTCACCTATACAGACACAGACAGCTGATATAGTAACAACTAGTCTATACAGACACACACAGCTGATATAGTAACATCTAGTCTATATAGACACAGACAGCGTATATAGTAACATCTAGTCTATACAGACACAGACACACACAGCTGATATAGTAACATCTAGTCTATATAGACACAGACAGCTGATATAGTAACAACTAGTCTATACAGACACAGACAGCTGATATAGTAACAACTAGTCTATACAGACACAGAAAGCGGATATAGTAACAACTCACCTATACAGACACAGACAGCTGATATAGTAACAGCTAGTCTATACAGACACAGACTGCTGATATAGTAACAACTAGTCTATACAGACACAGACTGCTGATATAGTAACATCTAGTCTATACAGACACAGACACAGCCAGCTGATATAGTAACAACTAGTCTATACAGAGACACAGCTGATATAGTAACAACTAGTCTATACAGACACAGACAGCTGATATAGTAACATCTAGTCTATATAGACACAGACACAGACAGCTGATTTATTAACAACTAGTCTATACAGATACAGATAGCTGATATAGTAACAACTAGTCTATACAGACACAGACAGCTGATATAGTAACATCTAGTCTATAGAGACACAGACAGCGTATATAGTAACATCTAGTCTACACAGACACAGACACAGACAGCTGATATAGTAACAACTCGTCTATACAGACACAGACAGCTGATATAGTAACAACTAGTCTATACAGACACAGACAGCTGATATAGTAACAACTATTCTATACAGACACAGACAGCTGAAATAATGACATCTAGTCTATACAGACAGACAGCTGATAGAGTAACAACTAGTCTATACAGACACAGACACAGACAGCTGATATAGTAACATCTAGTCTATACAGACACAGACAGCTGATATAGTAACATCTAGTCTATATAGACACAGACAGCTGATATAGTAACATCTAGTCTATACAGACACAGACACAGACAGCTGATATAGTAACAACTAGTCTCTACAGACACATACAGCTGATATAGTAACATCTAGTCTATACAGACACAGACAGCTGATATAGTAACAACTAGTCTATTCAGACACAGACAGCTGATACAGTAACATCTAGTCTATACAGACACAGACAGCTGATATAGTAACATCTAGTCTATACAGACACAGACAGCTGATATAGTAACAACTAGTCTGTACAGACACAGACAGCTGATATTGTAACATCTAGTCTATACAGATACAGACAGCTGATATAGTAATATCTAGTCTATAGACACACAGACATAAACAGCTGATGTAGTAACATCTAGTCTATACAGACACAGACAGCGTATATAGTAACATCTAGTCTACACAGACACAGACACAGACAGCTGATATGGTAACAACTAGTCTATATAGACACAGAAAGCTGATATAGTAACAACTAGTCTATACAGACACAGACAGCTGATATAGTAACAACTAGTCTATACAGACACAGAAAGCTCATATAGTAACAACTAGACTATACAGACAGAGACACAGACAGCTGATATAGTAACAACTAGTCTATACAGACACAGACAGCTGATATAGTAACAACTAGTCTATACAGACACAGAAAGCTGATATAGTAACAACTAGACTATACAGACAGAGACACAGACAGCTGATATAGTAACAACTAGTCTATACAGACACAGACAGCTGATATAGTAACAACTAGTCTATACAGACACAGACAGCTGATATAGTAACATCTAGTCTATACAGACACAGACAGCTGATATAGTAACAGCTAGTCTATATAGACACAGACAGCTGATATAGTAACAACTAGTCTATACAGACACAGACTGCTGATATAGTAACATCTAGTCTATACAGACACAGACACAGCCAGCTGATATAGTAACAACTAGTCTATAAAGACACAGATAGCTGATATAATAACATTTAGTCTATACAGACACAGACACAGACAGCTGATATAGTAACAACTGGTCTATACAGAGACACAGCTGATATAGTAACAACTAGTCTATACAGACACAGACAGCTGATATAGTAACATCTAGTCTATATAGACACAGACACAGACAGCTAAATTTATTAACAACTAGTCTATACAGATACAGATAGCTGATATAGTAACAACTAGTCTATACAGACACAGACAGCTGATATAGTAACATCTAGTCTATATAGACACAGACAGCGTATATAGTAACATCTAGTCTACACAGACACAGACACAGACAGCTGATATAGTAACAACTCGTCTATACAGACACAGACAGCTGATATAGTAACAACTAGTCTATACAGACACAGACAGCTGATATAGTAACAACTATTCTATACAGACACAGACAGCTGAAATAGTGACATCTAGTCTATACAGACACAGACAGCTGATATAGTAACAACTAGTCTATACAGACACAGACACAGACAGCTTATATAGTAACATCTAGTCTACACAGACACAGACAGCTGATATAGTAACATCTAGTCTATACAGACACAGACACAGACAGCTGATATAGTAACAACTAGTCTCTACAGACACATACAGCTGATATAGTAACATCTAGTCTATACAGACACAGACAGCTGATATAGTAACAACTAGTCTATTCAGACACAGACAGCTGATACAGTAACATCTAGTCTATACAGACACAGACAGGTGATATCGTAACATCTAGTCTATACAGACACAGACAGCTGATATAGTAACAACTAGTCTGTACAGACACAGACAGCTGATATAGTAACATATAGTCTATACAGATACAGACAGCTGATATAGTAATATCTAGTCTATAGACACACAGACATAAACAGCTGATGTAGTAACATCTAGTCTATACAGACACAGACAGCGTATATAGTAACATCTAGTCTACACAGACACAGACACAGACAGCTGATATAGTAACAACTAGTCTATATAGACACAGAAAGCTGATATAGTAACAAATAGTCTATACAGACACAGACAGCTGATATAGTAACAACTAGTCTATACAGACACAGAAAGCTGATATAGTAACAACTAGACTATACAGACAGAGACACGGACAGCTGATATAGTAACAACTAGTCTATACAGACACAGACAGCTGATATAGTAGCATCTAGTCTATACAGACACAGACAGCTGATATAGTAACATCTAGTCTATACAGACACAGACAGCTGATATAGTAACATCTAGTCTATACAGACACAGACAGCATATATAGTAACATCTAGTCTATACAGACACAGACAGCTGATATAGTAACAACTAGTCTATACAGACACAGTCAGCTGATATAGTAACAACGAGTCTATACTGACACAGACACAGACACAGACAGCTGATATAGTAACAACTAGTCTATACTGACACAGTCAGCTGATATAGTAACAACTAGTCTATACAGACACAGACACAGACAACGGATATAGTAACAACTAGTCTATACAGACACAGACAGCTGATATAGTAACATCAAGTCTATACAGACACAGACAGCTGATATAGTAACATCTAGTCTATACAGACACAGACACAGACAGCTGATATAGTAACAACTAGTCTATTCAGACACAGACAGCTGGTATAGTAAAAACTAGTCAATACAGAGACAGACACAGACAGCTGCTATAGTAATAACTAGTTTATACTGACACAGACAACTGATATAGTAACAACTCGTTTATACAGACACAGACAGCTGATATAGTAACAACTAGTCTATACAGACACAGGCAGCTGATATAGTAACATCTAGTCTATACAGACACAGACAGCTTATATAGTAACATCTAGTCTACACAGGCACAGACAGCTGATATAGTAACTTCTAGTCTATACAGACACTGACACAGACAGCTGATATAGTAACAACTAGTCTATACAGACACAGACAGCTTATATAGTAACAACTAGTCTATACAGACACAGACAGCTGATATTGTAACATCTAGTCTATACAGACACAGCCAGCTGATAAAGTAACAACTAGACTATACAGACACAGACAGCTGATATAGTAACAACTAGTCTATACAGACACAGACACAGTCAGCTGATATAGTAACAACTAGTCTATACAGACACAGAAAGCTGATATAGTATCAATATAGTCTATACAGACACAGACACAGTCAGCTGATATAGTAACAACTAGTCTATACAGACTCAGACAGCTGATATAGTACCAACTAGTCTATACAGACCCACACAGCTGATATAGTAACAACTAGTCTATACAGACACAGACAGCTGATATAGTAACAACTAGTCTATACAGACACAGACAGCTGATATAGTAACATCTAGTCTATACTGACACAGACACAGCCAGCTGATATAGTAACAACTAGTCTATACAGACACAGACACAAACAGCTGATATAGTAACATCTAGTCTATACAGACACAGACAGCTGATATAGTAACATCTAGTCTACACAGACACAGAGACAGACAGCTGATATAGTAACATCTAGACTATACAGACACTGACAGCTGATATAGTAACATCTAGTCTATACAGACACAGACAGCTGATATAGTAACAACTAGTCTGTACAGACACAGACAGCTGATATAGTAACATATAGTCTATACAGATACAGACAGCTGATATAGTAATATCTAGTCTATAGACACACAGACATAAACAGCTGATGTAGTAACATCTAGTCTATACAGACACAGACAGCGTATATAGTAACATCTAGTCTACACAGACACAGACACAGACAGCTGATATAGTAACAACTAGTCTATATAGACACAGAAAGCTGATATAGTAACAAATAGTCTATACAGACACAGACAGCTGATATAGTAACAACTAGTCTATACAGACACAGAAAGCTGATATAGTAACAACTAGACTATACAGACAGAGACACGGACAGCTGATATAGTAACAACTAGTCTATACAGACACAGACAGCTGATATAGTAGCATCTAGTCTATACAGACACAGACAGCTGATATAGTAACATCTAGTCTATACAGACACAGACAGCTGATATAGTAACATCTAGTCTATACAGACACAGACAGCATATATAGTAACATCTAGTCTATACAGACACAGACAGCTGATATAGTAACAACTAGTCTATACAGACACAGTCAGCTGATATAGTAACAACGAGTCTATACTGACACAGACACAGACACAGACAGCTGATATAGTAACAACTAGTCTATACTGACACAGTCAGCTGATATAGTAACAACTAGTCTATACAGACACAGACACAGACAACGGATATAGTAACAACTAGTCTATACAGACACAGACAGCTGATATAGTAACATCAAGTCTATACAGACACAGACAGCTGATATAGTAACATCTAGTCTATACAGACACAGACACAGACAGCTGATATAGTAACAACTAGTCTATTCAGACACAGACAGCTGGTATAGTAAAAACTAGTCAATACAGAGACAGACACAGACAGCTGCTATAGTAATAACTAGTTTATACTGACACAGACAACTGATATAGTAACAACTCGTTTATACAGACACAGACAGCTGATATAGTAACAACTAGTCTATACAGACACAGGCAGCTGATATAGTAACATCTAGTCTATACAGACACAGACAGCTTATATAGTAACATCTAGTCTACACAGGCACAGACAGCTGATATAGTAACTTCTAGTCTATACAGACACTGACACAGACAGCTGATATAGTAACAACTAGTCTATACAGACACAGACAGCTTATATAGTAACAACTAGTCTATACAGACACAGACAGCTGATATTGTAACATCTAGTCTATACAGACACAGCCAGCTGATAAAGTAACAACTAGACTATACAGACACAGACAGCTGATATAGTAACAACTAGTCTATACAGACACAGACACAGTCAGCTGATATAGTAACAACTAGTCTATACAGACACAGAAAGCTGATATAGTATCAATATAGTCTATACAGACACAGACACAGTCAGCTGATATAGTAACAACTAGTCTATACAGACTCAGACAGCTGATATAGTACCAACTAGTCTATACAGACCCACACAGCTGATATAGTAACAACTAGTCTATACAGACACAGACAGCTGATATAGTAACAACTAGTCTATACAGACACAGACAGCTGATATAGTAACATCTAGTCTATGCTGACACAGACACAGCCAGCTGATATAGTAACAACTAGTCTATACAGACACAGACACAAACAGCTGATATAGTAACATCTAGTCTATACAGACACAGACAGCTGATATAGTAACATCTAGTCTACACAGACACAGAGACAGACAGCTGATATAGTAACATCTAGACTATACAGACACTGACAGCTGATATAGTAACATCTAGTCTATACAGACACAGACAGCTGATATAGTAACAACTAGTCTGTACAGACACAGACAGCTGATATAGTAACATATAGTCTATACAGATACAGACAGCTGATATAGTAATATCTAGTCTATAGACACACAGACATAAACAGCTGATGTAGTAACATCTAGTCTATACAGACACAGACAGCGTATATAGTAACATCTAGTCTACACAGACACAGACACAGACAGCTGATATAGTAACAACTAGTCTATATAGACACAGAAAGCTGATATAGTAACAAATAGTCTATACAGACACAGACAGCTGATATAGTAACAACTAGTCTATACAGACACAGAAAGCTGATATAGTAACAACTAGACTATACAGACAGAGACACGGACAGCTGATATAGTAACAACTAGTCTATACAGACACAGACAGCTGATATAGTAGCATCTAGTCTATACAGACACAGACAGCTGATATAGTAACATCTAGTCTATACAGACACAGACAGCTGATATAGTAACATCTAGTCTATACAGACACAGACAGCATATATAGTAACATCTAGTCTATACAGACACAGACAGCTGATATAGTAACAACTAGTCTATACAGACACAGTCAGCTGATATAGTAACAACGAGTCTATACTGACACAGACACAGACACAGACAGCTGATATAGTAACAACTAGTCTATACTGACACAGTCAGCTGATATAGTAACAACTAGTCTATACAGACACAGACACAGACAACGGATATAGTAACAACTAGTCTATACAGACACAGACAGCTGATATAGTAACATCAAGTCTATACAGACACAGACAGCTGATATAGTAACATCTAGTCTATACAGACACAGACACAGACAGCTGATATAGTAACAACTAGTCTATTCAGACACAGACAGCTGGTATAGTAAAAACTAGTCAATACAGAGACAGACACAGACAGCTGCTATAGTAATAACTAGTTTATACTGACACAGACAACTGATATAGTAACAACTCGTTTATACAGACACAGACAGCTGATATAGTAACAACTAGTCTATACAGACACAGGCAGCTGATATAGTAACATCTAGTCTATACAGACACAGACAGCTTATATAGTAACATCTAGTCTACACAGGCACAGACAGCTGATATAGTAACTTCTAGTCTATACAGACACTGACACAGACAGCTGATATAGTAACAACTAGTCTATACAGACACAGACAGCTTATATAGTAACAACTAGTCTATACAGACACAGACAGCTGATATTGTAACATCTAGTCTATACAGACACAGCCAGCTGATAAAGTAACAACTAGACTATACAGACACAGACAGCTGATATAGTAACAACTAGTCTATACAGACACAGACACAGTCAGCTGATATAGTAACAACTAGTCTATACAGACACAGAAAGCTGATATAGTATCAATATAGTCTATACAGACACAGACACAGTCAGCTGATATAGTAACAACTAGTCTATACAGACTCAGACAGCTGATATAGTACCAACTAGTCTATACAGACCCACACAGCTGATATAGTAACAACTAGTCTATACAGACACAGACAGCTGATATAGTAACAACTAGTCTATACAGACACAGACAGCTGATATAGTAACATCTAGTCTATACTGACACAGACACAGCCAGCTGATATAGTAACAACTAGTCTATACAGACACAGACACAAACAGCTGATATAGTAACATCTAGTCTATACAGACACAGACAGCTGATATAGTAACATCTAGTCTACACAGACACAGAGACAGACAGCTGATATAGTAACATCTAGACTATACAGACACTGACAGCTGATATTGTAACAACTAGTCTATACAGACACAGACAGCTGATATAGTAGCATCTAGTCTATACAGACACAGACAGCTGATATAGTAACATCTAGTCGATACAGACACAGACAGCTGATATAGTAACATCTAGTCTATACAGACACAGACACAGCCAGCTGATATAGTAACAACGAGTCTATACAGACACAGACAGCTGATATAGTAACAACTAGTATATACAGACACAGACAGCTGATATAGTAACAACTAGTCTATACAGACACAGACAGCTGATATAGTAACAACTAGTCTATATAGACACATACAGCTGATATAGTAACAACTAGTCTATACAGACACAGACAGCTGATATAGTAACAACTAGTCTATACAGACACAGACACAGTCAGCTGATATAGTAACAACTAGTATATACAGACACAGACAGCTGATATAGTAACAACTAGTCTATCCAGACACAGACAGCTGATATAGTAACAACTAGTCTATACAGACACATACAGCTGATGTAGTAACAACTAGTCTATACAGACACAGACACAGTCAGCTGATATAGTAACAACTAGTCTATACAGACACAGACAGCTTATATAGTAACAACTAGTCTATACAGACACAGACAGCTGATATTGTAACATCTAGTCTATACAGACACAGCCAGCTGATAAAGTAACAACTAGTCTATACAGACACAGACAGCTGATATAGTAACAACTAGTCTATACAGACACAGACACAGTCAGCTGATATAGTAACAACTAGTCTATACAGACACAGAAAGCTGATATAGTATCAATATTGTCTATACAGACACAGACACAGTCAGCTGATATAGTAACAACTAGTCTATACAGACTCAGACAGCTGATATAGTACCAACTAGTCTATACAGACCCACACAGCTGATATAGTAACAACTAGTCTATACAGACACAGACAGCTGATATAGTAACAACTAGTCTATACAGACACAGACAGCTGATATAGTAACATCTAGTCTATACTGACACAGACACAGCCAGCTGATATAGTAACAACTAGTCTATACAGACACAGACACAAACAGCTGATATAGTAACATCTAGTCTATACAGACACAGACAGCTGATATAGTAACATCTAGTCTACACAGACACAGAGACAGACAGCTGATATAGTAACATCTAGTCTATACAGACACTGACAGCTGATATTGTAACAACTAGTCTATACAGACACAGACAGCTGATATAGTAGCATCTAGTCTATACAGACACAGACAGCTGATATAGTAACATCTAGTCGATACAGACACAGACAGCTGATATAGTAACATCTAGTCTATACAGACACAGACACAGCCAGCTGATATAGTAACAACGAGTCTATACAGACACAGACAGCTGATATAGTAACAACTAGTCTATATAGACACATACAGCTGATATAGTAACAACTAGTCTATACAGACACAGACAGCTGATATAGTAACAACTAGTCTATACAGACACAGACACAGTCAGCTGATATAGTAAAAACTAGTATATACAGACACAGACAGCTGATATAGTAACAACTAGTCTATCCAGACACAGACAGCTGATATAGTAACAACTAGTCTATACAGACACATACAGCTGATATAGTAACAACTAGTCTATACAGACACAGACACAGTCAGCTGATATAGTAACAACTAGTCTATACAGACACAGACAGCTGATATAGTAACAACTAGTCTATACAGACACAGACAGCTGATATAGTAACATCTAGTCTATACTGACACAGACACAGCCAGCTGATATAGTAACAACTAGTCTATACAGACACAGACACAACAGCTGATATAGTAACATCTAGTCTATACAGACACAGACAGCTGATATAGTAACATCTAGTCTATACAGACACAGAGACAGACAGCTGATATAGTAACATCTAGTCTATACAGACACAGACAGCTGATATAGTAACAACTAGTCTATACAGACACAGACAGCTGATATAGTAACATCTAGTCTATACAGACACAGACAGCTGATATAGTAACATCTAGTCTATACAGACACAGACAGCTGATATAGTAACATCTAGTCTATACAGACACAGACACAGCAGCTGATATAGTAACAACGAGTCTATACAGACACAGACAGCTGATATAGTAACAACTAGTATATACAGACACAGACAGCTGATATAGTAACAACTAGTCTATACAGACACAGACAGCTGATATAGTAACAACTAGTCTATATAGACACATACAGCTGATATAGTAACAACTAGTCTATACAGACACAGACAGCTGATATAGTAACAACTAGTCTATACAGACACAGACACAGTCAGCTGATATAGTAACAACTAGTATATACAGACACAGACAGCTGATATAGTAACAACTAGTCTATCCAGACACAGACAGCTGATATAGTAACAACTAGTCTATACAGACACATACAGCTGATGTAGTAACAACTAGTCTATACAGACACAGACACAGTCAGCTGATATAGTAACAACTAGTCTATACAGACACAGACAGCTGATATAGTAACAACTAGTCTATACAGACACAGACAGCTGATATAGTAACAACTAGTCTATACAGACACAGACAGCTGATATAGTAACAACTAGTCTATACAGACACAGACAGCTGATATAGTAACAACTAGTCTATACAGACACAGACACAGTCAGCTGATATAGTAACAACTAGTCTATACAGACACAGAAAGCTGATATAGTATCAACTAGTCTATACAGACACAGACACAGTCAGCTGATATAGTAACAACTAGTCTATACAGACTCAGACAGCTGATATAGTACCAACTAGTCTATACAGACCCACACAGCTGATATAGTAACAACTAGTCTATACAGACACAGACAGCTGATATAGTAACAACTAGTCTATACAGACACAGACAGCTGATATAGTAACATCTAGTCTATACTGACACAGACACAGCCAGCTGATATAGTAACAACTAGTCTATACAGACACAGACACAACCAGCTGATATAGTAACATCTAGTCTATACAGACACAGACAGCTGATATAGTAACATCTAGTCTACACAGACACAGAGACAGACAGCTGATATAGTAACATCTAGTCTATACAGACACTGACAGCTGATATAGTAACAACTAGTCTATACAGACACAGACAGCTGATATAGTAGCATCTAGTCTATACAGACACAGACAGCTGATATAGTAACATCTAGTCGATACAGACACAGACAGCTGATATAGTAACATCTAGTCTATACAGACACAGACACAGCCAGCTGATATAGTAACAACGAGTCTATACAGACACAGACAGCTGATATAGTAACAACTAGTATATACAGACACAGACAGCTGATATAGTAACAACTAGTCTATACAGACACAGACAGCTGATATAGTAACAACTAGTCTATATAGACACATACAGCTGATATAGTAACAACTAGTCTATACAGACACAGACAGCTGATATAGTAACAACTAGTCTATACAGACACAGACACAGTCAGCTGATATAGTAACAACTAGTATATACAGACACAGACAGCTGATATAGTAACAACTAGTCTATCCAGACACAGACAGCTGATATAGTAACAACTAGTCTATACAGACACATACAGCTGATATAGTAACAACTAGTCTATACAGACACAGACACAGTCAGCTGATATAGTAACAACTAGTCTATACAGACACAGACTGCTGATATAGTAACAACTGGTCTATACAGACACAGACACAGCAGCTGATATAGTAACAACTAGTCTATACAGACACAGAAAGCTGATATAGTATCAACTAGTCTATACAGACACAGACACAGTCAGCTGATATAGTAACAACTAGTCTATACAGACTCAGACAGCTGATATAGTACCAACTAGTCTATACAGACCCAGACAGCTGATATAGTAACAACTAGTCTATACAGACACAGACAGCTGATATAGTAACATCTAGTCTATACAGACACAGACAGCTGATATAGTAACATCTAGTCTAACGACACAGACACAGCCAGCTGATATAGTAACAACTAGTCTATACAGACACAGACACAACCAGCTGATATAGTAACATCTAGTCTATACAGACACAGACAGCTGATATAGTAACATCTAGTCTACACAGACACAGAGACAGCAGCTGATATAGTAACACTAGTCTATACAGACACTGACAGCTGATATAGTAACAACTAGTCTATACAGACACAGACAGCTGATATAGTAGCATCTAGTCTATACAGACACAGACAGCTGATATAGTAACATCTAGTCGATACAGACACAGACAGCTGATATAGTACCATCTAGTCTATACAGACACAGACACAGCCAGCTGATATAGTAACAACTAGTCTATACAGACACAGACAGCTGATATAGTAACATCTAGTCTATTCAGACACAGACAGCTGATATAGTAACAACTAGTCTATTCAGACACAGACAGCTGATATAGTAACAACTAGTCAATACAGAGACAGACACAGACAGCTGATATAGTAACAACTAGTCTATACAGACAAAGACACAGTCAGCAGATATAGTAACAACTAGTCTATACTGACACAGACAGCTGATATAGTAACATCTAGTCTATACAGACACAGACAGCTGAAACAGTAACATCTAGTCTATTCAGACACAGACAGCTGATATAGTAACATCTAGTCTATACAGACACAGACAGCTGATATAGTAACATCTAGTCTATACAGACACAGACAGCTGATATAGTAACATCTAGTCTATACAGACACAGACAGCTGATATAGTAACAACTAGTCAATACAGACACAGACAGCTGATATAGTAACACCTGGTCTATACAGACACAGACAGCTGATATAGTAACATCTAGTCTATACAGATACAGACAGCTGATATAGTAACATCTAGACTATACACACACAGACACAGACAGCTGATGTAGTAACATCTAGTCTATACAGACACAGACAGCATATATAGTAACATCTAGTCTATACAGACACAGACAGCTGATATAGTAACAACTAGTCTATACAGACACAGTCAGCTGATATAGTAACAACGAGTCTATACTGACACAGACACAGACACAGACAGCTGATATAGTAACAACTAGTCTATACTGACACAGTCAGCTGATATAGTAACAACTAGTCTATACAGACACAGACACAGACAACGGATATAGTAACAACTAGTCTATACAGACACAGACAGCTGATATAGTAACATCTAGTCTATACAGACACAGACAGCTGATATAGTAACATCTAGTCTATACAGACACAGACACAGACAGCTGATATAGTAACAACTAGTCTATTCAGACACAGACAGCTGGTATAGTAAAAACTAGTCAATACAGAGACAGACACAGACAGCTGCTATAGTAATAACTAGTCTATACAGACACAGACAACTGATATAGTAACAACTCGTTTATACAGACACAGACAGCTGACATTGTAACATCTATTCGATACAGACACAGAAACAGACAGTTGATATAGTAACATTTAGTCTATACAGACACATACAGCTGAAATAGTAACAACTAGTCTATACAGACACAGACAGCTGATATAGTAACAACTAGTCTATACAGACACAGGCAGCTGATATAGTAACATCTAGTCTATACAGACACAGACAGCTTATATAGTAACATCTAGTCTACACAGACACAGACAGCTGATATAGTAACTTCTAGTCTATACAGACACTGACACAGACAGCTGATATAGTAACAACTAGTCTATACAGACACAGACAGCTTATATAGTAACATCTAGTCTACACAGACACAGACAGCTGATATAGTAACATCTAGTCTATACAGACACAGTCAGCTGATATAGTAACAACTAGTCTATACAGACACAGACAGCATGATATAGTAACATCTAGTCTATACAGACACAGACACAGACACTGATATAGTAACAACTAGTCTATACAGACACAGACAGCTGATATAGTAACAACTAGTCTATACAGACACAGACAGCTGATATAGTAACATCTAGTCTATACAGACACAGACAGCTGATATAGTAACATCTAGTCTATACAGACACAGACAGCTGATATAGTAACATCTAGTCTATACAGACACAGACACAGACAGCTGATATAGTAACAACTAGTCTATTCAGACACAGACAGCTGGTATAGTAAAAACTAGTCAATACAGAGACAGACACAGACAGCTGCTATAGTAATAACTAGTCTATACAGACACAGACAGCTGATATAGTAACAACTCGTTTATACAGACACAGACAGCTGACATTGTAACATCTATTCGATACAGACACAGAAACAGACAGTTGATATAGTAACATTTAGTCTATACAGACACATACAGCTGAAATAGTAACAACTAGTCTATACAGACACAGACAGCTGATATAGTAACAACTAGTCTATACAGACACAGACAGCTGATATAGTAACAACTAGTCTATACAGACACAGACAGCTGATATAGTAACATCTAGTCTATACAGACACAGACAGCTGATATAGTAACAACTAGTCTATACAGACACAGACAGCTGATATAGTAACAACTAGTCTATACAGACACAGACAGCTGATATAGTAACAACTAGTCTATACAGACACAGACACAGTCAGCTGATATAGTAACAACTAGTCTATACAGACACAGACAGCTGATATAGTAACAACTAGTCTATACAGACACAGACAGCTGATATAGTAACAACTAGTCTATACAGACACAGACAGCTGATATAGTAACATCTAGTCTATACAGACACAGACAGCTGATATAGTAACAACTAGTCTATACAGACACAGACTGCTGATATAGTAACAACTAGTCTATACAGACACAGACAGCTGATATAGTAACAACTAGTCTATACAGACAAAGACACAGACAGCTGATATAGTAACAACTTGTCTATACTGACACAGACAGCTGATATAGTAACATCTAGTCTATACAGACACAGACAGCTGAAACAGTAACATCTAGTCTATTCAGACACAGACAGCTGATATAGTAACATCTAGTCTATACAGACACAGACAGCTGATATAGTAACATCTAGTCTATACAGACACAGACAGCTGATATAGTAACATCTAGTCTATACAGACACAGACAGCTGATATAGTAACAACTAGTCAATACAGACACAGACAGCTGATATAGTAACACCTGGTCTATACAGACACAGACAGCTGATATAGAAACATCTAGTCTATACAGATACAGACAGCTGATATAGTAACATCTAGACTATACACACACAGACACAGACAGCTGATGTAGTAACATCTAGTCTATACAGACACAGACAGCATATATAGTAACATCTAGTCTATACAGACACAGACAGCTGATATAGTAACAACTAGTCTATACAGACACAGACAGCTGATATAGTAACAACTAGTCTATACAGACACAGACACAGACAGCTGATATAGTAACAACTAGTCTATACAGACACAGACAGCTGATATAGTAACAACTAGTCTATACAGACACAGACAGCATGATATAGTAACAACTAGTCTATACAGACACAGACAGCTGATATAGTAACATCTAGTCTATACAGACACAGACAGCTGATATAGTAACAACTAGTCTATACAGACACAGACAGCTGATATAGTAACAACTAGTCTATACAGACACAGACAGCTGATATAGTAACAACTAGTCTATACAGACAAAGACACAGACAGCTGATATAGTAACAACTAGTCTATACTGACACAGACAGCTGATATAGTAACATCTAGTCTATACAGACACAGACAGCTGAAACAGTAACATCTAGTCTATTCAGACACAGACAGCTGATATAGTAACATCTAGTCTATACAGACACAGACAGCTGATATAGTAACATCTAGTCTATACAGACACAGACAGCTGATATAGTAACATCTAGTCTATACAGACACAGACAGCTGATATAGTAACAACTAGTCAATACAGACACAGACAGCTGATATAGTAACACCTGGTCTATACAGACACAGACAGCTGATATAGTAACATCTAGTCTATACAGATACAGACAGCTGATATAGTAACATCTAGACTATACACACACAGACACAGACAGCTGATGTAGTAACATCTAGTCTATACAGACACAGACAGCATATATAGTAACATCTAGTCTATACAGACACAGACAGCTGATATAGTAACAACTAGTCTATACAGACACAGTCAGCTGATATAGTAACAACGAGTCTATACTGACACAGACACAGACACAGACAGCTGATATAGTAACAACTAGTCTATACAGACACAGTCAGCTGATATAGTAACAACTAGTCTATACAGACAAAGACACAGACAACGGATATAGTAACAACTAGTCTATACAGACACAGACAGCTGATATAGTAACATCTAGTCTATACAGACACAGACAGCTGATATAGTAACATCTAGTCTATACAGACACAGACACAGACAGCTGATATAGTAACAACTAGTCTATTCAGACACAGACAGCTGGTATAGTAAAAACTAGTCAATACAGAGACAGACACAGACAGCTGCTATAGTAATAACTAGTCTATACAGACACAGACAGCTGATATAGTAACAACTCGTTTATACAGACACAGACAGCTGACATTGTAACATCTATTCGATACAGACACAGAAACAGACAGTTGATATAGTAACATTTAGTCTATACAGACACATACAGCTGAAATAGTAACAACTAGTCTATACAGACACAGACAGCTGATATAGTAACAACTAGTCTATACAGACACAGGCAGCTGATATAGTAACATCTAGTCTATACAGACACAGACAGCTTATATAGTAACATCTAGTCTACACAGACACAGACAGCTGATATAGTAACTTCTAGTCTATACAGACACTGACACAGACAGCTGATATAGTAACAACTAGTCTATACAGACACAGTCAGCTGATATAGTAACAACTAGTCTATACAGACACAGACAGCTGATATAGTAACAACTAGTCTATACAGACACAGACAGCTGATATAGTAACAACTAGTCTATACAGACACAGACAGCTGATATTGTAACATCTAGTCTATACAGACACAGCCAGCTGATAAAGTAACAACTAGACTATACAGACACAGACAGCTGATATAGTAACAACTAGTCTATACAGACACAATGTCAGCTGATATAGTAACAACGAGTCTATACTGACACAGACACAGACACAGACAGCTGATATAGTAACAACTAGTCTATACAGACACAGTCAGCTGATATAGTAACAACTAGTCTATACAGACACAGACACAGACAACGGATATAGTAACAACTAGTCTATACAGACACAGACAGCTGATATAGTAACATCTAGTCTATACAGACACAGACAGCTGATATAGTAACATCTAGTCTATACAGACACAGACACAGACAGCTGATATAGTAACAACTAGTCTATTCAGACACAGACAGCTGGTATAGTAAAAACTAGTCAATACAGAGACAGACACAGACAGCTGCTATAGTAATAACTAGTCTATACAGACACAGACAGCTGATATAGTAACAACTCGTTTATACAGACACAGACAGCTGACATTGTAACATCTATTCGATACAGACACAGAAACAGACAGTTGATATAGTAACATTTAGTCTATACAGACACATACAGCTGAAATAGTAACAACTAGTCTATACAGACACAGACAGCTGATATAGTAACAACTAGTCTATACAGACACAGGCAGCTGATATAGTAACATCTAGTCTATACAGACACAGACAGCTTATATAGTAACATCTAGTCTACACAGACACAGACAGCTGATATAGTAACATCTAGTCTATACAGACACTGACACAGACAGCTGATATAGTAACAACTAGTCTATACAGACACAGACAGCTGATATAGTAACAACTAGTCTATACAGACACAGACAGCTGATATAGTAACAACTAGTCTATACAGACACGACACAGACAGCTGATATAGTAACAACTAGTCTATACAGACACAGACAGCTGATATAGTAACAACTAGTCTATACAGACACAGACAGCTGATATAGTAACATCTAGTCTATACAGACACAGACAGCTGATATAGTAACAACTAGTCTATACAGACACAGACAGCTGATATAGTAACAACTAGTCTATACAGACACAGACAGCTGATATAGTAACAACTAGTCTATACAGACACAGACACAACAGCTGATATAGTAACAACTAGTCTATACAGACACAGACAGCTGATATAGTAACAACTAGTCTATACAGACACAGACACAGACAGCTGATATAGTAACAACTAGTCTATACAGACACAGACAGCTGATATAGTAACAACTAGTCTATACAGACACAGACAGCTGATATAGTAACATCTAGTCTATACAGACACAGACAGCTGATATAGTAACATCTAGTCTATACAGACACAGACAGCTGATATAGTAACATCTAGTCTATACAGACACAGACACAGCCAGCTGATATAGTAACAACTAGTCTATACAGACACAGACAGCTGATATAGTAACAACTAGTATATACAGACACAGACAGCTGATATAGTAACAACTAGTCTATACAGACACAGACAGCTGATATAGTAACAACTAGTCTATATAGACACATACAGCTGATATAGTAACAACTAGTCTATACAGACACAGACAGCTGATATAGTAACAACTAGTCTATACAGACACAGACACAGTCAGCTGATATAGTAACAACTAGTATATACAGACACAGACAGCTGATATAGTAACAACTAGTCTATCCAGACACAGACAGCTGATATAGTAACAACTAGTCTATACAGACACATACAGCTGATATAGTAACAACTAGTCTATACAGACACAGACACAGTCAGCTGATATAGTAACAACTAGTCTATACAGACACAGACTGCTGATATAGTAACAACTAGTCTATACAGACACAGACAGCTGATATAGTAACAACTAGTCTATACAGACAAAGACACAGACAGCTGATATAGTAACAACTTGTCTATACTGACACAGACAGCTGATATAGTAACATCTAGTCTATACAGACACAGACAGCTGAAACAGTAACATCTAGTCTATTCAGACACAGACAGCTGATATAGTAACATCTAGTCTATACAGACACAGACAGCTGATATAGTAACATCTAGTCTATACAGACACAGACAGCTGATATAGTAACATCTAGTCTATACAGACACAGACAGCTGATATAGTAACAACTAGTCAATACAGACACAGACAGCTGATATAGTAACACCTGGTCTATACAGACACAGACAGCTGATATAGAAACATCTAGTCTATACAGATACAGACAGCTGATATAGTAACATCTAGACTATACACACACAGACACAGACAGCTGATGTAGTAACATCTAGTCTATACAGACACAGACAGCATATATAGTAACATCTAGTCTATACAGACACAGACAGCTGATATAGTAACAACTAGTCTATACAGACACAGTCAGCTGATATAGTAACAACGAGTCTATACTGACACAGACACAGACACAGACAGCTGATATTGTAACATCTAGTCTATACAGACACAGACAGTGGATATAGTAACAACTAGTCTATACAGACACAGACACAGACAATGGATATAGTAACAACTAGTCTATACAGACACAGACAGCTGATATAGTAACATCTAGTCTATTCAGACACAGACAGCTGATATAGTAACAACTAGTCTATACAGACACAGACAGCTGGTATAGTAAAAACTAGTCAATACAGAGACAGACACAGACAGCTGATATAGTAACAACTAGTCTATACAGACAAAGACACAGTCAGCAGATATAGTAACAACTAGTCTATACTGACACAGACAGCTGATATAGTAACATCTAGTCTATACAGACACAGACAGCTGAAACAGTAACATCTAGTCTATTCAGACACAGACAGTTGATATAGTAACATCTAGTCTATACAGACACAGACAGCTGATATAGTAACATCTAGTCTATACAGACACAGACAGCTGATATAGTAACAACTAGTCAATACAGACACAGACAGCTGATATAGTAACACCTGGTCTATACAGACACAGACAGCTGATATAGTAACATCTAGTCTATACAGATACAGACAGCTGATATAGTAACATCTAGACTATACACACACAGACACAGACAGCTGATGTAGTAACATCTAGTCTATACAGACACAGACAGCATATATAGTAACATCTAGTCTATACAGACACAGACAGCTGATATAGTAACAACTAGTCTATACAGACACAGTCAGCTGATATAGTAACAACGAGTCTATACTGACACAGACACAGACACAGACAGCTGATATAGTAACAACTAGTCTATACAGACACAGTCAGCTGATATAGTAACAACTAGTCTATACAGACACAGACACAGACAACGGATATAGTAACAACTAGTCTATACAGACACAGACAGCTGATATAGTAACATCTAGTCTATACAGACACAGACAGCTGATATAGTAACATCTAGTCTATACAGACACAGACACAGACAGCTGATATAGTAACAACTAGTCTATTCAGACACAGACAGCTGGTATAGTAAAAACTAGTCAATACAGAGACAGACACAGACAGCTGCTATAGTAATAACTAGTCTATACAGACACAGACAGCTGATATAGTAACAACTCGTTTATACAGACACAGACAGCTGACATTGTAACATCTATTCGATACAGACACAGAAACAGACAGTTGATATAGTAACATTTAGTCTATACAGACACATACAGCTGAAATAGTAACAACTAGTCTATACAGACACAGACAGCTGATATAGTAACAACTAGTCTATACAGACACAGGCAGCTGATATAGTAACATCTAGTCTATACAGACACAGACAGCTTATATAGTAACATCTAGTCTACACAGACACAGACAGCTGATATAGTAACTTCTAGTCTATACAGACACTGACACAGACAGCTGATATAGTAACAACTAGTCTATACAGACACAGTCAGCTGATATAGTAACAACTAGTCTATACAGACACAGACAGCTGATATAGTATCAACTAGTCTATACAGACACAGTCAGCTGATATAGTAACAACTAGTCTATACAGACACAGACAGCTGATATTGTAACATCTAGTCTATACAGACACAGCCAGCTGATAAAGTAACAACTAGACTATACAGACACAGACAGCTGATATAGTAACAACTAGTCTATACAGACACAATGTCAGCTGATATAGTAACAACTAGTCTATACAGACACAGACACAGACAGCTGATATAGTAACAACTAGTCTATACAGACACAGTCAGCTGATATAGTAACAACTAGTCTATACAGACACAGACAGCTGATATAGTAACAACTAGTCTATACAGACACAGACAGCTGATATAGTAACATCTAGTCTATACAGACACAGACAGCTGATATAGTAACAACTAGTCTATTCAGACACAGACAGCTGGTATAGTAAAAACTAGTCAATACAGAGACAGACACAGACAGCTGCTATAGTAATAACTAGTCTATACAGACACAGACAGCTGATATAGTAACAACTCGTTTATACAGACACAGACAGCTGACATTGTAACATCTATTCGATACAGACACAGAAACAGACAGTTGATATAGTAACATTTAGTCTATACAGACACATACAGCTGAAATAGTAACAACTAGTCTATACAGACACAGACAGCTGATATAGTAACATCTAGTCTACACAGACACAGACAGCTGATATAGTAACTTCTAGTCTATACAGACACTGACACAGACAGCTGATATAGTAACAACTAGTCTATACAGACACAGACAGCTTATATAGTAACAACTAGTCTATACAGACACAGACAGCTGATATTGTAACATCTAGTCTATACAGACACAGCCAGCTGATAAAGTAACAACTAGACTATACAGACACAGACAGCTGATAAAGTAACAACTAGTCTATACAGACACAGACAGCTGATATAGTAACAACTAGTCTATACAGACACAGACACAGTCAGCTGATATAGTAACAACTAGTCTATACAGACACAGACAGCTGATATAGTAACAACTAGTCTATACAGACACAGACAGCTGATATAGTAACAACTAGTCTATACAGACACAGACAGCTGATATAGTAACAACTAGTCTATACAGACACAGACAGCTGATATAGTAACAACTAGTCTATACAGACAAAGACACAGACAGCTGATATAGTAACAACTAGTCTATACTGACACAGACAGCTGATATAGTAACATCTAGTCTATACAGACACAGACAGCTGAAACAGTAACATCTAGTCTATTCAGACACAGACAGCTGATATAGTAACATCTAGTCTATACAGACACAGACAGCTGATATAGTAACATCTAGTCTATACAGACACAGACAGCTGATATAGTAACATCTAGTCTATACAGACACAGACAGCTGATATAGTAACAACTAGTCAATACAGACACAGACAGCTGATATAGTAACACCTGGTCTATACAGACACAGACAGCTGATATAGTAACATCTAGTCTATACAGATACAGACAGCTGATATAGTAACATCTAGACTATACACACACAGACACAGACAGCTGATGTAGTAACATCTAGTCTATACAGACACAGACAGCATATATAGTAACATCTAGTCTATACAGACACAGACAGCTGATATAGTAACAACTAGTCTATACAGACACAGTCAGCTGATATAGTAACAACGAGTCTATACTGACACAGACACAGACACAGACAGCTGATATAGTAACAACTAGTCTATACAGACACAGACAGCTGATATAGTAACAACTAGTCTATACAGACACGACACAGACAGCTGATATAGTAACAACTAGTCTATACAGACACAGACAGCTGATATAGTAACAACTAGTCTATACAGACACAGACAGCTGATATAGTAACAACTAGTCTATACAGACACAGACAGCTGATATAGTAACAACTAGTCTATACAGACACAGACAGCTGATATTGTAACATCTAGTCTATACAGACACAGCCAGCTGATAAAGTAACAACTAGACTATACAGACACAGACAGCTGATATAGTAACAACTAGTCTATACAGACACAATGTCAGCTGATATAGTAACAACGAGTCTATACTAGACACAGACACAGACAGCTGATATAGTAACAACTAGTCTATACAGACACAGTCAGCTGATATAGTAACAACTAGTCTATACAGACACAGACACAGACAACGGATATAGTAACAACTAGTCTATACAGACACAGACAGCTGATATAGTAACATCTAGTCTATACAGACACAGACAGCTGATATAGTAACATCTAGTCTATACAGACACAGACACAGACAGCTGATATAGTAACAACTAGTCTATTCAGACACAGACAGCTGGTATAGTAAAAACTAGTCAATACAGAGACAGACACAGACAGCTGCTATAGTAATAACTAGTCTATACAGACACAGACAGCTGATATAGTAACAACTCGTTTATACAGACACAGACAGCTGACATTGTAACATCTATTCGATACAGACACAGAAACAGACAGTTGATATAGTAACATTTAGTCTATACAGACACATACAGCTGAAATAGTAACAACTAGTCTATACAGACACAGACAGCTGATATAGTAACAACTAGTCTATACAGACACAGGCAGCTGATATAGTAACATCTAGTCTATACAGACACAGACAGCTTATATAGTAACATCTAGTCTACACAGACACAGACAGCTGATATAGTAACTTCTAGTCTATACAGACACTGACACAGACAGCTGATATAGTAACAACTAGTCTATACAGACACAGACAGCTGATATAGTAACATCTAGTCTATACAGACACAGACAGCTGATATAGTAACATCTAGTCTATACAGACACTGACACAGACAGCTGATATAGTAACAACTAGTCTATACAGACACAGACAGCTGATATAGTAACAACTAGTCTATACAGACACAGACAGCTGATATAGTAACATCTAGTCTATACAGACACAGACAGCTGATATAGTAACAACTAGACTATACAGACACAGACAGCTGATATAGTAACATCTAGTCTATACAGACACAGACAGCTGATATAGTAACATCTAGTCTATACAGACACAGACAGCTGATATAGTAACAACTAGTCTATACAGACACAGTCAGCTGATATAGTAACAACGAGTCTATACTGACACAGACACAGACACAGACAGCTGATATAGTAACAACTAGTCTATACAGACACAGTCAGCTGATATAGTAACAACTAGTCTATACAGACACAGACACAGACAACGGATATAGTAACAACTAGTCTATACAGACACAGACAGCTGATATAGTAACATCTAGTCTATACAGACACAGACAGCTGATATAGTAACATCGAGTCTATACAGACACAGACACAGACAGCTGATATAGTAACAACTAGTCTATTGAGACACAGACAGCTGGTATAGTAAAAACTAGTCAATACAGAGACAGACACAGACAGCTGCTATAGTAATAACTAGTCTATACAGACACAGACAGCTGATATAGTAACAACTCGTTTATACAGACACAGACAGCTGACATTGTAACATCTATTCGATACAGACACAGAAACAGACAGTTGATATAGTAACATTTAGTCTATACAGACACATACAGCTGAAATAGTAACAACTAGTCTATACAGACACAGACAGCTGATATAGTAACAACTAGTCTATACAGACACAGGCAGCTGATATAGTAACATCTAGTCTATACAGACACAGACAGCTTATATAGTAACATCTAGTCTACACAGACACAGACAGCTGATATAGTAACTTCTAGTCTATACAGACACTGACACAGACAGCTGATATAGTAACAACTAGTCTATACAGACACAGTCAGCTGATATAGTAACAACTAGTCTATACAGACACAGACAGCTGATATAGTATCAACTAGTCTATACAGACACAGACAGCTGATATAGTAACAACTAGTCTATACAGACACAGACAGCTGATATTGTAACATCTAGTCTATACAGACACAGCCAGCTGATAAAGTAACAACTAGACTATACAGACACAGACAGCTGATATAGTAACAACTAGTCTATACAGACACAGACAGCTGATATAGTAACAACTAGTCTATACAGACACAGACACAGACAGCTGATATAGTAACAACTAGTCTATACAGACACAGTCAGCTGATATAGTAACAACTAGTCTATACAGACACAGACACAGACAACGGATATAGTAACAACTAGTCTATACAGACACAGACAGCTGATATAGTAACATCTAGTCTATACAGACACAGACAGCTGATATAGTAACATCTAGTCTATACAGACACAGACACAGACAGCTGATATAGTAACAACTAGTCTATTCAGACACAGACAGCTGGTATAGTAAAAACTAGTCAATACAGAGACAGACACAGACAGCTGCTATAGTAATAACTAGTCTATACAGACACAGACAGCTGATATAGTAACAACTCGTTTATACAGACACAGACAGCTGACATTGTAACATCTATTCGATACAGACACAGAAACAGACAGTTGATATAGTAACATTTAGTCTATACAGACACATACAGCTGAAATAGTAACAACTAGTCTATACAGACACAGACAGCTGATATAGTAACAACTAGTCTATACAGACACAGGCAGCTGATATAGTAACATCTAGTCTATACAGACACAGACAGCTTATATAGTAACATCTAGTCTACACAGACACAGACAGCTGATATAGTAACTTCTAGTCTATACAGACACTGACACAGACAGCTGATATAGTAACAACTAGTCTATACAGACACAGTCAGCTGATATAGTAACAACTAGTCTATACAGACACAGACAGCTGATATAGTAACAACTAGTCTATACAGACACAGTCAGCTGATATAGTAACAACTAGTCTATACAGACTCAGACAGCTGATATAGTAACAACTAGTCTATACAGACACAGACAGCTGATATTGTAACATCTAGTCTATACAGACACAGCCAGCTGATAAAGTAACAACTAGACTATACAGACACAGACAGCTGATATAGTAACAACTAGTCTATACAGACACAATGTCAGCTGATATAGTAACAACGAGTCTATACTGACACAGACACAGACACAGACAGCTGATATAGTAACAACTAGTCTATACAGACACAGTCAGCTGATATAGTAACAACTAGTCTATACAGACACAGACACAGACAACGGATATAGTAACAACTAGTCTATACAGACACAGACAGCTGATATAGTAACATCTAGTCTATACAGACACAGACAGCTGATATAGTAACATCTAGTCTATACAGACACAGACACAGACAGCTGATATAGTAACAACTAGTCTATTCAGACACAGACAGCTGGTATAGTAAAAACTAGTCAATACAGAGACAGACACAGACAGCTGCTATAGTAATAACTAGTCTATACAGACACAGACAGCTGATATAGTAACAACTCGTTTATACAGACACAGACAGCTGACATTGTAACATCTATTCGATACAGACACAGAAACAGACAGTTGATATAGTAACATTTAGTCTATACAGACACATACAGCTGAAATAGTAACAACTAGTCTATACAGACACAGACAGCTGATATAGTAACAACTAGTCTATACAGACACAGGCAGCTGATATAGTAACATCTAGTCTATACAGACACAGACAGCTTATATAGTAACATCTAGTCTACACAGACACAGACAGCTGATATAGTAACTTCTAGTCTATACAGACACTGACACAGACAGCTGATATAGTAACAACTAGTCTATACAGACACAGACAGCTTATATAGTAACATCTAGTCTACACAGACACAGACAGCTGATATAGTAACTTCTAGTCTATACAGACACTGACACAGACAGCTGATATAGTAACAACTAGTCTATACAGACACAGACAGCTTATATAGTAACAACTAGTCTATACAGACACAGACAGCTGATATTGTAACATCTAGTCTATACAGACACAGCCAGCTGATAAAGTAACAACTAGACTATACAGACACAGACAGCTGATAAAGTAACAACTAGTCTATACAGACACAGACAGCTGATATAGTAACAACTAGTCTATACAGACACAGACACAGTCAGCTGATATAGTAACAACTAGTCTATACAGACACAGAAAGCTGATATAGTATCAACTAGTCTATACAGACACAGACACAGTCAGCTGATATAGTAACAACTAGTCTATACAGACTCAGACAGCTGATATAGTACCAACTAGTCTATACAGACCCACACAGCTGATATAGTAACAACTAGTCTATACAGACACAGACAGCTGATATAGTAACAACTAGTCTATACAGACACAGACAGCTGATATAGTAACATCTAGTCTATACTGACACAGACACAGCCAGCTGATATAGTAACAACTAGTCTATACAGACACAGACACAACCAGCTGATATAGTAACATCTAGTCTATACAGACACAGACAGCTGATATAGTAACAACTAGTCTATACAGACACAGACAGCTGATATAGTAGCATCTAGTCTATACAGACACAGACAGCTGATATAGTAACAACTAGTCAATACAGACACAGACAGCTGATATAGTAACACCTGGTCTATACAGACACAGACAGCTGATATAGTAACATCTAGTCTATAAATATACAGACAGCTGATATAGTAACATCTAGACTATACACACACAGACACAGACAGCTGATGTAGTAACATCTAGTCTATACAGACACAGACAGCATATATAGTAACATCTAGTCTATACAGACACAGACAGCTGATATAGTAACAACTAGTCTATACAGACACAGTCAGCTGATATAGTAACAACGAGTCTATACTGACACAGACACAGACACAGACAGCTGATATTGTAACATCTAGTCTATACAGACACAGACAGCTGATATAGTAACAACTAGTATATACAGACACAGACAGTGGATATAGTAACAACTAGTCTATACAGACACAGACACAGACAATGGATATAGTAACAACTAGTCTATACAGACACAGACAGCTGATATAGTAACAACTAGTCTATACAGACACAGACAGCTGATATAGTAATATCTAGTCTATTCAGACACAGACAGCTGATATAGTAACAACTAGTCTATTCAGACACAGACAGCTGGTATAGTAAAAACTAGTCAATACAGAGACAGACACAGACAGCTGATATAGTAACAACTAGTCTATACAGACAAAGACACAGTCAGCTGATATAGTAACAACTAGTCTATACTGACACAGACAGCTGATATAGTAACATCTAGTCTATTCAGACACAGACAGCTGATATAGTAACATCTAGCCTATACAGACACAGACAGCTGATATAGTAACATCTAGTCTATACAGACACAGACAGCTGATATAGTAACAACTAGTCTATACAGACACAGACAGCTGATATAGTAACAACTAGTCAATACAGACACAGACAGCTGATATAGTAACACCTAGTCTATACAGACACAGACAGCTGATATAGTAACATCTAGTCTATACAGACACAGACAGCTGATATAGTAACATCTAGTCTATACAGACACAGACAGCTGATATAGTAACATCTAGTCTATACAGACACAGACAGCTGATATAGTAACAACTAGTCTATACAGACACAGACACAGTCAGCTGATATAGTACCAACTAGTATATACAGACACAGACAGCTGATATAGTAACAACTAGTCTATCCAGACACAGACAGCTGATATAGTAACAACTAGTCTACACAGACACATACAGCTGATATAGTAACAACTATTCTATACAGACACAGACACAGTCAGCTGATATAGTAACAACTAGTCTATACAGACACAGACTGCTGATATAGTAACAACTAGTCTATACAGACACAGACAGCTGATATAGTAACAACTAGTCTATACAGACAAAGACACAGACAGCTGATATAGTAACAACTAGTCTATACTGACACAGACAGCTGATATAGTAACATCTAGTCTATACAGACACAGACAGCTGAAACAGTAACATCTAGTCTATTCAGACACAGACAGCTGATATAGTAACACCTGAGTCTATACAGACACAGACAGCTGATATAGTAACATCTAGTCTATACAGATACAGACAGCTGATATAGTAACATCTAGACTATACACACAAGACACAGACAGCTGATGTAGTAACATCTAGTCTATACAGACACAGACAGCATATATAGTAACATCTAGTCTATACAGACACAGACAGCTGATATAGTAACAACTAGTCTATACAGACACAGTCAGCTGATATAGTAACAACGAGTCTATACTGACACAGACACAGACACAGACAGCTGATATTGTAACATCTAGTCTATACAGACACAGACAGCTGATATAGTAACAACTAGTCTATACAGACACAGACAGCTGATATAGTAACAACTAGTCTATACAGACACAGACACAGTCAGTGATATAGTACCAACTAGTATATACAGACACAGACAGCTGATATAGTAACAACTAGTCTATCCAGACACAGACAGCTGATATAGTAACAACTAGTCTACACAGACACAGACAGCTGATATAGTAACAACTATTCTATACAGACACAGACACAGTCAGCTGATATAGTAACAACTAGTCTATACAGACACAGACTGCTGATATAGTAACAACTAGTCTATACAGACACAGACAGCTGATATAGTAACAACTAGTCTATACAGACAAAGACACAGACAGCTGATATAGTAACAACTAGTCTATACTGACACAGACAGCTGATATAGTAACATCTAGTCTATACAGACACAGACAGCTGAAACAGTAACATCTAGTCTATTCAGACACAGACAGCTGATATAGTAACATCTAGTCTATACAGACACAGACAGCTGATATAGTAACAACTAGTCTATACAGACACAGACACAGTCAGCTGATATAGTAACAACTAGTATATACAGACACAGACAGCTGATATAGTAACAACTAGTCTATCCAGACACAGACAGCTGATATAGTAACAACTAGTCTATACAGACACATACAGCTGATATAGTAACAACTAGTCTATACAGACACAGACACAGTCAGCTGATATAGTAACAACTAGTCTATACAGACACAGACTGCTGATATAGTAACAACTAGTCTATACAGACACAGACAGCTGATATAGTAACAACTAGTCTATACAGACAAAGACACAGACAGCTGATATAGTAACAACTTGTCTATACTGACACAGACAGCTGATATAGTAACATCTAGTCTATACAGACACAGACAGCTGAAACAGTAACATCTAGTCTATTCAGACACAGACAGCTGATATAGTAACATCTAGTCTATACAGACACAGACAGCTGATATAGTAACATCTAGTCTATACAGACACAGACAGCTGATATAGTAACATCTAGTCTATACAGACACAGACAGCTGATATAGTAACAACTAGTCAATACAGACACAGACAGCTGATATAGTAACACCTGGTCTATACAGACACAGACAGCTGATATAGTAACATCTAGTCTATACAGATACAGACAGCTGATATAGTAACATCTAGACTATACACACACAGACACAGACAGCTGATGTAGTAACATCTAGTCTATACAGACACAGACAGCATATATAGTAACATCTAGTCTATACAGACACAGACAGCTGATATAGTAACAACTAGTCTATACAGACACAGTCAGCTGATATAGTAACAACGAGTCTATACTGACACAGACACAGACACAGACAGCTGATATAGTAACAACTAGTCTATACAGACACAGTCAGCTGATATAGTAACAACTAGTCTATACAGACACAGACACAGACAACGGATATAGTAACAACTAGTCTATACAGACACAGACAGCTGATATAGTAACATCTAGTCTATACAGACACAGACAGCTGATATAGTAACATCTAGTCTATACAGACACAGACACAGACAGCTGATATAGTAACAACTAGTCTATTCAGACACAGACAGCTGGTATAGTAAAAACTAGTCAATACAGAGACAGACACAGACAGCTGCTATAGTAATAACTAGTCTATACAGACACAGACAACTGATATAGTAACAACTCGTTTATACAGACACAGACAGATGACATTGTAACATCTATTCGATACAGACACAGAAACAGACAGTTGATATAGTAACATTTAGTCTATACAGACACATACAGCTGAAATAGTAACAACTAGTCTATACAGACACAGACAGCTGATATAGTAACAACTAGTCTATACAGACACAGACAGCTGATATAGTAACATCTAGTCTATACAGACACAGACAGCTGATATAGTAACATCTAGTCTATACAGACACAGACAGCTGATATAGTAACAACTAGTCTATACAGACACAGACAGCTGATATAGTAACAACTAGTCTATACAGACAAGACACAGACAGCTGATATAGTAACAACTAGTCTATACAGACACAGACAGCTGATATAGTAACATCTAGTCTATACAGACACAGACAGCTGATATAGTAACATCTAGTCTATACAGACACAGACAGCTGATATAGTAACAACTAGTCTATACAGACACAGACAGCTGATATAGTAACAACTAGTCTATACAGACACAGACACAGTCAGCTGATATAGTAACAACTAGTATATACAGACACAGACAGCTGATATAGTAACAACTAGTCTATCCAGACACAGACAGCTGATATAGTAACAACTAGTCTATACAGACACATACAGCTGATATAGTAACAACTAGTCTATACAGACACAGACACAGTCAGCTGATATAGTAACAACTAGTCTATACAGACACAGACTGCTGATATAGTAACAACTAGTCTATACAGACACAGACAGCTGATATAGTAACAACTAGTCTATACAGACAAAGACACAGACAGCTGATATAGTAACAACTAGTCTATACTGACACAGACAGCTGATATAGTAACATCTAGTCTATACAGACACAGACAGCTGAAACAGTAACATCTAGTCTATTCAGACACAGACAGCTGATATAGTAACATCTAGTCTATACAGACACAGACAGCTGATATAGTAACATCTAGTCTATACAGACACAGACAGCTGATATAGTAACATCTAGTCTATACAGACACAGACAGCTGATATAGTAACAACTAGTCAATACAGACACAGACAGCTGATATAGTAACACCTGGTCTATACAGACACAGACAGCTGATATAGTAACATCTAGTCTATACAGATACAGACAGCTGATATAGTAACATCTAGACTATACACACACAGACACAGACAGCTGATGTAGTAACATCTAGTCTATACAGACACAGACAGCATATATAGTAACATCTAGTCTATACAGACACAGACAGCTGATATAGTAACAACTAGTCTATACAGACACAGTCAGCTGATATAGTAACAACGAGTCTATACTGACACAGACACAGACAGCTGATATTGTAACATCTAGTCTATACAGACACAGACAGTGGATATAGTAACAACTAGTCTATACAGACACAGACAGCTGATATAGTAACAACTAGTCTATACAGACACAGACAGCTGATATAGTAACATCTAGTCTATACAGACACAGACAGCTGATATAGTAACAACTAGTCTATACAGACACAGACAGCTGATATAGTAACAACTAGTCTATACAGACACAGACAGCTGATATAGTAACAACTAGTCTATACAGACAAAGACACAGTCAGCTGATATAGTAACAACTAGTCTATACTGACACAGACAGCTGATATAGTAACATCTAGTCTATACAGACACAGACAGCTGAAACAGTAACATCTAGTCTATTCAGACACAGACAGCTGATATAGTAACATCTAGTCTATACAGACACAGACAGCTGATATAGTAACATCTAGTCTATACAGACACAGACAGCTGATATAGTAACAACTAGTCTATACAGACACAGACAGCTGATATAGTAACATCTAGTCTATACAGACACAGACACAGACAGCTGATATAGTAACATCTAGTCTATACAGACACAGACAGCTGATATAGTAACAACTAGTCTATACAGACACAGACACAGTCAGCTGATATAGTAACAACTAGTATATACAGACACAGACAGCTGATATAGTAACAACTAGTCTATCCAGACACAGACAGCTGATATAGTAACAACTAGTCTATACAGACACATACAGCTGATATAGTAACAACTAGTCTATACAGACACAGACACAGTCAGCTGATATAGTAACAACTAGTCTATACAGACACAGACTGCTGATATAGTAACAACTAGTCTATACAGACACAGACAGCTGATATAGTAACAACTAGTCTATACAGACAAAGACACAGACAGCTGATATAGTAACAACTAGTCTATACTGACACAGACAGCTGATATAGTAACATCTAGTCTATACAGACACAGACAGCTGAAACAGTAACATCTAGTCTATTCAGACACAGACAGCTGATATAGTAACATCTAGTCTATACAGACACAGACAGCTGATATAGTAACATCTAGTCTATACAGACACAGACAGCTGATATAGTAACATCTAGTCTATACAGACACAGACAGCTGATATAGTAACAACTAGTCAATACAGACACAGACAGCTGATATAGTAACACCTGGTCTATACAGACACAGACAGCTGATATAGTAACATCTAGTCTATACAGATACAGACAGCTGATATAGTAACATCTAGACTATACACACACAGACACAGACAGCTGATGTAGTAACATCTAGTCTATACAGACACAGACAGCATATATAGTAACATCTAGTCTATACAGACACAGACAGCTGATATAGTAACAACTAGTCTATACAGACACAGTCAGCTGATATAGTAACAACGAGTCTATACTGACACAGACACAGACACAGCACAGCTGATATATGTAACAACTAGTCTATACAGACACAGACAGCTGATATAGTAACAACTAGTCTATACAGACACAGACACAGATGGATATAGTAACAACTAGTCTATACAGACACAGACACAGACAATGGATATAGTAACAACTAGTTTATACAGACACAGACAGCTGATATAGTAACATCTAGTCTATACAGACACAGACAGCTGATATAGTAACATCTAGTCTATACAGACACAGACACAGACAGCTGATATAGTAACAACTAGTCTATTCAGACACAGACAGCTGGTATAGTAAAAACTAGTCAATACAGAGACAGACACAGACAGCTGCTATAGTAATAACTAGTCTATACAGACACAGACAGCTGATATAGTAACAACTCGTTTATACAGACACAGACAGCTGACATTGTAACATCTATTCGATACAGACACAGAAACAGACAGTTTGCTAGTCATATACAGACACTGACAGCTGATATAGTAACAACTAGTCTATACAGACACAGACAGCTGATATAGTAACATCTAGTACTATACAGCACACAGACACAGACAGCTGATATAGTAACAACTAGTCTATACAGACACAGACAGCTTATATAGTAACAACTAGTCTATACAGACACAGACAGCTGATATAGTAACAACTAGTCTATACAGACACAGACAGCTGATATAGTAACAACTAGTCTATACAGACACAGACAGCTGATATAGTAACAACTAGTCTATACAGACACAGACAGCTGATATAGTAACATCTAGTCTATACAGACACAGACAGCTGATATAGTAACATCTAGTCTATACAGACACAGACAGCTGATATAGTAACAACTAGTCTATACAGACACACAGTCAGCTGATATAGTAACAACTAGTCTATACAGACACAGACAGCTGATATAGTAACAACTAGTCTATACAGACACAGACAGCTGATATAGTAACAACTAGTCTATACAGACACAGACACAGCATGATATAGTAACAACTAGTATATACAGACACAGACAGCTGATATAGTAACAACTAGTCTATCCAGACACAGACAGCTGATATAGTAACAACTAGTCTATACAGACACATACAGCTGATATAGTAACAACTAGTCTATACAGACACAGACACAGTCAGCTGATATAGTAACAACTAGTCTATACAGACACAGACTGCTGATATAGTAACAACTAGTCTATACAGACACAGACAGCTGATATAGTAACAACTAGTCTATACAGACAAAGACACAGACAGCTGATATAGTAACAACTAGTCTATACTGACACAGACAGCTGATATAGTAACATCTAGTCTATACAGACACAGACAGCTGAAACAGTAACATCTAGTCTATTCAGACACAGACAGCTGATATAGTAACATCTAGTCTATACAGACACAGACAGCTGATATAGTAACACCTGGTCTATACAGACACAGACAGCTGATATAGTAACATCTAGTCTATACAGATACAGACAGCTGATATAGTAACATCTAGACTATACACACACAGACACAGACAGCTGATGTAGTAACATCTAGTCTATACAGACACAGACAGCATATATAGTAACATCTAGTCTATACAGACACAGACAGCTGATATAGTAACAACTAGTCTATACAGACACAGTCAGCTGATATAATAACAACGAGTCTATACTGACACAGACACAGACACAGACAGCTGATATTGTAACATCTAGTCTATACAGACACAGACAGCTGATATAGTAACAACTAGTCTATACAGACACAGACAGCTGATATAGTAACAACTAGTCTATACAGACACAGACACAGTCAGCTGATATAGTACCAACTAGTATATACAGACACAGACAGCTGATATAGTAACAACTAGTCTATCCAGACACAGACAGCTGATATAGTAACAACTAGTCTACACAGACACATACAGCTGATATAGTAACAACTAGTCTATACAGACACAGACACAGTCAGCTGATATAGTAACAACTAGTCTATACAGACACAGACTGCTGATATAGTAACAACTAGTCTATACAGACACAGACAGCTGATATAGTAACAACTAGTCTATACAGACAAAGACACAGACAGCTGATATAGTAACAACTAGTCTATACTGACACAGACAGCTGATATAGTAACATCTAGTCTATACAGACACAGACAGCTGAAACAGTAACATCTAGTCTATTCAGACACAGACAGCTGATATAGTAACATCTAGTCTATACAGACACAGACAGCTGATATAGTAACACCTGGTCTATACAGACACAGACAGCTGATATAGTAACATCTAGTCTATACAGATACAGACAGCTGATATAGTAACATCTAGACTATACACACACAGACACAGACAGCTGATGTAGTAACATCTAGTCTATACAGACACAGACAGCATATATAGTAACATCTAGTCTATACAGACACAGACAGCTGATATAGTAACAACTAGTCTATACAGACACAGTCAGCTGATATAGTAACAACGAGTCTATACTGACACAGACACAGACAGCTGATATAGTAACAACTAGTCTATACAGACACAGACAGTGGATATAGTAACAACTAGTCTATACAGACACAGACAGCTGATATAGTAACAACTAGTCTATACAGACACAGCAGCTGATATAGTAACATCTAGTCTATACAGACACAGACAGCTGATATAGTAACAACTAGTCTATACAGACACAGACAGCTGATATAGTAACAACTAGTCTATACAGACACAGACAGCTGATATAGTAACATCTAGTCTATACAGACACAGACAGCTGATATAGTAACATCTAGTCTATACAGACACAGACAGCTGATATAGTAACAACTAGTCAATACAGACACAGACAGCTGATATAGTAACATCTGGTCTATACAGACACAGACAGCTGATATAGTAACATCTAGTCTATACAGATACAGACAGCTGATATAGTAACATCTAGACTATACACACACAGACACAGACAGCTGATGTAGTAACATCTAGTCTATACAGACACAGACAGCATATATAGTAACATCTAGTCTATACAGACACAGACAGCTGATATAGTAACAACTAGTATATACAGACACAGTCAGCTGATATAGTAACAACGAGTCTATACTGACACAGACACAGACACAGACAGCTGATATTGTAACATCTAGTATATACAGACACAGACAGCTGATATAGTAACAACTAGTCTATACAGACACAGACACAGTCAGCTGATATAGTAACAACTAGTCTATACAGACACAGACAGCTGATATAGTATCAACTAGTCTATACAGACACAGTCAGCTGATATAGTAACAACTAGTCTATACAGACACAGACAGCTGATATAGTAACAACTAGTCTATACAGACACACGACAGCTGATATAGTAACAACTAGTCTATACAGACACAGACAGCTGATATAGTAACAACTAGTCTATACAGACACAGACAGCTGATATAGTAACATCTAGTCTATACACACAGACACAGACACAGACAGCTGATATTAGTAACATCTAGTCTATACAGACACAGACAGCTGATATAGTAACAACTAGTCTATACAGACACAGTCAGCTGATATAGTAACAACGAGTCTATACTGACACAGACACAGAGACTGACAGCTGATATAGTAACATCTAGTCTATACAGACACAGACAGTGGATATAGTAACAACTAGTCTATACAGACACAGACAGCTGATATAGTAACATCTAGTCTATACAGACACAGACAGCTGATATAGTAACAACTAGTCTATACAGACACTGACACAGACAGCTGATATAGTAACAACTAGTCTATTCAGACACAGACAGCTGGTATAGTAAAAACGAGTCAATACAGAGACAGTCACAGACAGCTGATATAGTAACAACTAGTCTATACAGACGAAGACACAGTCAGCTGATATAGTAACAACTAGTCTATACTGACACAGACAGCTGATATAGTAACATCTAGTCTTTACAGACACAGACAGCTGATATAGTAACAACTAGTCTATACAGACGAAGACACAGTCAGCTGCTATAGTAACAACTAGTCTATACTGACACAGACAGCTGATATAGTAACATCTAGTCTTTACAGACACAGACAGCTGATATAGTACCAACTAGTATATACAGACACAGACAGCTGATATAGTAACAACTAGTCTATCCAGACACAGACAGCTGATATAGTAACAACTAGTCTACACAGACACATACAGCTGATATAGTAACAACTAGTCTATACAGACACAGACACAGTCAGCTGATATAGTAACAACTAGTCTATACAGACACAGACTGCTGATATAGTAACAACTAGTCTATACAGACACAGACAGCTGATATAGTAACAACTAGTCTATACAGACAAAGACACAGACAGCTGATATAGTAACAACTAGTCTATACTGACACAGACAGCTGATATAGTAACATCTAGTCTATACAGACACAGACAGCTGATATAGTAACATCTAGTCTATACAGACACAGACAGCTGATATAGTAACATCTAGACTATACACACACAGACACAGACAGCTGATGTAGTAACATCTAGTCTATACAGACACAGACAGCATATATAGTAACATCTAGTCTATACAGACACAGACAGCTGATATAGTAACAACTAGTCTATACAGACACAGACAGCTGAAACAGTAACATCTAGTCTATTCAGACACAGACAGCTGATATAGTAACATGTAGTCTATACAGACACAGACAGCTGATATAGTAACACCTGGTCTATACAGACACAGACAGCTGATATAGTAACATCTAGTCTATACAGATACAGACAGCTGATATAGTAACATCTAGACTATACACACACAGACACAGACAGCTGATGTAGTAACATCTAGTCTATACAGACACAGACAGCATATATAGTAACATCTAGTCTATACAGACACAGACAGCTGATATAGTAACAACTAGTCTATACAGACACAGACACAGTCAGCTGATATAGTACCAACTAGTATATACAGACACAGACAGCTGATATAGTAACAACTAGTCTATCCAGACACAGACAGCTGATATAGTAACAACTAGTCTACACAGACACATACAGCTGATATAGTAACAACTATTCTATTCAGACACAGACACAGTCAGCTGATATAGTAACAACTAGTCTATACAGACACAGACTGCTGATATAGTAACAACTAGTCTATACAGACACAGACAGCTGATATAGTAACAACTAGTCTATACAGACAAAGACACAGACAGCTGATATAGTAACAACTAGTCTATACTGACACAGACAGCTGATATAGTAACATCTAGTCTATACAGACACAGACAGCTGAAACAGTAACATCTAGTCTATTCAGACACAGACAGCTGATATAGTAACATCTAGTCTATACAGACACAGACAGCTGATAAAGTAACACCTGGTCTATACAGACACAGACAGCTGATATAGTAACATCTAGTCTATACAGATACAGACAGCTGATATAGTAACATCTAGACTATACACACACAGACACAGACAGCTGATGTAGTAACATCTAGTCTATACAGACACAGACAGCATATATAGTAACATCTAGTCTATACAGACACAGACAGCTGATATAGTAACAACTAGTCTATACAGACACAGACACAGTCAGCTGATATAGTACCAACTAGTATATACAGACACAGACAGCTGATATAGTAACAACTAGTCTATCCAGACACAGACAGCTGATATAGTAACAACTAGTCTACACAGACACATACAGCTGATATAGTAACAACTATTCTATTCAGACACAGACACAGTCAGCTGATATAGTAACAACTAGTCTATACAGACACAGACTGCTGATATAGTAACAACTAGTCTATACAGACACAGACAGCTGATATAGTAACAACTAGTCTATACAGACAAAGACACAGACAGCTGATATAGTAACAACTAGTCTATACTGACACAGACAGCTGATATAGTAACATCTAGTCTATACAGACACAGACAGCTGAAACAGTAACATCTAGTCTATTCAGACACAGACAGCTGATATAGTAACATCTAGTCTATACAGACACAGACAGCTGATAAAGTAACACCTGGTCTATACAGACACAGACAGCTGATATAGTAACATCTAGTCTATACAGATACAGACAGCTGATATAGTAACATCTAGACTATACACACACAGACACAGACAGCTGATGTAGTAACATCTAGTCTATACAGACACAGACAGCATATATAGTAACATCTAGTCTATACAGACACAGACAGCTGATATAGTAACAACTAGTCTATACAGACACAGTCAGCTGATATAGTAACAACGAGTCTATACTGACACAGACACAGACAGCTGATATAGTAACAACTAGTCTATACAGACACAGACAGTGGATATAGTAACAACTAGTCTAGACAGATATAGACAGCTGATATAGTAACATCTAGTCTATACAGACACAGACAGCTGATATAGTAACAACTAGTCTATACAGACACAGACAGCTGAAACAGTAACATCTAGTCTATTCAGACACAGACAGCTGATATAGTAACATCTAGTAACAACTAGTCTATACAGACACAGACAGTGGATATAGTAACAACTAGTCTAGACAGACACAGACAGCTGATATAGTAACATCTAGTCTATACAGACACAGACAGTGGATATAGTAACAACTAGTCTATACAGACACAGACAGCTGATATAGTAACATCTAGTCTATACAGACACAGACAGCTGATATAGTAACATCTATTCTATACAGACACAGACAGCTGATATAGTAACATCTAGTCTATACAGACACAGACAGCTGATATAGTAACAACTAGTCAATACAGACACAGACAGCTGATATAGTAACATCTGGTCTTTTACAGACACAGACAGCTGATATAGTAACATCTAGTCTATACAGATACAGACAGCTGATATAGTAACATCTAGACTATACACACACAGACACAGACAGCTGATGTAGTAACATCTAGTCTATACAGACACAGACAGCATATATAGTAACATCTAGTCTATACAGACACAGACAGCTGATATAGTAACAACTAGTCTATACAGACACAGTCAGCTGATATAGTAACAACGAGTCTATACTGACACAGACACAGACACAGACAGCTGATATTGTAACATCTAGTATATACAGACACAGACAGCTGATATAGTAACAACTAGTCTATACAGACACAGACAGTGGATATAGTAACAACTACTCTATACAGACACAGACACAGACAACGGATATACTAACAACTAGTCTATACAGACACAGACAGCTGATATAGTAACAACTAGTCTATACAGACACAGACAACTGATATAGTAACATCTAGTCTATACAGACACAGACAGCTGATATAGTAACATCTAGTCTATACAGACACAGACACATACAGCTGATATAGTAACAACTAGTCTATTCAGACACAGACAGGTGGTATAGTAAAAACTTGTCAATACAGAGACAGACACAGACAGCTGATATAGTAATAACTAGTCTATACAGACACAGACAGCTGATATAGTAACAACTAGTTTATACAGACACAGACAGCTGACATTGAAACATCTATTCGATACAGACACAGAAACAGACAGCTGATATAGTAACATTTAGTCTATACAGACACATACAGCTGAAATAGTAACAACTAGTCTATACAGACACAGACACAGACAGCTGATATAGTAACAAGTAGTCTATACAGACACAGGCAGCTGATATAGTAACATCTAGTCTATACAGACACAGACAGCTTATATAGTAACATCTAGTCTACACAGACACAGACAGCTGATATAGTAACTTCTAGTCTATACAGACACTGACACAGACAGCTGATATAGTAACAACTAGTCTATACAGACACAGACACAGACAGCTGATATAGTAACAACTAGTCTATACAGACACAGGCAGCTGATATAGTAACATCTAGTCTATACAGACACAGACAGCTTATATAGTAACATCTAGTCTACACAGACACAGACAGCTGATATAGTAACTTCTAGTCTATACAGACACTGACACAGACAGCTGATATAGTAACAACTAGTCTATACAGACACAGACAGCTTATATCAAATTCAAATCAAATCAAATTTGTTTTTATATAGCCCTTCGTACATCAGCTGATATTCTCAAAGTGCTGTACAGAAACCCAGCCTAAAACCCCAAACAGCAAGCAAAGCATGTGAAAGAAGCACGGTGGCTAGGAAAAACTCCCTAGGAAAAACTCCCTAGAAAGGCCAAAAACCTAGGAAGAAACCTAGAGAGGAACCAGGGGTGGCCAGTCCTCTTCTGGCTGTGCAGGGTGGATATTATAACAGAACATGGTCAAGATGTTAAAATGTTCATAAATGACCAGCATGGTCAAATAATAATAATCATAGTAGTTGTCGAGGGTGCAACAAGCACGTCCGGTGAACAGGTCAGGGTTCCATAGCCGCAGGCAGAACAGTTGAAACTGGAGCAGCAGCACGGCCAGGTGGACTGGGGACAGCAAGGAGTCATCATACCAGGTAGTCCTGAGGCATGGTCCTAGGGCTCAGGTCCTCCGAGAGAAAGACAGAAAGAGAGAAAGAGAGAATTAGAGAGAGCATATTTAAATACACACAGGACACCGGATAAGACAAGAGAAATACTCCAGATGTAACAGACTGACCCTAGCCCCCCGACACATAAACTACTGCAGCATAAATACTGGAGGCTGAGACAGGAGGGATCAGAAGACACTGTGGCCCCATCCGATGATACCCCCGGACAGGGCCAAACAGGCAGGATATAACCCCACCCACTTTGCCAAAGCACAGCCCCCACACCACTAGAGGGATGTCTCCAACCACCAACTTACCGTCCTAAGACAAGGCCGAGTATAGCCCACAACGATCTCCGCCATGGCACAACCCAAGGGGGGGTGCCAACCCAGACAGGAAGACCACGTCAGTGACTCAACCCACTCAAGTGACACACCCCTCCCATGGACGGCATGGAAGAACACCAGTAGGCCAGTGACTCAGCCCCTGTAAAAGGGTTAGAGGCAGAGAATCCCAGTGGAAAGAGGGGAACCGGTAAGGCAGAGACAGCAAGGGCGGTTCATTGCTCCAGCCTTTCCGTTCACCTTCACACTCCTGGGCCAGACTATACTTAATCATAGGACCTACTGAAGAGATAAGTCTTCAGTAAAGACTTAAAGGTTGAGACTGAGTCTGCGTCTCTCACATTGGTAGGCAGACCATTCCATAAAAATTGAGCTCTATAGGAGAAAGCCCTACCTCCAGCCATTTGCTTAGAAATTCTAGGGACAATTAGGAGGCCTGCGTCTTGTGACCGTAGCGTACGTGTAGGTATGTACGGCAGGACCAAATCGGAAAGATAGGTAGGAGCAAGCCCATGTAATGCTTTGTAGGTTAGCAGTAAAACCTTGAAATCAGCCCTTGCCTTAACAGGAAGCCAGTGTAGGGAGGCTAGCACTGGAATAATATGATCAAATTTTTGGGTTCTAGTCAGGATTCTAGCAGCCGTATTTAGCACTAACTGAAGTTTATTTAGTGCTTTATCCGAGTAGCCGGAAAGTAGAGCATTGCAGTAGTCCAGCCTAGAAGTAACAAAAGCATGGATTAATTTTTCTGCGTCATTTTTGGACAGAAAGTTTCTGATTTTTGCAATGTTACGTAGATGGAAAAAAGCTGTCCTTGAAACAGTCTTGATATGTTCTTCAAAAGAGAGATCAGGGTCCAGAGTAACGCCGAGGTACTTCACAGTTTTATTTGAGACGACTGTACAACCATCCAGATTAATTGTCAGATTCAACAGAAGATCTCTTTGTTTCTTGGGACCTAGAACAAGCATCTCTGTTTTGTCCGAGTTTAAAAGTACAAAGTTTGCAGCCATCCACTTCTTTATGTCTGAAACACAGGCTTCTAGCGAGGGCAATTTTGGGGCTTCACCATGTTTCATTGAAATGTACAGCTGTGTGTCGTCCGCATAGCAGTGAAATTTAACATTATGTTTTCGAATTACATCCCCAAGAGGTAAAATATATAGTGAAAACAATAGTGGTCCTAAAACGGAACCTTGAGGAACACCGAAATTTACAATTGATTTGTCAGAGGACAAACCATTCACAGAGACAAACTGATATCTTTCCGACAGATAAGATCTAAACCAGGCCAGAACTTGTCCATGTAGACCAATTTGGGTTTCCAATCTCTCCAAAAGAATGTGGTGATCGATGGTATCAAAAGCGGCACTAAGATCTAGGAGCACGAGGACAGATGCAGAGCCTCGGTCTGACGTCATTAAAAGGTCATTTACCACCTTCACAAGTGCAGTCTCAGTGCTATGATGGGGTCTAAAACCAGACTGAAGCGTTTCGTATACATTGTTTGTCTTCAGGAAGGCAGTGAGTTGCTGTGCAACAGCTTTTTCAAAAAATTTTGAGAGGAATGGAAGATTCGATATAGGCCGATAGTTTTTTATAATTTCTGGATCAAGATTCGGCTTTTTCAAGAGAGGCTTTATTACTGTCACTTTTAGTGAGCTTGGTACACATCCGGTGGATAGAGAGCCGTTTATTATGTTCAACATAGGAGGGCCAAGCACAGGAAGCAGCTCTTTCAGTAGTTTAGTTGGAATAGGGTCCAGTATGCAGCTTGAGGGTTTGGAGGCCATGATTATTTTCATCATTGCGTCAAGAGATATAGTACTAAAACACTTTAGTATCTCCCTTGATCCTAGGTCCTGGCAGAGTTGTGTAGACTCAGGACAATGGAGCTTTGGAGGAATACCCAGATTTAAAGAGGAGTCTGTAATTTGCTTTCTAATGATCATGATCTTTTCCTCAAAGAAGTTCATAAATTTATTACTGCTGAAGTGAAAGCCATCCTCCATTTGCGAAGGCTGCTTTTTAGTTAGCTTTGCGACAGTATCAAAAAGAAATTTCGGATTGTTCTTATTTTCCTCAATTAAGTTGGAAAAATAGGATGATCGAGCAGCAGTGAGGGCTCTTCGATACTGCACGGTACTGTCTTTCCAAGCTAGTCGGAAGACTTCCAGTTTGGTGTGGCGCCATTTCCGTTCCAATTTTCTGGAAGCTTGCTTCAGAGCTCGTGTATTTTCTGTATACCAGGGAGCTAGTTTCTTATGACAGATGTTTTTAGTTTTTAGGGGTGCAACTGCATCTAGGGTATTGCGCAAGGTTAAATTGAGTTCCTCGGTTAGGTGGTTAACTGATTTTTGTCCTCTGACGTCCTTGGGTAGGCAGAGGCAGTCTGGAAGGGCATCAAGGAATCTTTGGGTTGTCTGAGAATTTATAGCACGACTTTTAATGCTCCTTGGTTGGGGTCTGAGCAGATTATTTGTTGCAATTGCAAACGTAATGTCTGGTCCGATAGTCCAGGATTATGAGGAAAAACATTTAGATCCACAACATTTATTCCATGGGACAAAACTAGGTCCAGAGTATGACTGTGGCAGTGAGTAGGTCCAGAGACATGTTGGACAAAACCCACTGAGTCGATGATGGCTCCGAAAGCCTTTTGGAGTGGGTCTGTGGACTTTTCCATGTGAATGTTAAAGTCACCAAAAATTAGAATATTATCTGCTATGACTACAAGATCCGATAGGAATTCAGGGAACTCAGTGAGGAACACTGCATACGGCCCAGGAGGCCTGTAAACAGTAGCTATAAAAAGTGAGTGAGTAGGCTGCATAGATTTCATGACTAGAAGCTCAAAAGACGAAAACGTCATTTTTTTTTTTTTTTGTAAATTGAAATTTGCTATCGTAAATGTTAGCAACACCTCTGCCTTTGCCGGATGTACGGGGGGTATGGTCACTAGTGTAACCAGGGGGTGAGGCCTCATTTAACACAGTAAATTCATCAGGCTTAAGCCATGTTTCAGTCAGGCCAATCACATCAAGATTATTATCAGTGATTAGTTCATTGACTATAACTGCCTTGGAAGTGAGGGATCTAACATTAAGTAACCCAATTTTGAGATGTGAGGTATCACAATCTCTTTCAATAATGGCAGGAATGGAGGAGGTCTTTATACTAGTGAGATTGCTAAAGCGAACACCGCCATTTTTAATTTTGCCCAACCTAGATCGAGGCACAGACACGGTCTCAATGGGGAAAGCTGAGCTGACTACGCTGACTGTGCTAGTGGCAGACTCCACTAAGCTGGCAGGCTGGCTAACAGCCTGCTGCCTGGCCTGCACCCTATTTCATTGTGGAGCTAGAGGAGTTAGAGCCCTGTCTATGTTCGTAAATAAGATGAGAGCACCCCTCCAGCTAGGATGGAGTCCATCACTCCTCAACAGGCCAGGCTTGGTCCTGTTTGTGGGTGAGTCCCAGAAAGAGGGCCAATTATCTACAAATTCTATCTTTTGGGAGGGGCAGAAAACAGTTTTCAACCAGCGATTGAGTTGTGAGACTCTGCTGTAGAGCTCATCACTCCCCCTAACTGGGAGGGGGCCAGAGACAATTAATCGATGCCGACACATCTTTCTAGCTGATTTACACGCTGAAGCTATGTTGCGCTTGGTGACCTCTGACTGTTTCATCCTAACATCGTTGGTGCCGACGTGGATAACAATATCTCTATACTCTCTACACTCGCCAGTTTTAGCTTTAGCCAGCACCGTCTTTAGATTAGCCTTAACGTCGGTAGCCCTGCCCCCTGGTAAACAGTGTATGATCGCTGGATGATTAGTTTTAAGTCTAATACTGCGGGTAATGGAGTCGCCAATGACTAGGGTTTTCAATTTGTCAGAGCTAATGGTGGGAGCCGTCGGCGTCTCAGACCCCACAACGGGAGGAGTAGAGACCAGAGAAGTCTCGGCCTCTGACTCCGACTCGCTTAATGGGGAGAACCGGTTGAAAGTTTCTGTCGGCTGAATAAGCGACACCGGTTGAGCATTCCTACAGCGTTTCCCTCCAGAAGCCATGAGAAAGATGTCCGGCTGCGGGGACCGTGCGAGGGGGTTTATACTAACGTTACCATCTGTACTTACTGGTGGCACAGACGCTGTTTCATCCTTTCCTACACTGAAATTACCCTTGCCTAACGATCGCGTCTGAAGCTGGGCTTGCAGCACAGCTATCCTTGCCGTAAGGCGATCGTTCTCCTGTATATTATAGGTACAACGACTGCAATTAGAAGGCATCATGTTAATGTTACTTAGCTTCAGCTGTTTGAAGTCCTGACGAACCATGTCCAGATAAAACCTCCGGGGTGAAAAAGTTGAATGAAAAAAGTTGAGTGAGGGAAAAAGTAAAAATATACGGTAATGAAAAAGTAAAAAACCGTCAGGTAGCAAAGTAAGATCGGCAACAAAACGCACAGCAGCGTAAACTAGTCTATACAGACACAGACAGCTGATATAGTAACATCTAGTCTATACAGACACAGCCAGCTGATAAAGTAACAACTAGTCTATACAGACACAGACAGCTGATAAAGTAACAACTAGTCTATACAGACACAGACAGCTGATATAGTAACAACTAGTCTATACAGACACAGAAACAGACAGCTGATATAGTAACATTTAGTCTATACAGACACATACAGCTGAAATAGTAACAACTAGTCTATACAGACACAGACACAGACAGCTGATATAGTAACAACTAGTCTATCCAGATACAAGCAGCAGATATAGTAACATCTAGTCTATACAGACACAGACAGCTTATATAGTAACATCTAGTCTACACAGACACAGACAGCTGATATAGTAACTTCTAGTCTATACAGACACTGACACAGACAGCTGATATAGTAACAACTAGTCTATACAGACACAGCCAGCTGATAAAGTAACAACTAGTCTATACAGACACAGACAGCTGATAAAGTAACAACTAGTCTACACAGACACAGACAGCTGATATAGTAACTTCTAGTCTATACAGACACTGACACAGACAGCTGATATAGTAACAACTAGTCTATACAGACACAGCCAGCTGATAAAGTAACAACTAGTCTATACAGACACAGACAGCTGATATAGTAACAACTAGTCTATACAGACACAGACACAGTCAGCTGATATAGTAACAACTAGTCTATACAGACACAGACAGCTGATATAGTATCAACTCGTCTATACAGACACAGTCAGCTGATATAGTAACAACTAGTCTATACAGACTCAGACAGCTGATATAGTACCAACTAGTCTATACAGACCCACACAGCTGATATAGTAACAACTAGTCTATACAGACATAGACAGCGGATATAGTAACAACTAGTATATACAGACACAGACAGCTGATATAGTAACATCTAGTCTATACTGACACAGACACAGCCAGCTGATATAGTAACAACTAGTCTATACAGACACAGACACAACCAGCTGATATAGTAACATCTACTCTATACAGACACAGACAGCTGATATAGTAACATCTAGTCTACACAGACACAGAGACAGACAGCTGATATAGTAACATCTAGTCTATACAGACACTGACAGCTGATATAGTAACAACTAGTCTATACAGACACAGACAGCTGATATAGTAGCATCTAGTCTATACAGACACAGACAGCTGATATAGTAACATCTAGTCTATACAGACACAGACAGCTGATATAGTAACATCTAGTCTATACAGACACAGACAGCATATATAGTAACATCTAGTCTATACAGACACAGACAGCTGATATAGTAACAACTAGTCTATACAGACACAGTCAGCTGATATAGTAACAACGAGTCTATACTGACACAGACACAGACACAGACAGCTGATATTGTAACATCTAGTCTATACAGACACAGACAGTGGATATAGTAACAACTAGTCTATACAGACACAGACACAGACAACGGATATAGTAACAACTAGTCTATACAGACACAGACAGCTGATATAGTAACAACTAGTCTATACAGACACAGACAGCTGATATAGTAACATCTAGTCTATACAGACACAGACAGCTGATATAGTAACAACTAGTCTATTCAGACACAGACAGCTGGTATAGTAAAAACTAGTCAATACAGAGACAGACACAGACAGCTGATATAGTAATAACTAGTCTATACAGACACAGACAGCTGATATAGTAACAACTAGTTTATACAGACACAGACAGCTGACATTGTAACATCTATTCGATACAGACACAGAAACAGACAGCTGATATAGTAACATTTAGTCTATACAGACACATACAGCTGAAATAGTAACAACTAGTCTATACAGACACAGACACAGACAGCTGATATAGTAACAACTAGTCTATCCAGATACAGGCAGCAGATATAGTAACAACTAGTCTATACAGACACAGACACAGACAACGGATATAGTAACAACTAGTCTATACAGACACAGACAGCTGATATAGTAACAACTAGTCTATACAGACACAGACAGCTGATATAGTAACATCTAGTCTATACAGACACAGACAGCTGATATAGTAACAACTACTCTATTCAGACACAGACAGCTGGTATAGTAAAAACTAGTCAATACAGAGACAGACACAGACAGCTGATATAGTAATAACTAGTCTATACAGACACAGACAGCTGATATAGTAACAACTAGTTTATACAGACACAGACAGCTGATATAGTAACATCTAGTCTATACAGACACAGACAGCTGATATAGTAACATCTAGTCTACACAGACACAGAGACAGACAGCTGATATAGTAACATCTAGTCTATACAGACACTGACAGCTGATATAGTAACAACTAGTCTATACAGACACAGACAGCTGATATAGTAGCATCTAGTCTATACAGACACAGACAGCTGATATAGTAACATCTAGTCTATACAGACACAGACAGCTGATATAGTAACATCTAGTCTATACAGACACAGACAGCATATATAGTAACAACTAGTCTATACAGACACAGACACAGACAGCTGATATAGTAACAACTAGTCTATACAGACACAGTCAGCTGATATAGTAACAACGAGTCTATACTGACACAGACACAGACAACGGATATAGTAACAACTAGTCTATACAGACACAGACAGCTGATATAGTAACAACTAGTCTATACAGACACAGACAGCTGATATAGTAACATCTAGTCTATACAGACAAAGACAGCTGATATAGTAACATCTAGTCTATACAGACACAGACACAGACAGCTGATATAGTAACAACTAGTCTATTCAGACACAGACAGCTGGTATAGTAAAAACTAGTCAATACAGAGACAGACACAGACAGCTGATATAGTAATAACTAGTCTATACAGACACAGACAGCTGATATAGTAACAACTAGTTTATACAGACAAAGACAGCTGACATTGTAACATCTATTCGATACAGACACAGAAACAGACAGCTGATATAGTAACATTTAGTCTATACAGACACATACAGCTGAAATAGTAACAACTAGTCTATACAGACACAGACACAGACAGCTGATATAGTAACAACTAGTCTATACAGACACAGGCAGCAGATATAGTAACATCTAGTCTATACAGACACAGACAGCTTATATAGTAACATCTAGTCTACACAGACACAGACAGCTGATATAGTAACTTCTAGTCTATACAGACACTGACACAGACAGCTGATATAGTAACAACTAGTCTATACAGACACAGACAGCTTATATAGTAACAGCTAGTCTATACTGACACAGACAGCTGATATAGTAACATTTAGTCTATACAGACACAGCCAGCTGATATAGTAACAACTAGTCTATACAGACACAGACAGCTGATAAAGTAACAACTAGTCTATACAGACACAGACAGCTGATAAAGTAACAACTAGTCTATACAGACACAGACAGCTGATATAGTAACAACTAGTCTATACAGACACAGACACAGTCAGCTGATATAGTAACAACTAGTCTATACAGACTCAGACAGCTGATATAGTACCAACTAGTCTATACAGACCCACACAGCTGATATAGTAACAACTAGTCTATACAGACACAGACAGCTGATATAGTAACAACTAGTCTACAGAGACACAGACACAGCCAGCTGATATAGTAACAACTAGTATATACAGACACAGACAGCTGATATAGTAACAACTAGTCTATACAGACACAGACAGCTGATATAGTAACAACTAGTCTACACAGACACAGACAGCTGATATAGTAACTTCTAGTCTATACAGACACTGACACAGACAGCTGATATAGTAACAACTAGTCTATACAGACACAGACAGCTTATATAGTAACAGCTAGTCTATACAGACACAGACAGCTGATATAGTAACATCTGGTCTATACAGACACAGCCAGCTGATAAAGTAACAACTAGTCTATACAGACACAGACAGCTGATAAAGTAACAACTAGAGAAATACACACAGACAACTGATATATTAACAACTAGTCTATACAGACACAGACACAGTCAGCTGATATAGTAACAACTAGTCTATACAGACACAGACAGCTGATATAGTATCAACTCGTCTATACAGACACAGTCAGCTGATATAGTAACAACTAGTCTATACAGACTCAGACAGCTGATATAGTACCAACTAGTCTATACAGACCCACACAGCTGATATAGTAACAACTAGTCTATACAGACATAGACAGCGGATATAGTAACAACTAGTATATACAGACACAGACAGCTGATATAGTAACATCTAGTCTATACTGACACAGACACAGCCAGCTGATATAGTAACAACTAGTCTATACAGACACAGACACAACCAGCTGATATAGTAACATCTACTCTATACAGACACAGACAGCTGATATAGTAACATCTAGTCTACACAGACACAGAGACAGACAGCTGATATAGTAACATCTAGTCTATACAGACACTGACAGCTGATATAGTAACAACTAGTCTATACAGACACAGACAGCTGATATAGTAGCATCTAGTCTATACAGACACAGACAGCTGATATAGTAACATCTAGTCTATACAGACACAGACAGCTGATATAGTAACATCTAGTCTATACAGACACAGACAGCATATATAGTAACATCTAGTCTATACAGACACAGACAGCTGATATAGTAACAACTAGTCTATACAGACACAGTCAGCTGATATAGTAACAACGAGTCTATACTGACACAGACACAGACACAGACAGCTGATATTGTAACATCTAGTCTATACAGACACAGACAGTGGATATAGTAACAACTAGTCTATACAGACACAGACACAGACAACGGATATAGTAACAACTAGTCTATACAGACACAGACAGCTGATATAGTAACAACTAGTCTATACAGACACAGACAGCTGATATAGTAACATCTAGTCTATACAGACACAGACAGCTGATATAGTAACAACTAGTCTATTCAGACACAGACAGCTGGTATAGTAAAAACTAGTCAATACAGAGACAGACACAGACAGCTGATATAGTAATAACTAGTCTATACAGACACAGACAGCTGATATAGTAACAACTAGTTTATACAGACACAGACAGCTGACATTGTAACATCTATTCGATACAGACACAGAAACAGACAGCTGATATAGTAACATTTAGTCTATACAGACACATACAGCTGAAATAGTAACAACTAGTCTATACAGACACAGACACAGACAGCTGATATAGTAACAACTAGTCTATCCAGATACAGGCAGCAGATATAGTAACAACTAGTCTATACAGACACAGACACAGACAACGGATATAGTAACAACTAGTCTATACAGACACAGACAGCTGATATAGTAACAACTAGTCTATACAGACACAGACAGCTGATATAGTAACATCTAGTCTATACAGACACAGACAGCTGATATAGTAACAACTATTCTATTCAGACACAGACAGCTGGTATAGTAAAAACTAGTCAATACAGAGACAGACACAGACAGCTGATATAGTAATAACTAGTCTATACAGACACAGACAGCTGATATAGTAACAACTAGTTTATACAGACACAGACAGCTGATATAGTAACATCTAGTCTATACAGACACAGACAGCTGATATAGTAACATCTAGTCTACACAGACACAGAGACAGACAGCTGATATAGTAACATCTAGTCTATACAGACACTGACAGCTGATATAGTAACAACTAGTCTATACAGACACAGACAGCTGATATAGTAGCATCTAGTCTATACAGACACAGACAGCTGATATAGTAACATCTAGTCTATACAGACACAGACAGCTGATATAGTAACAACTAGTCTATACAGACACAGACAGCTGATATAGTAACAACTAGTCTATACAGACACAGACAGCTGATATAGTAACATCTAGTCTATACAGACACAGACAGCTGATATAGTAACAACTAGTCTATTCAGACACAGACAGCTGGTATAGTAACAACGAGTCAATACAGAGACAGACACAGACAGCTGATATAGTAACAACTAGTCTATACAGACACAGACAGCTGATATAGTAACAACTAGTTTATACAGACACAGACAGCTGACATTGTAACATCTATTCGATACAGACACAGAAACAGACAGCTGATATAGTAACATTTAGTCTATACAGACACATACAGCTGAAATAGTAACAACTAGTCTATACAGACACAGACACAGACAGCTGATATAGTAACAACTAGTCTATCCAGATACAGGCAGCAGATATAGTAACAACTAGTCTATACAGACACAGACACAGACAACGGATATAGTAACAACTAGTCTATACAGACACAGACAGCTGATATAGTAACAACTAGTCTATACAGACACAGACAGCTGATATAGTAACATCTAGTCTATACAGACACAGACAGCTGATATAGTAACAACTAGTCTATTCAGACACAGACAGCTGGTATAGTAAAAACTAGTCAATACAGAGACAGACACAGACAGCTGATATAGTAATAACTAGTCTATACAGACACAGACAGCTGATATAGTAACAACTAGTTTATACAGACACAGACAGCTGATATAGTAACATCTAGTCTATACAGACACAGACAGCTGATATAGTAACATCTAGTCTACACAGACACAGAGACAGACAGCTGATATAGTAACATCTAGTCTATACAGACACTGACAGCTGATATAGTAACAACTAGTCTATACAGACACAGACAGCTGATATAGTAGCATCTAGTCTATACAGACACAGACAGCTGATATAGTAACATCTAGTCTATACAGACACAGACAGCTGATATAGTAACATCTAGTCTATACAGACACAGACAGCATATATAGTAACAACTAGTCTATACAGACACAGACACAGACAGCTGATATAGTAACAACTAGTCTATACAGACACAGTCAGCTGAAATAGTAACAACTAGTCTATACAGACACAGACACAGACAGCTGATATAGTAACAACTAGTCTATACAGACACAGGCAGCAGATATAGTAACATCTAGTCTATACAGACACAGACAGCTTATATAGTAACATCTAGTCTACACAGACACAGACAGCTTATATAGTAACAGCTAGTCTATACAGACACAGACAGCTGATATAGTAACATTTAGTCTATACAGACACAGCCAGCTGATATAGTAACAACTAGTCTATACAGACACAGGCAGCAGATATAGTAACATCTAGTCTATACAGACACAGACAGCTGATATAGTAACAACTAGTCTATACAGACACAGACAGCTTATATAGTAACAGCTAGTCTATACAGACACAGACAGCTGATATAGTAACATTTAGTCTATACAGACACAGCCAGCTGATATAGTAACAACTAGTCTATACAGACACAGACAGCTGATAAAGTAACAACTAGTCTATACAGACACAGACAGCTGATAAAGTAACAACTAGTCTATACAGACACAGACAGCTGATATAGTAACAACTAGTCTATACAGACACAGACACAGTCAGCTGATATAGTAACAACTAGTCTATACAGACTCAGACAGCTGATATAGTACCAACTAGTCTATACAGACCCACACAGCTGATATAGTAACAACTAGTCTATACAGACACAGACAGCTGATATAGTAACAACTAGTCTACAGAGACACAGACACAGCCAGCTGATATAGTAACAACTAGTATATACAGACACAGACAGCTGATATAGTAACAACTAGTCTATACAGACACAGACAGCTGATATAGTAACAACTAGTCTACACAGACACAGACAGCTGATATAGTAACTTCTAGTCTATACAGACACTGACACAGACAGCTGATATAGTAACAACTAGTCTATACAGACACAGACAGCTTATATAGTAACAGCTAGTCTATACAGACACAGACAGCTGATATAGTAACATCTGGTCTATACAGACACAGCCAGCTGATATAGTAATAACTAGTCTATACAGACACAGACAGCTGATATATTAACAACTAGTCTATACAGACACAGACACAGTCAGCTGATATAGTAACAACTAGTCTATACAGACACAGACAGCTGATATAGTATCAACTCGTCTATACAGACACAGTCAGCTGATATAGTAACAACTAGTCTATACAGACTCAGACAGCTGATATAGTACCAACTAGTCTATACAGACCCACACAGCTGATATAGTAACAACTAGTCTATACAGACATAGACAGCGGATATAGTAACATACTAGTCTATACTGACACAGACACAGCCAGCTGATATAGTAACAACTAGTCTATACAGACACAGACACAACCAGCTGATATAGTAACATCTACTCTATACAGACACAGACAGCTGATATAGTAACATCTAGTCTACACAGACACAGAGACAGACAGCTGATATAGTAACATCTAGTCTATACAGACACTGACAGCTGATATAGTAACAACTAGTCTATACAGACACAGACAGCTGATATAGTAGCATCTAGTCTATACAGACACAGACAGCTGATATAGTAACATCTAGTCTATACAGACACAGACAGCTGATATAGTAACATCTAGTCTATACAGACACAGACAGCATATATAGTAACATCTAGTCTATACAGACACAGACAGCTGATATAGTAACAACTAGTCTATACAGACACAGTCAGCTGATATAGTAACAACGAGTCTATACTGACACAGACACAGACACAGACAGCTGATATTGTAACATCTAGTCTATACAGACACAGACAGTGGATATAGTAACAACTAGTCTATACAGACACAGACACAGACAACGGATATAGTAACAACTAGTCTATACAGACACAGACAGCTGATATAGTAACAACTAGTCTATACAGACACAGACAGCTGATATAGTAACATCTAGTCTATACAGACACAGACAGCTGATATAGTAACAACTAGTCTATTCAGACACAGACAGCTGGTATAGTAAAAACTAGTCAATACAGAAACAGACACAGACAGCTGATATAGTAATAACTAGTCTATACAGACACAGACAGCTGATATAGTAACAACTAGTTTATACAGACACAGACAGCTGACATTGTAACATCTATTCGATACAGACACAGAAACAGACAGCTGATATAGTAACATTTAGTCTATACAGACACATACAGCTGAAATAGTAACAACTAGTCTATACAGACACAGACACAGACAGCTGATATAGTAACAACTAGTCTATCCAGATACAGGCAGCAGATATAGTAACAACTAGTCTATACAGACACAGACACAGACAACGGATATAGTAACAACTAGTCTATACAGACACAGACAGCTGATATAGTAACAACTAGTCTATACAGACACAGACAGCTGATATAGTAACATCTAGTCTATACAGACACAGACAGCTGATATAGTAACAACTACTCTATTCAGACACAGACAGCTGGTATAGTAAAAACTAGTCAATACAGAGACAGACACAGACAGCTGATATAGTAATAACTAGTCTATACAGACACAGACAGCTGATATAGTAACAACTAGTTTATACAGACACAGACAGCTGATATAGTAACATCTAGTCTATACAGACACAGACAGCTGATATAGTAACATCTAGTCTACACAGACACAGAGACAGACAGCTGATATAGTAACATCTAGTCTATACAGACACTGACAGCTGATATAGTAACAACTAGTCTATACAGACACAGACAGCTGATATAGTAGCATCTAGTCTATACAGACACAGACAGCTGATATAGTAACATCTAGTCTATACAGACACAGACAGCTGATATAGTAACATCTAGTCTATACAGACACAGACAGCATATATAGTAACAACTAGTCTATACAGACACAGACACAGACAGCTGATATAGTAACAACTAGTCTATACAGACACAGTCAGCTGATATAGTAACAACGAGTCTATACTGACACAGACACAGACAACGGATATAGTAACAACTAGTCTATACAGACACAGACAGCTGATATAGTAACAACTAGTCTATACAGACACAGACAGCTGATATAGTAACATCTAGTCTATACAGACAAAGACAGCTGATATAGTAACATCTAGTCTATACAGACACAGACACAGACAGCTGATATAGTAACAACTAGTCTATTCAGACACAGACAGCTGGTATAGTAAAAACTAGTCAATACAGAGACAGACACAGACAGCTGATATAGTAATAACTAGTCTATACAGACACAGACAGCTGATATAGTAACAACTAGTTTATACAGACAAAGACAGCTGACATTGTAACATCTATTCGATACAGACACAGAAACAGACAGCTGATATAGTAACATTTAGTCTATACAGACACATACAGCTGAAATAGTAACAACTAGTCTATACAGACACAGACACAGACAGCTGATATAGTAACAACTAGTCTATACAGACACAGGCAGCAGATATAGTAACATCTAGTCTATACAGACACAGACAGCTTATATAGTAACATCTAGTCTACACAGACACAGACAGCTGATATAGTAACTTCTAGTCTATACAGACACTGACACAGACAGCTGATATAGTAACAACTAGTCTATACAGACACAGACAGCTTATATAGTAACAGCTAGTCTATACAGACACAGACAGCTGATATAGTAACATTTAGTCTATACAGACACAGCCAGCTGATATAGTAACAACTAGTCTATACGGACACAGACAGCTGATAAAGTAACAACTAGTCTATACAGACACAGACAGCTGATAAAGTAACAACTAGTCTATACAGACACAGACAGCTGATATAGTAACAACTAGTCTATACAGACACAGACACAGTCAGCTGATATAGTAACAACTAGTCTATACAGACTCAGACAGCTGATATAGTACCAACTAGTCTATACAGACCCACACAGCTGATATAGTAACAACTAGTCTATACAGACACAGACAGCTGATATAGTAACAACTAGTCTACAGAGACACAGACACAGCCAGCTGATATAGTAACAACTAGTATATACAGACACAGACAGCTGATATAGTAACAACTAGTCTATACAGACACAGACAGCTGATATAGTAACAACTAGTCTACACAGACACAGACAGCTGATATAGTAACTTCTAGTCTATACAGACACTGACACAGACAGCTGATATAGTAACAACTAGTCTATACAGACACAGACAGCTTATATAGTAACAGCTAGTCTATACAGACACAGACAGCTGATATAGTAACATCTGGTCTATACAGACACAGACAGCTGATAAAGTAACAACTAGAGAAATACACACAGACAACTGATATATTAACAACTAGTCTATACAGACACAGACACAGTCAGCTGATATAGTAACAACTAGTCTATACAGACTCAGACAGCTGATATAGTACCAACTAGTCTATACAGACCCACACAGCTGATATAGTAACAACTAGTCTATACAGACACAGACAGCTGATATAGTAACAACTAGTCTATACAGACACAGACAGCTGATAAAGTAACAACTAGTCTATACAGACACAGACAGCTGATAAAGTAACAACTAGTCTACAGAGACACAGACACAGCCAGCTGATATAGTAACAACTAGTATATACAGACACAGACAGCTGATATAGTAACAACTAGTCTATACAGACACAGACAGCTGATATAGTAACAACTAGTCTATACAGACCTTGACAACTGATATAGTAACAACTAGTCTATACAGACACAGACAGCTGATATAGTAACAACTAGTCTATATGGACAGATACAGCTGATATAGTAACAACTAGTCTATACAGACACAGACGGCTGATATAGTAACAACTAGTCTATACAGACACAGACAGCTGATATAGTAACATCTAGTCTATACTGACACAGACACAGCCAGCTGATATAGTAACAACTAGTCTATACAGACACACACACAACCAGCTGATATAGTACCATCTGGTCTATACAGACACAGGCAGCTGATATAGTAACATCTAGTCTACACAGACACAGAGACAGACAGCTGATATAGTAACATCTAGTCTATACAGACACAGACAGCTGATATAGTAACAACTAGTCTATACAGACACAGACAGCTGATATAGTAACAACTAGTCTATACAGACCTTGACAACTGATATAGTAACAACTAGTCTATACAGACACAGACAGCTGATATAGTAACAACTAGTCTATATGGACAGATACAGCTGATATAGTAACAACTAGTCTATACAGACACAGACAGCTGATATAGTAACAACTAGTCTATACAGACACAGACAGCTGATATAGTAACATCTAGTCTATACTGACACAGACACAGACAGCTGATATAGTAACAACTAGTCTATACAGACACACACGCAACCAGCTGATATAGTAACATCTAGTCTATACAGACACAGGCAGCTGATATAGTAACATCTAGTCTACACAGACACAGAGACAGACAGCTGATATAGTAACATCTCGTCTATACAGACACTGACAGATGATATAGTAACAACTAGTCTATACAGACACAGACAGCTGATATAGTAGCATCTAGTCTATACAGAAACAGACAGCTGATATCGTAACATCTAGTCTATACAGACACAGACAGCTGATATAGCAACATCTAGTCTATACAGACACAGACACAGCCAGCTGATATAGTAACAACTAGTCTATACAGACACAGACAGATGATATGGTAACAACTAGTCTATGTAGACACAGACAGCTGATATAGTAACATCTAGTCTATATAGACACAGACAGCTGATATAGTAACAACTAGTCTATACAGACACAGACAGCTGATATCCTCTTGAGCGTCTCGTCCCGTATGCGGGATCAAAATCCAGCGAAAACTCCTAGCGACATTAGCATAACGAAATTGAATATATATTTTTTTCAAATATAGGACTGTCTCATATCGTTTTATAGATACACCTCTCCTGAATCGACCCACGTCGTCCGATTTCAAAAAGGTTTTACAGGAAAAGCAAATCATTAGATTATGTTAGAGGAGTCCATCGTAAAAGCAGCAACATAGCCATTTTCCGACCAACCACATGCATCACAAATAACCAAAAAACAGCTAAATGCAGCACTAACCTTTTACAAACTTCATCAGATGACACACCTAGGACATCATGTTACACAATGCATGCATTCTTTTGTTCAATAAAGTTCATATTTATATATGAAAACAGCATTTTACATCGGCGTCTGACGTTGACTAACTATTTTTCCGTCAAATGCATCCGATGAAACAGAGCTACAATTTACTGAATTACTATTCGAAAACATTTTTTAAATGTAATATTGTCATTCTAAGATTTATAGATGAATATCTCTTGAAAGCACCTGTCATACCAGATTTAAAAATAACTTTACTGGGTAATCACACTTAGCGATAAAAGGGGATGCGATACTCAGAAAATGAGCTAGTAAACCGAGCTCGGCGCCATCTTGGAACAATCGCATATCACATCTAATCTTGTATAATATTGTCAATAATCGCTTACCTTTAGTTGTCTTCATCAGAAAGCACTTCCATGAATCCCAGGTCCACAACAGATGTATTTTCGGTCGAAAAAGTCCATCCTTTATGTTCCATTAGCTTGCTGTTGTTAGCGCGTCTGAATGCTGTATCCAAATGCTCTACCCGGCGCGGGACAGCCGTTTCGAAATAAAACATTTTTTTCCCATTTAGGTTCGTTCAAACATGTCAAACATTGTATAACATAAATCTTCAGGGCCTGTTTCAACAAGAGAGCCAATAAGATTCAAGGGGGACAATTGTATTGTGTTTCAAAACGTTTCCAAAGGTGGGGGTAGACAGGGCCGCCGGCGTCATAATGGTGATGGCCCTCCCCCTGTGACCAATTTCCAACGCGTCTCATTCACTGAGTTTCGACAGTAGAAGGCTCAAAACACTTTGTAAAGACTGGGGACATCTTGTGGAAGCAATAGGAAGTGCTCAATGAACGATAGCTCACGGTGTGAATAATAGGCAACGACGTGAAGTTGAGTCCACAATTCAGAATTCCACTTCCTGTTTCAATCGGTCTCGGGGTTTTGACTGCCATATGAGTTCTGTTATACTCACAGACACCATTCAAACAGTTTTAGAACCTTTAGGGTGTTTTCTATCCACAGGTATTAATTATATGCATATCCTAGCTTATGAGTTTGATTAGTAGGCCGTTGAAAATGGGCACAAATTTTTCCCAAAATGCGCTGTGGCGCCCCCTATCCTAGGGTAACGTCAAGAGGATATAGTAACAACTAGTCTATTCAGACACATACAGCTGATATAGTAACAACTAGTCTATACAGACACAGACAGCTGATATAGTAACAACTAGTCTATACAGACACAGACACAGTCAGCTGACATAGTAACAACTAGTCTATACAGACACAGACAGCTGATATACTAACAACTAGTCTATACAGACACAGACACAGACAGCTGATATAGTAACAACTAGTCTATACAGGCACAGACAACTGATATAGTAACAACTAGTCTATACAGACACACACAGCATATATAGTAACAACTAGTCTATACAGACACAGACAGCTGATATAGTAACAACTAGTCGGTACAGACACAGACAGCTGATATAGTAACAACTAGTCTACACAGACATAGACACAGCCAGCTGATATTGTAACAACTAGTATATACAGACACAGACTGCTGATATAATAACAACTAGTCTATACAGACACAGACAGCTGATATAGTAACAACTAGTCTATACAGGCACAGACAACTGATATAGTAACAACTAGTCTATACAGACACAGACAGCTGATATAGTAACAACTAGTCTATACAGACACAGACAGCTGATATAGTAACAACTAGTCTATACGAACAGATACAGCTGATATAGTACCAACTAGTCTATACAGACACAGACAGCTGATATAGTAACAACTAGTCTATACAGACACAGACAGCTGATATAGTAACATCTAGTCTATATAGACACAGGCAGCTGATATAGTAACAACTAGTCTGAATGGACAGATACAGCTGATATAGTAACAACTAGTCTATACAGACACAGACAGCTGATATAGTAACAACTAGTCTCTACAGACACAGACAGCTGATACAGTAACAACTAGTCTATACAGACACAGACAGCTGATATAGTAACATCTAGTCTATACAGACACAGACAGCTGAGAGATTATTGAAAGGATTAGCCTTTTTTTTCACCTGATTAATAATGTAAGAGTTAAATTGAATAGAACGCCGAGACCCATTTACTTTGTATTGCTTGCCTTTTTATAATGTCAATCAATGAAGCCTCGCACTTAGGCCCCGCGACCCAGAGAAATGGAGCGTAAATTGCAGGTCGCTCTTTTGTGCAATTTGGTTCTTTATTCAAATCATACTAGGCTTGTTAAAAAAAGAAACTGCCACAAATGTTCTTTCGATTGTCACATTAATCACTGTCATTACCACAACCCCTAAAATAGTCTACACGAATTTCACATTACTAAAATATGTCCATTTACTTACTTTGAGTTCTCAGAGGCCAGGGCTCAGACTGAACTCTAGGTGTAGTGAGTTATAATAGACTGGTATCCTCCAAAAAATTGCACCCTATTCCTTAGATAGTGCACTACTTTTGACCGGAGCCCTACGGCCACTATATATGGAATAGTACACTATTTGGTAGACAGCCTCTGTATTTGCCTTGGCAGGGTGGTGGGCAGTAGGGAAGGTGATTGGGAGGGGATGGTGGTTCGGCAGGAGGGTAGGAGGGGAGCCGGGTTGGATACGTGATAACGAGGGGGCAGGCAGTCTGCTGTGGTGGAGCCACTCTGTGCTTAGAGGTAATCAGTGGCAGAGTGTCTTGGCAATTTATCACGCCGTGGTGGGCAATCAATTGCAGAGAGAGGACAAGGAAATGATTCAGCCACGGAGGCCCGGGTGGGAGCAGAAGAGCGGCGAGCAGCGAGTGAGAGTGAGAGTGAGAGTGAGAGAGAGAGAGAGAGAGAGAGAGAGAGAGAGAGAGAGAGAGAGAGAGAGAGAGAGAGAGAGAGAGAGAGAGAGAGAGACATGTGGGAGAGAGGTTGCGGGGGGGGGAGATAGAGCAGAGAAGCAGGCCAATTTCAGAGGGAGTACTAGTCCAAAGGCTTCCGAGTCAACAAATCAGTTAATTTAAGAAGAAAGGAGAAGGAAGCCACGTCCCCAGTGGCACCCTATTACATAGTGTACACTACTTTTGACGAGGGCTTATAGGGCTTACAGGGCTCTGGTCAAACATAGTGCACTATATAAAGAATAGGGCGCCATTTGGGAGCAGGAGAGTAAATATAGAAAGTTGATTAGAATTCTGAAGACTTGATTCCATCCAATCAACTTTCATGATCCAATTCTACCCATTATGTGCCAGTACTGAAGTCTGACGGCGAGCACGCAGGAGCAGGGCAACACACAGAGACGTGCACGAACATACACACAAACACACAGTGTGTTGCCAAAACAACAACCTCTCCCTCAACGTCAGCAAGACAAATGTTGCTGATCGTGGACAACAGGAAATGGATGGCCGAGCACGCCCCATCAATGGGGCTGTAGTGGAGACGGTCGAGAGTTTCACGTTACTCAGTGTCCACATCATTAAGGATATGTCATTGTCCACACACACCAACACAACAACGACTTTTCCCCCTCAGGAGGCTGAAAAGATTTGGCATGGGCTCCTCAGATTCTCAAAAAAGTCAAGAGCATCTTGACTGGAGGCGTCATCGCTTGGTATGGCAACTGTTTGGCATCCGATCGCAAGACGGTACAGAGGATGGAACAGACAGCCCAGTACATCACTGGGGCCGAGCTCCCTGCCATCCAGGACCTCTATACCAGGCGGTGTTAGAGAAAGGCCCTAAACATTATCAAAGACTCCAGTCACCCAAGTCATAGACTGTTCCCTCTGATGCCGCACGGAAAACGGTCTGGAACCAACAAGACCGTGAACAACTTCTACCCCAAAGCCATAAGACTGCTGAATAGTTAGTTAAATAGTTAACCAAATAGTTACCAAGACTATCTGCACTGATCAAGTCAGGTTGCTCATTGACCCAGTACTGGTACCCTGTGTATATAGCCAGGTTACTCATTGACTCAGTACTGGTACCCTGTGTATATAGTCAGGTTACTCATTGACTCAGTACTGGTACCCTGTGTATATAGTCAGGTTACTCATTGACTCAGTACTGGTACCCTGTGTATATAGCCAGGTTACTAATTGACTCAGTACTGGTACCCTGTGTATATAGCCAGGTTACTCATTGACTCAGTACTGGTACCCTGTGTATATAGTCAGGTTACTCATTGACTCAGTACTGGTACCCTGTGTATATAGTCAGGTTACTCATTGACTCAGTACTGGTACCCTGTGTATATAGCCAGGTTACTAATTGACTCAGTACTGGTACCCTGTGTATATAGCCAGGTTACTCATTGACTCAGTACTGGTACCCTGTGTATATAGTCAGGTTACTCATTGACTCAGTACTGGTACTCTGTGTATATAGTCAGGTTACTCATTGACTCAGTACTGGTACCCTGTGTATATAGCCAGGTTACTCATTGACTCAGTACTGGTACTCTGTGTATATAGTCAGGTTACTCATTGACTCAGTACTGGTACTGGTACCCTGTGTATATAGTCAGGTTACTCATTGACTCAGTACTGGTACCCTGTGTATATAGTCAGGTTACTCATTGACTCAGTACTGGTACTCTGTGTATATAGTCAGGTTACTCATTGACTCAGTACTGGTACTGGTACTCTGTGTATATAGCCAGGTTACTCATTGACTCAGTACTGGTACTCTGTGTATATAGTCAGGTTACTCATTGACTCAGTACTGGTACTCTGTGTATATAGCCAGGTTACTCATTGACTCAGTACTGGTACCCTGTGTATATAGTCAGGTTACTCATTGACTCAGTACTGGTACTCTGTGTATATAGTCAGGTTACTCATTGACTCAGTACTGGTACTCTGTGTATATAGTCAGGTTACTCATTGACTCAGTACTGGTACCCTGTGTATATAGCCAGGTTACTCATTGACTCAATACTGGTACTCTGTGTATATAGCCAGGTTACTCATTGACTCAGTACTGATACTCTGTGTATATAGCCAGGTTACTCATTGACTCAGTACTGGTACCCTGTGTATATAGCCAGTTTACTCATTGTGTATTTATTATAACTTTTATTATTAAGTGTTTTAGTTTTCTATTATTTCTCTATTTTCTTTCTCTCTCTATTGTTGGGAATGGCCGTCAGTCAGCGTTTCACTATTAGTCTACAGCTGTTGTTTATGAAGCATTTGACAAATACAATTTGATTTGGTTTGATTTGACACAGACACGCACTACAGGACACTAGATGACCCTAGCCATCACATAAACACACACACACACACACACACACACACACACACACACAATGTATAGTTTGAAATTTGTCTAGATTAATTCAGACCAGGAATTGTTTTTTGTTGTTGCAATAGCAGAGATGGTGTCAGTCTCAGGCAGAGCAGAATAAGAACGGCCATGTATTTAATGTCTTTCAAGTGTGAAAAGTGATGGTAAATTACATGGTGACGTAGTCTACATTTAGACCATATTACAACCATCAACCACATGGAATCAGTGCCTGTTATGCCAAGAAAAAGAGATCAAAAATACTTTAATCTTAACACTACTCTCACTGCTCAGTCCTTACATGTGGCTTGGCATTTTCAAGCTAATGTGTTATTTAGAATCATATCGAAAAGATTTGTAAGAAGTTTCGTTTAGTAGGAAGTTCAGTTTAGTATGAAGTTTAGTTTAGTAATATGTTTAGTTTAGAATGAAGTTTAGTTTAGAATGAAGTTTAGTTTAGTTTAGTATGAAGTTTAGTTTAGTAGGAAGTTTAGTTTAGTAAGAAGTTTAGTTTAGTAAGAAGTTTAGTTTAGTAGGAAGTTTAGTTTAGTAGGAAGTTTAGTTTAGTATGAAGTTCAGTTTAGAATGAAGTTTAGTTTAGTATGAATTTTAGTTTAGTATGAAGTTTAGTTTAGAATGAAGTTTAGTTTAGTAGGAAGTTTAGTTTAGTAGGAAGTTTAGTTTAGTAAGAAGTTTAGTTTAGTAGGAAGTTTAGTTTAGTATGAAGTTTAGTTTAGTAGGAAGTTTAGTTTAGTAGGAAGTTTAGTTGAGTGTGAAGTTTTGTTTAGTATGAAGTTTAGTTGAGTAAGAAGTTTAGTTTAGTATGAAGTTTAGTATGAATGTCACGTCCTGACCAGTATAAGGGTTATTTGTTATGGTAGTTTGGTCAGGACGTGGCAGAGGGTATTTTGTTTATGTGGTTCGGGGTGGTGTTTTATGTAGTAGGGTGTTTGATTTATTATTTACGGGTGTTTGGGGTTATGTTCTAGGTTTGTATTTTCTATGTGGTGTCTAGTCTTTTGTATTTCTATGTCTAGTTTATTGGGGTTGGACTCTCAATTGGAGGCAGGTGTTTTCTAGTTGCCTCTGATTGAGAGTCCTATATATGGGTATGTGTTTGGTTAAGTGTTTGTGGGAGAATGTTTCTTGTTTTGCCTGTGTGAGCGTGACAAGACTGTTTTGTTGTTCGTGAGTTCTTCGTATTTGTTATTTTGGTGTTCTCTTTATTTTAAAATAAATACAAGATGAGCATCCACATTCCTGCTGCGTTTTGGTCCTCTATTCCCGACGACAACCGTTACAATGAAGTTTAGTTTAGTAAGAAGTTTAGTTTAGTATGAAGTTTAGTTTAGTATGAAGTTTAGTTTAGTATGAAGTTTAGTTTAGTAAGACGTTTAGTTGAGTAAGAAGTTTAGTTTGGTAAGAAGTTTGGTAAGAAGTTTAGTAAGAAGTTTAGTAAGACGTTTAGTTTAGTAAGAAGTTTAGTTTAGTAAGAAGTTTAGTAAGAAGTTTAGTTGAGTAAGATGTTTAGTTGAGTAAGAAGTTTAGTTTAGTAAGAAGATTAGTAAGAAGTTTAGTTGAGTATGAAGTTTAGTTGAGTATGAAGTTTAGTTGAGTAAGAAGTTTAGTAAGAAGTTTAGTAATACGTTTAGTTTAGTAAGAAGATTAGTAAGAAGTTTAGTTTAGTAAGAAGTTTATTTTAGTAAGAAGTTTATTTTAGTAAGAAGTTTAGTTTAGTAGGACGTTTAGTTTAGTAAGAAGTTTAGTTTAGTAAGAAGTTTAGTTGAGTATGAAGTTTAGTTGAGTAAGAAGTTTAGTAATACGTTTAGTAAGAAGTTTAGTTTAGTAAGAAGTTTAGTAAGAAGTTTAGTTGAGTAAGAAGTTTAGTTTAGTAACAAGTTTAATAAGAAGTTTAGTTTAGTATGAAGTTTAGTTTAGTAAGAAGTTTAGTTTAGTAAGAAGTTTAGTAAGAAGTTTAGTTGAGTAAGAAGTTTAGTTTAGTAAGAAGTTTAGTAAGAAGTTTAGTTGAGTAAGAAGTTTAGTTTAGTAGGACATTTAGTTTAGTAAGAAGTTTAGTTTAGTAAGAAGTTTAGTTGAGTATGAAGTTTAGTTGAGTAAGAAGTTTAGTAAGAAGTTTAGTAATATGTTTAGTAAGAAGATTAGTAAGAAGTTTAGTTTAGTAAGAAGTTTAGTAAGAAGTTTAGTTGAGTAAGAAGTTTAGTTTAATAACAAGTTTAATAAGAAGTTTAGTTTAGTATGAAGTTTAGTTTAGTAAGAAGTTTAGTTTATTAAGAAGTTTAGTAAGAAGTTTAGTTGAGTAAGGAGTTTAGTTTAGTAAGAAGTTTAGTAAGAAGTTTAGTTGAGTAGGAAGTTTAGTTTAGTAAGAAGTTTAGTAAGAAGTTTATTAAGACATTTAGTTGAGTAAGAAGTTTAGTTGAGTAAGAAGTTTAGTAAGAAGTTTAGTTTAGTAAGAAGTTTAATTGAGTAAGAAGTTTAGTTTAGTAAGAAGTTTAGTTAGACATTTAGTAAGAAGTTTAGTTGAGTAATAAGTTTAGTTGAGTAATAAGTTTAGTTTAGTAAGAAGTTTAGCAAGAAGTTTAGTTTAGTAAGAAGTTTAGTTTAGTAAGAAGTCTATTTTAGTTTGAAGTTTAGTTTAGTAAGACATTTAGTTTAGTAAGAAGTTTAGTTGAGTAAGAAGTTTAGTAAGAAGTTTAGTTTAGTAAGAAGTTTAGTTTAGTAAGACATTTAGTTTAGTAAGAAGTTTAGTTGAGTAAGAAGTTTAGTTTAGTAAGAAGTTTAGTTTAGTAAGACATTTAGTTTAGTAAGAAGTTTAATTGAGTAAGAAGTTTAGAAAGAAGTTTAGTTTTTCAAGAAGTTTAGTTTAGTAAGAATTTTAGTAAGAAGTTTAGTAAGACATTTAGTTTAGTAAGAAGTTTAGTTGAGTAAGAAGTTTAGTTTAGTAAGAAATGTAGTTTCGTAAGAAGTTTAGAGTTCAAGAAGTTCAGTTCAGTTTTTTCATGTTCATCTTAGACGTAAAACTTTGGGTCATTCTTTCGTCCAGCTTGTAGAGGACAATGAAATTAGCCTGAAGTCTTACCTCTGCTTTTGGATGAATTACTTTACGACATGGTTGTGTCAGCGGAGAATATTTAGATAGACAGGCATCCTCATTGATGTCTTTGGTTCAAGACTCATTTTTTTGTTGCATTATTTTTTTTAGTCATTTTAGCAGACGCTCTTATCCAGAGCGACTTACAGTAGTGAATGCATACATTTCATACATTTTTTTTTCTGTGCTGGCCCCCCGTGGGAATCGAACCCACAACCCTGGCGTTGCAAACACCATGCTCTACCAACTGAGCTACAGGGAAGGCCGTGACTAATGGTCACTTAAACGTAATGAGTAGCTTGACAATAACATAACTCTCTTTAAACATGAATAAGATAAACGTTTGTGTTGCTACTTAAATCAGTAAAATATAATTCCATTAGGTTAAATTTTATAGTCTGTCTATAACCAGCCTGGGTAGGTCTATAACCAGCCTGAGAAGGTCTATAACTCCATTAGGTTGAATGTGATAGTCTGCCTATAACCAGCCTGAGTAGGTCTATAACCAGCCTGAGTAGGTCTATAACCAGCCTGAGTAGGTCTATAACCAGCCTGAGGGGGCCTATAACCAGCCTGAGTAGGTCTATAACCAGCCTGAGGGGGCCTATAACCAGCCTGAGTAGGCCTATAACCAGCCTGAGAAGGTCTATAACTCCATTAGGTCTAATGTGATAGTCTGTCTATAACCAGCCTTAGTATGTCTATAACCAGCCTGAGTAGGTCTATAACCAGCCTGAGTAGGTCTATAACTCCATTAGGTCTAATGTGATAGTCTGTCTATAACCAGCCTTAGTATGTCTATAACCAGCCTGAGTAGGTCTATAACCAGCCTGAGTAGGCCGTTAACTCAATTCCTGTTCTATTCAGAGTTTAGACAAATGAATCACGTTGGAAATTAGCTATTATCAGGCTGGTTTAATGTGATGCATCCACCCGCACTCAGCCCCGCCCCACCTACTCAGCCAATCAGGAGCCGCTACTGCGTTGCGGCTGTGGCATACTGAATACTTTTTACTAAATGGCACGTGCTAAATAGTATGCAACGATGAGTACCTAGTATGATGGTGCCGAAGAGGATGGCTGACATTTTACATGCTCCTAACCAACTGTGCTATTTTGTTAGTTAGTTGTTTGTAACTTATTATTTATTTTTTTTACTCATTTTGTTGCTGCTACTGTCTCTTACAACCAAAAATAACTTCTTGACATCAGAACAGCGATTACTCACCACGAACTGGAAGAAGCTTTTTCCTTTAACGAGTCCGACGAGAAGGATATCCTGCTTTCACCGGAACTGGCCCAAATCCCCATAATTTGTGTGAAGAACAGACGGAGGAAAAGAGGACGCAGGTCGGGATGCCTTCTGAGAATCCGTAGGTGAGCGCGTAAACTCCCACTGCCATCTGTTCTTCTTGCTAACATGCAATCATTGGAAAATAAAATTGATGACCTACGATTACGATTATCCTACCAACGGGACATTAAGAACTGTAATATCTTATGTTTCACCGAGTCATGGCTGAACGACGACACCGATAATATAGAGCTGGAGGGATTTTCAATGCACCGGCAGAACAGAGAAGCTTTGTCTGGTAAGACGAGTGGTGGGGGTGTGTCTTTTTGCCAATAACATCTGGTGTGCGATGTCTAATATTAAAGAAGTCTCGAGGTATTGCTCGCCTGAGGTAGAGTACCTTATGATAAGCTGTAGACCACACTATCTACCAAGTGAGTTCTCATCTATATTATTCATACCACCACAGACTGATGCTGGAACTAAGACCACACTCAACCAGCCAAATAAGGTCGTAAGCAAACAAGAAAATGCTCATCCAGAAGTGGCGCTCCTAGTGGCCGGTGTCTTTAATGCAGGCAAACTGAAATCAGTTTTACCAAATTTTTATCAGCATGTCACATGCACAACCAGAGGAAAAATAAAACCCTGGACCACCTTTACTCCACACACAGAGATGCATACAAAGCCTTTCCCCCGCCCTCCATTTGGCAAATCTGACCATAATTATATCATCCTGATTCCTGCTTACAAACAAAAACTAAAGCAGGAAGTACCAGTGACTAGCTCAATACGGAAGTGGTCAGATGAAGCGGATGCCACGCTACATAACTGTTATGCTAGCACAAACTGGAATATGTTCCGGAATTCATCCAATGGCATTGAGGAGTATACCACCTCAGTCATCGCCTTCATCAATAAGTGCATCGACGACGTCGTCCCCACAGTGACCTTACTTACATATCTCAACCAGAAGCCATGGATTCCGCATTGAGCTAAAGGTTAGAGCTGCCGCTTTCAAGAAGCGGGACGCTTAAAATAAGTCCCGCTATGCCCTCAGACGAACCATCAAACAAGCAAAGCATCAATACAGGATTAAGATTGAATCCTACTACACCTGCTCTGACGCTCGTCGGATGTTGCAGGGCTTGAAAACTTTTACGGACTACAAAGGGAAACCCAGACGCGAGCTGCCAAGTGACGCAAGCCTACCAGATGAGCTAAATGCCTTTAATGCTCGCTTCGAGACAAGCAACATTCACAAAGCCACGGGGCCAGACGGATTACCAGGACGTGTACACAAAGCATGTGCGGACCTACTGGCAAGTGTCTTCACTGACATTTTCAACCTCTCCCTGACAGAGTATGTAATACCTACATGTTTAAAGCAGACCAGCATAGTCCCTGTGCTCAAGGAAGCAAAAGTAACCTGCCTAAATGATTACTTCCCGTAGCACTCATGTCGGTAGCCATGAAGTGCTTTGAAAGGCTGGTCATGGCTCACATTAACAGCATCCTCCTGGATACCCAATCTCAATCGCATTCCACACTGCCCTTTTCCAGCTAGACAAAAGTAACACTTATGTGAGAATGCTGTTCATTGACTACATCTCAGCGTTCAACACCATAGTGCCCAGGATGCTCATCACTAAGCTAAGGACCCTGGAACCAAACACCTCTGCAACTGGATCCTGGAGTTCCTGATGGGCCACCCCAGATGGTAAGGGTAGGCAACAACATGTCTGCCACGCTGATCCTCAACACTGGTGCCCCTCAGGGGTGTGTACTTTGTCCCCTCCTGTACTCCCTGTTCACCCATGACTGCGTGGCCAAAAACGACTCCATCATTAAGTCTGCTGACGACACAACAGCAGTAGGCCTGATCACCGACAACGATGAGGCAGCCTATAAGGAGGAGGTCAGAGAACTGGCAGTGTGGTGCCAGGACAACAACATCTCCCTCAATGTGAGCAAGACAAAGGAGCTGATCATGGACTACAGGAAAAGGCAGGCTGAACAGGCCCTCATTAACATTGACGGGGCTATAGTGGAGCAGGTTGAGAGCTTCAGGTTCCTTGGTGTCCACATCACCAAGAAACTATCATGGTCCAAACACACCAAGATAGCCGTGAAGAGGGGACGACAAAACCTTTTTCCCCTTAGGAGACTGAAAAGATTTGGCATGGGTCCCCAGATCCTCAAAAAGTTCTACAGCTGCACCATCGAGAGCATCCTGACCGGTTGCATCACCGCCTGGTATGGCAACTGCTCGGCATCTGACCGTAAGGCGCTACAGAGGGTAGTGCATATGGCCCAGTACATCACTGGGGCCAAGCTTCCTGCAATCCACAATCTATACAATAGGCGGTGTCAGAGGAAAGCCCATAAAGCTCCAGTCACCCAAGTCATAGACTGTTTTCTCTGCTACCGCATGGCAACCGGTACCGGAGCACCAAGTCTAGGACCAAAAGGCTCCTTAAAAGCTTCTACCCCCAAGACATAAGACTGCTGAACAATTAATCAAATGGCCACCGCACTATTACATTGATCCCTCCACCCTCTCCATTTGTTTTGTGCACTGCTGCTACTCGCTGTTTAATATCTATGCATAGTCACTTCACCCCTACCTACATGTACAGATTACCTCAACTAACCTGTACCCCCGCACACTAACTCGGTACCGGTACCCCCTGTATATAGCCTTGTTATTGTTATGTTATTGTGTTACTTTTTATAATTGTTTATTGGTTACTTTAGTTTATTTGGTAAATATTTTCTTAACTCTTCTTGAACTGCATTGTTGGTTAAGGGCTTGTAAGTAAGCATTTCACCCTAAGGTCTACACTTATTTTATTCGGCGTATGTGATAAATACAGTTTGATTTGACTTAACATAGTATGCAGTTTATGTATTTAGTACACTAGTATGGATATTTGGACACGGCCAGTATCTAGTTTGAGAAAGAGAATAATAGTGACCATAGTTACATATTCACAGCTAGTGTACATACCACAGCACAGGAGCAGGTGTGTTTTTGTCTTTCTACAGTTTTTTCTTGAACATGGAACCAAGGTCAAGAACAGCAGGGTGTCACGTTCTTTCTTATCCCCATCAACATTAGGGAAGTGTCACGTTCTTTCCTGTCCCCCACGGTGGTCACTTTGTTCGCAGCTCAAGGAAAAGGGTAGCCTACCCGCTGGTGCACCTGTCATTGACTCAAGTCAGGATGTACATTGGCTCCGTCCCAACTGGCAAACTATTCCCTTTGTAGTGCACTACTTTTGACCAGGGCCTATAGGGCTTTAAAGTAGTGCACTACTTTTGACCAGGGCCTATAGGGCTATGAAGTAGTGCACTGCTTTTGACCAGGACCTATAGGGCTATGAAGTAGTGCACTACTTTTGACCAGGGCCTATAGCGCTATGAAGTAGTGCACTACTTTTGACCAGGGCCAATAGGGCTATGAAGTAGCACTCCAAATAGGATATGTTACATTGTCATTGACTGTAGCCAGAGATAAAGCCTAGCCAACCACTGTTACATTGTCATTGACTGTAGCCAGAGATAAAGCCTAGCCAACCACTGTTACATTGTCATTGACTGTAGCCAGAGATAAAGCCTAGCCAACCACTGTTACATTGTCATTGACTGTAGCCAGGGATAAAGCCTAGCCAACCACTGTTACCTTGTCAATGAGTCTACCTGGCAGGGCAGCAGGCAGCATCACACCCTCAGTACTGTAGTCACATGGTAGCACACAGCATCACACCCACAGTACAGTAGTAACATGGCAGCAGACAGCATCACACCCTCAGTACTGTAGTCACATGGCAGCAGACAGCATCACACCCTCAGTACTGTAGTCACATGGCAGCAGACAACATCACATCCTCAGTACTGTAGTCACATGGCAGCAGACAGCATCACACCCTCAGTACTGTAGTCACATGGCAGCAGACAGCATCTCATCGACAGTATTGTAGTCACATGGCAGCAGACAGCATCACACCCTCAGTACTGTAGTCACATGGCAGCAGACAGCATCACACCCACAGTACAGTAGTAACAAGGCAGCAGACAGCATCACACCCACAGTGCAGTAGTCACATGGCAGCAGACAGCATGACACCCTCAGTACTGTAGTCACATGGCAGCATACAGCATCAGACAGGACCCTACTAATATATATCTGTCCATGATACATGTAGTCAGACAGGACCCCACTAATATCTATATGTCCATGATATATGTAGTCAGACAGGATCACACAGGACAGGATCGCACAGGACAGGAAGTAGCCTAGCTGTGGCTCAGTTGGTAGAGCATGGTGTTTGCAACGCCAGGGTTGTGGGTTCGATTCCCACGGGGGTCCAGTACTGACATTTTTTTATGAAATGTATGCATTCACTACTGTAAGTCGCTCTGGATAAGAGCGTCTGCTAAATGACAAAAATGTAAAAAATTTAAAAATGTCCATGATACATGTAGTCAGACAGGACCCCACTAACATCTATCTGTCCATGATGCATGTAGTCAGACAGGATCCCACTAATATATATCTGTCCATGATACATCTAGTCAGACAGGACCCCACTAATATCTATCTGTCTATGTTACATGTAGTCAGACAGGACCCTACTGATATCTATCTGTCCATGATACATGTAGTCAGACAGGACCCCACTAACATCTATCTGTCCATGATGCATGTAGTCAGACAGGATCCCACTAATATATATCTGTCCATGATACATCTAGTCAGACAGGACCCCACTAATATCTATCTGTCTATGTTACATGTAGTCAGACAGGACCCTACTGATATCTATCTGTCCATGATACATGTAGTCAGACAGGATCCCACTAACATATATCTGCCCTGATACATGTAGTCAGACAGGACCCCACTAATATATTTCTGTCCATGATACATGTAGTCAGACAGGACCCCACTAATATCTATCTGCCCATGCTACACGTAGTCAGACAGGACCCTACTAATATATATATCTGTCCATGATACATGTAGTCAGACAGGACCATGTCGGGTAACCCTGGCTGATTTGTCACTTCATCCCTCCCTCCCCATTCCCTCCACTCCTCTTTTCCACTTTCCCTTTTCCCCTCTCCCTACCTTCCTCTATCCCTCCATCCCTGTACCTTCTCTCCCTCCCTTCCTCCCACCCACCCCTTCCACCAACTCTCCCCCTGCTCCCACCCCACCCCTCCATCCCACCCTCCCCTTCCACCACCTCCCTCCCTCCATCCCACCCTCCCCTTCCACCACCTCCCTCCCTCCATCCATCCCCCACCCTCCCCTTCCACCACCTCCCTCCCTCCCTCCCACACACCCATTCCACCACCTCTCCTTCCCCTACCTTACTCCTTGGTTTCCCTCCTCCTCTCCCTCCATCACTTCATCACGGTGACAGTGAACGGCGGTTGGTCTACCTGGACAACGTGGTCGGCGTGCAGCGCAGTTTGTGGGAGGGGCTGGCAGAGGAGGAGCCGCAGCTGCACCAATCCCACGCCGCTGAACGGGGGCTTGGCCTGCGACGGACAGAATGTCCAGAAAAGTGCCTGCACCGCCACCTGCCCAGGTAACACCGCCCACTCAACCGCTCCCAGTCATTCAGCTAGACTACTTCCTGTCCTGCACCGCCACCTGCCCAGGTAACACCGCCCACTCAACCGCTCCCAGTCATTCAGCTAGACTACTTCCTGTCCTGCACCGCCACCTGCCCAGGTAACACCGCCCACTCAACCGCTCCCAGTCATTCAGCTAGACTACTTCCTGTCCTGCACCGCCACCTGCCCAGGTAACACCGCCCGCTCAACCGCTCCCAGTCATTCAGCTAGACTACTTCCTGTCCTGCACCACCACCTGCCCAGGTAACACCGCCCGCTCAACCGCTCCCAGTCATTCAGCTAGACTACTTCCTGTTCTGCTGCTTCACCTGCCCAGGTAACAATGCCCGCTCAACCGCTCCCAGTCATTCAGCTAGACTACTTCCTGTCCTGCACCGCCACCTGCCCAGGTAACACCGCCTGCTCAACCGCTCCCAGTCATTCAGCTAGACTACTTCCTGTCCTGCTGCTCCACCTGCCCAGGTAACACCGCCCGCTCAACCGCTCCCAGTCATTCAGCTAGACTACTTCCTGTCCTGCACCGCCACCTGCCCAGGTAACACCGCCCGCTCAACCGCTCCCAGTCATTCAGCTAGACTACTTCCTGTCCTGCTGCTCCACCTGCCCAGGTAACACCGCCCACTCAACCGCTCCCAGTCATTCAGCTAGACTACTTCCTGTCCTGCACCACCACCTGCCCAGGTAACACCGCCCTCTCAACCGCTCCCAGTCATTCAGCTAGACTACTTCCTGTCCTGCTGCTTCACCTGCCCAGGTAACACCGCCCGCTCAACCGCTCCCAGTCATTCAGCTAGACTACTTCCTGTCCTGCTGCTCCACCTGCCCAGGTAACACCGCCCGCTCAACCGCTCCCAGTCATTCAGCCTGACTACTTCCTGTCCTGCACCGCCACCTGCCCAGGTAACACCGCCCGCTCAACCGCTCCCAGTCATTCAGCTAGACTACTTCCTGTCCTGCTGCTCCACCTGCCCAGGTAACACCGCCCACTCAACCGCTCCCAGTCATTCAGCTAGACTACTTCCTGTCCTGCACCACCACCTGCCCAGGTAACACCGCCCGCTCAACCGCTCCCAGTCATTCAGCTAGACTACTTCCTGTCCTGCTGCTTCACCTGCCCAGGTAACACCGCCCGCTCAACCGCTCCCAGTCATTCAGCTAGACTACTTCCTGTCCTGCTGCTCCACCTGCCCAGGTAACACCGCCCGCTCAACCGCTCCCAGTCATTCAGCCTGACTACTTCCTGTCCTGCACCGCCACCTGCCCAGGTAACACCGCCCGCTCAACCGCTCCCAGTCATTCAGCTAGACTACTTCCTGTTCTGTGGCTCCACCTCTGCTTGGCTCTCATTGGCTTAGCATGGTTCGGTTTTGTGTTAAGATACATCCTTACTTTATATTTAGATTGGCTGCTCTCTTTTACCAGTTTTTCCATCAATTTGTTTTGTGATTAGGTATAGTTGTTAAGCTGGTGAGCGGGTGGTTGGCTGTTTGGTTGTTTGTCTGTGATTAGATTGGTTTGAGTAGAGTGGTAAAATATACCTTTGTGTCATCAGTCTGTAGCCACACATCTCTGTTTCTCCTCCCTGTAGTCTGTGCAGTAGACCCCATATCCCTGATTCATATCTGATTCAGATTCAGATACCTGATTCATATCAGATACCTATCAGATTCAGATAGGTGATTCATATCAGATCAGATACCTGATTCATACTTTGATTCGTATCATACAACACTCCTTCCGTGGCCTCCAACTGCTCTTAAATGCAAGTTAAACTAAATGCATGCTCTTCAACCGATTGCTGCCTGCACCTGCCCACCCGTCTAGCATCACTACTCTGGACGGTTCTGACTTAGAATATGTGGACAACTACAAATACCTAGGTGTCTGGTTAGACTGTAAACTCTCCTTCCAGTCTCACATTAAGCATCTCCAATCCAAAATTAAATCTAGAATCGGCTTCCTATTTCGCAACAAAGCCTCCTTCACTTATCCTGCCAAACACACCCTCGTAAAACTGACTATCCTACCGATCCTTGACTTGGGAGATGTCATTTACAAAATAGCCTCCAAAACTCTACTCAGCAAATTGGATGCAGTCTATCACAGTGCCATCCGTTTTGTCACCAAAGCCCCATATACCACCCACCACTGCGACGTGTATGCTCCCGTTGGCTGGTCCTCGCTTCATATTCGTCGCCAAACCCAATGGCTCCAGGTCATCTATAAGTCTATGCTAGGTAAAGCCCCGCCTTATCTCAGCTCACTGGTCACCATAGCAACACCCACCCGTAGCACACGCAACAGCAGGTATATTTCACTGGTCATCCCCAAAGCCAATTCCTCCTTTGGCCACCTTTCCTTCCAGTTCTCTGCTGCCAATGACTGGAACGAATTGCAAAAATCACTGAAGCTGGAGTCTTATATCTCCCTCACTAACTTTAAGCATCTGCTGTCATAGCAGTTTACCGATCACTGCACCTGTACACAGCCCATCTGTTATTAGCCCACCCAACTACCTCATCCCCATACTGTTATTTATTTTGCTCCTTTGCACCCCAGTATCTCTACTTGCACATTCATCTTCTCCACATCTATCATTCCAGTGCTAATGCTAAATTGTAATTATTTCGCCACTATGGCCTATTTATTGCCTTACCTCCCTTATCTTACTACATTTGCACACTCTGTATATATATTTTTCTATTGTGTTATTGACTGTATGTTTGTTTATCCCATGTGTAACTTTGTTGTTGTTTGTGTCGCACTGCTTTGCTTTATCTTGGCCAGGTCGCAGTAGTAAATGAAAACTTGTTCTCAACTGGCCTACCTCTTCTGTGAGAGACTGAGTCCTTGTTTGCATCTCAAATGGCACCCTATTCCCTATTTAGCCCATCGGGCTCTGGTCTAAAGTAGTGCACTATGTAGGGAATAGGGTGCCATTTGGGATGGGTACCATTTGGTACGCAGTCATAATCACTAGTCGTGGTACGGTGTCAGAGCAGGCTACCGTACTGTTATTGTTCGGCACTCTAGCCATGTAGTAAATGTTGGAAATAGAAAGGTGAATTATAGCAGACGGCACACCAGAGTTTACTCACCGGGAGTTAAGACATCTTTGATTCCTGTGTGGAGGCAGAGGGGTGTGGAGGCAGAGTGGTGTGGAGGCAGAGTGGTGTGGAGACAGAGTGGTGGGGATGCAGAGTGGTGGGGAGGCAGAGGCAGAGTGGTGTGGAGGCAGAGTGGTGTGGAGGCAGAGTGGTGTGGAGGCAGAGTGGTGGGGAGGCAGAGGCAGAGTGATGTGGAGGCAGAGTGGTGTGGAGGCAGAGTGGTGGGGAGGCAGAGTGGTGGGGAGGCAGAGGCAGAGTGGTGTGGAGGCAGAGTGGTGTGGAGGCAGAGTGGGGGGGAGGCAGAGGGGTGGGGAGGCAGAGTGGCGTGGAGGCAGAGTGGCGTGGAGGCAGAGGGGTGTGGAGGCAGAGGGGTGTGGAGGCAGAGTGGTGTGGAGGCAGAGTGGTGGGGAGGCAGAGGGGCGGGGAGGCAGAGGCAGAGTGGTGGGTGGCAGAGTGGTGGGGAGGCAGAGTGGTGTGGAGGCAGAGTGGAGTGGAGGCAGAGTGGAGTGGAGGCAGAGTGGTGTGGAGGCAGAGTGGTGTGGAGACAGAGTGGTGTGGAGGCAGAGTGGTGGGGAGGCAGAGTGGTGGGGAGGCAGAGTGGTGGGGAGGCAGAGTGGAGTGGGGCAGAGTGGTGTGGAAGCAGAGTGGTGGGGAGGCAGAGTGGTGTGGAGGCAGAGTGGTGGGGAGGAAGAGGCAGATTGGTGGGGAGTCAGAGGCAGAGTGGTGTGGAGGCAGAGTGGTGTGGAGGCAGAGTGGTGTGGAGGCAGAGGCAGAGTGGTGTGGAGGCAGAGGGGTGGGGAGGCAGAGGCAGAGTGGTGTGGAGGCAGAGTGATGTGGAGGCAGAGTGGTGTGGAGGCAGAGTGGTGGGGAGGCAGAGTGGTGGGGAGGCAGAGTGGTGGGGAGGCAGAGTGGGGGAGGCAGAGTGGTGTGGAGGCAGAGTGGCGTGGAGGCAGATTGGCGTGGAGGCGGTGTGGAGGCAGAGTGGTGTGGACGCAGAGTGGTGTGGAGGCAGAGTGGTTTGGAGGCGGTGTGGAGGCAGAGTGGCATGGAGGCGGTGTGGAGGCAGGGTGGCGTGGAGGCAGACAGAAAGACACACACATACTGCATGATGTTGAGCAGGCTGCAGGAAAGGAAGGGAAGGACAGACGGGATGGAGGGAGGGATGTCAGGCTGCTTCATTTACAGGCTAGCATTGGACAGAGATGGAGGAAGAGCGAGAGAGAGAGAGAGAGAGAGAGAGAGAGAGAGAGAGAGAGAGAGAGTTTATACTGTTCCTGCTCCCTAGTACCCGAGTTATATCTACTGCAACAAATCAGAGATCTCATTAGAACATCTCATTGCATCATCACTCCCAGGACAGGTAGTCAGACGTCACCCACGGTAGCGTCAGGTTGGAGTGAAAGTAATATGGCCTCTTCGGAATACAACTACTGCTCCAGGGGGGACAAAAACACAGGAAACAGAAGGAGACAAAAGCAGCATGGGATGTGGGATCTGACAGCAACAAGAGGTGGATTTGTTCTGATTAAAACAGTGCATTCATGGGTTCAATCTCAAGTACCCGGGGATGCAAGGTGCTCCTATAACAAAGCAGGCAGAGCACCTCCGTAAGCTTTAAGGAGATTACACGTGGACCCAGACTAGGCTAAAATTGTTTGGATCTCCCCCCAAGAGTCTCCATGTAATTCCAACCCTAAGGGCACTGTAACACAAATTGCATTGTGGCCTGTGTGGGCAGTGTAATGAGACAGAGGGGACTGAGGCTGGGGCTGGTCCCAAATGGCACCCTACACCTTATATAGTGCACTACTTTTGTTTTCACCAGAGCCCTATCGAACCTTACAGTATATAGGGAATAGGGTCCCATTTTAGACGGAGTGTGAGACTGAGGGGAGAGGCCAGTACCCCAGACACTGCATGTCCACTCTGTAGATGAGGGATAGACTGGGGCTTGACCTCTATCACATCTCTGCTGGCTCTGCTCTGTCTGTCTGGGGAAAGGGGGCTCTTTCTGTCTTACTCATTTGCTCTGTCTCTCTTTCTCTCTCTCTCTCAATTCAATTGGCTTTATTGGCATGGGAAACTTATGTTTACATTGCCAAAGCAAGTGAAATATATAATAAACAGAAGTGAAATAAAAATTGTAAAATGAACAGTAAACATTACACTCACAAAAGTTCCAAAAGAATAATGACATTTCAAATGTCATATTATGTCTATATACAGTGTTATAACGATGTGCAAATAGTTAAAGTACAAAAGGGAAAATAAATAAACAGAAAAATGGGTTGTATTTACAATGGTGTTTGTTCTTCACTGGTTGCCCTTTTCTTGTGGCAACAATCTTGCTGCTGTGACCCATTGGGCTCCCGAGTGGCACAGAGGTCTAAGGCACTGCATCTCAGTGCTAGAGGCGTCACTACAGACGCTGGTTTGATTCCAGGCTGTATCACAACCGGCTGTGATTAGGAGTCCCATGGGGCGGTGCACAATTGGCCTAGCGTCGTCCAGGTTTGGCCGGGGTGAGCCGTCATTTTAAATAATACTTTGTTCTTAACTTACTTGCCTAGTTAAATAAAGGTTAAATAAAGGTTACATTAAAAATATATACCAAATAGATATGGGAGTTTATCACAATTTGATTTGTTTTCAAATTCTTTGTGGATCTGTGTAATCTGAGGGAATATGTGTCTCTAATATGGTCATACATTTGGCAGAAGGTTAGGAAGTGTATCTCAGTTTCCACCTCATTTTGTGGGCATTTTGTGGAAATTTTGTGGCCAAAAGGGTCCTTCATCTGTCCCGAAAGGGAGAACCTATTTTTGTTCTTAGGAGAATGTTTTTCTTTGTTGTTGACGTAGAAACCTTTTGGGTTCCATGTAGAACCCTCCGTGGAATGGGTCCTACATGGAACCCTAAAGGGTTCTACCTGGAATCATAAAGCATTCTTCAAAGGGTTCTCCTGTGGGGGACAATCAAAGAATCCTTTTATGTTCTAGATAGAGACCCATGCACCGCCATTAGTACTGTAATCCATGACCTTTTCATGTTCAATGTACTACTGACTACATGGGTAGACTGGAGACTATCAGACAGGAGGCTAGAATGAATCAATGACATTTGGAGCTGTGTAATGTCTTTTAGATTCATAATCTGTGTCCCAAATGGACACCCCTTTTCTCTTTATAGTGCCCTACTTGCAGTGCACTATATAGGGAATAGGGGGCCATTTGGGATGCACCCTTGGTGTTAATAATTTACATGAGGATTTGCCTTGTCTGACATTTCAATACAGTAGCTAGTTGTCGCGTTTTGTTTATGGTAGACTGGGCTTGTGGTTTCTGTCAGTGTAGTTTTCTTATCTTGCTGCTTTTTAACAAATGTACATGTTTTAGCAGCGATCCTGCTAAAATCCACTAATTATTCCGGGGGTCAGAATTCTTTGTTGATCATTAGTTATCTAGCGCTGTTGTGTTCTGTTTTTTCACATCTTTCCCAGAGATATATAAAATAATGAATGATACGTTCCAGCAATAGAGTGTGCTTTAATTCAGGGTTGTAGGGACTGGTTTGTGTAAACAGTTGAATAGCATTCTGAACCTTTTTTTTGTTGTTGTTATTTTTGAACTGCCGTGTGAGTCTTGCAACTTTTAGGAAATTAGTAAAAGTCTTGTCACCCAGTCAAAACCGTTGAATTTAGCAGAGACGTACATCAAAGCTCTTCTTTGTCCTGGTATCCCAATGGATGAATGTAGCAGAGATACCCAGTCAAAGCTCTTCTCTGTCCTGGTATCCCAATGGATGAATATAGCAGAGATACCCAGTCAAAGCTCTTCTCTGTCCTGCTATCCCAATGGATGAATATAGCAGAGATACCCAGTCAAAGCTCTTCTCTGTCCTGGTATCCCAATTCTGGAGTAAGATGCTCCTCAATTTAAGGAACACAGTGATGATAAAGTGAGTCATGTTTTTTTTTGAGTGTCCAATCTGGTTAATGAGAGCTGGTAGGGACTTCTATGGTTGATCAGATGAACCACAGACTGGGAGAGACCAACAGGACTAAGCCAGCCAGCAGCCCAGACAACAACATGCTGGGAGAGACCAACAGGACTAAGCCAGCCAGCAGCCCAGACAACAACATGCTGGGAGAGACCAACAGGACTAAGCCAGCCAGCAGCCCAGACAACAACATGCTGGGAGAGACCAACAGGACCAAGCCAGCCAGCAGCCCAGACAACAACATGCTGGGAGATTCAAAGGATGAAGCCAGCCAGCCAGCAGCCAAGACAACCACATGCTGGGAGAGATTCAAAGGATGAAGCCAGTCAGCCAGCAGCCAAGTCAAACTATATTACATTTCACCACTCCCTTCACTCTCTCCCTCCCCTCCATTTGTCAATCAACAGGTGACCAAGAGGAATGGGAGGTTCGATAAAGGCCAATACTTTTTTATATTTTCTGGGTCAAGGCTTGGCTTTTTCAAGAGAGGCTTTATTACTGCCACTTTTAGTGCAGCTTGAGGGTTTAGAGGCCATGATTATTTTCATCAATGTGTCAAGTGATATAGTATTAAAAAACTTGAGTGTCTCCCTTGATCCTAGGACCTGGCAGAGTTGTGCAGACTCAGGACAACGAAGCTTTGGAGTAATATGCAGATTTAAAGATGAGTCTGTAATTTGCTTTCTAATGATCATGATCTTTTCCTCAAAGAAGATCATGAATTCATCACTGCTGAAGTGAAAGCCTTTTTAGTTAGCTTTGCGACAATATCAAAAAGAAATGTTGGATTGTTCTTATTTTCCTCAATTAAGTTGGAAAAATAGGATGATCGAGCAACAGTGAGGGCTCTTCGATACTGCACGGTACTGTTTTTCCAAGCTAGTCGGAAGACTTCCATTTTGGTGTAGCGCCATTTCCGTTCCAATTTTCTGGAAGCTTCAGAGCTCGGGTATTTTCTGTATACCAGGGAGCTAGTTTCTTATGACAAATGTTTTTTGTTTTTAGGGGTGCGACTGCATCTAGAGTATTGCGCAAGGTTAAATTGATTATCTCAGTTAGGTGGTTAACTGATGTTTGTACTATGACGTCCTTGGGTAGGTGGAGGGAGTCTGGAAGGGCATCAAGGAATCTTTGGGTTGTCCGATAATTTATAGCACAGCTTTTGATGATCCTTGGTTGGGGTCTGAGCAGATTATTTGTTGCGATTGTAAACATAATAAAATGGTGGTCTGATAGTCCAGGATTATGAGGAAAAACATTAAGATCCACAACATTTATTCCACGGGACAAAACTAGGTCCAGAGTATGACTGTGGCAGTGAGTAGGTCCAGAGACATGTTGGACAAAACCCACTGAGTCGATGATGGCTCTGAAAGCCTTTTGGAGTGGGTCTGTGGACTTTTCCATGTGAATGTTAAAGTCACCAAAAATGTGAATATTATCTGCCATGACTACAAGGTCCGATAACAGTAGCTATAAAAAGTTATTGAGTAGGCTGCATTGATTTCATGACTAGAAGCTCAAAAAACCAAAACGTCGTTTTTGTTTTTGTAAATTGAAATTTGCTATCGTAAATGTTAGCAACACCTCCGCCTTTGCGGGATGCACGGGGGGTATGGTCACTAGTGTAACCAAGAGGTGAGGCCTCATTTAAACATAGTAAATTCATCAGGCTTAAGCCATGTTTCAGTCAGGGTAATCACATCAAGATCATGATCAGTGATTAGTTCATTGACTATGAGTCGATTGGAAGTGAGGGATCTAACATTAAGTAGCCCTATTTTTAGATGTGAGATATCACAATCTCTTTCAATAATGGCAGGAACGGAGGAGGTCTTTATTCTAGTGAGATTGCTAAGGCGAACACCACCGTGTTTAGTTTTGCCCAACCTAGATCGAGGCACAGACACGGTCTCAATGGGGATAGCTGAGCTGACTACACTGACTGTGCTAGTGGTAGGCTCAACTAAGCTGGCAAGCTGGCTAACAACCTGCTGCCTGGCCTGCACCCTATTTCATTGTGGAGCTAGAGGAGTTAGAGCCCTGTCTATGTTCGTAGATAAGATGAGAGCACCCCTCCAGCTAGGATGGAGTCCGTCACTCCTCAACAGGCCAGGCTTGGTCCTGTTTGTGGGTGAGTCCCAGAAAGAGGGCCAATTATCTACAAATTCTATATTTTGGGAGGGGCAGAAAACAGTTTTCAACCAGTGATTGAGTTGTGAGACTCTGCTGTAGAGCTCATCACTCCCCCTAACTGGGAGGGGGCCAGAGACAATTACTTGATGCCGACACATCTTTCTAGCTGATTTACATGCTGAAGCTATGTTGCGCTTGGTGACCTCTGACTGTTTCATCCTAACATCATTGGTGCCGACGTGGATAACAATATCCCTATACTCTCTACACTCGGCAGTTTTAGCTTTAGCCAGCACCATCTTCAGATTAGCCTTAACGTCGGTAGCCCTGCCCCCAGGTAAACAGTGTATGATAGCTGGATGATTTTTTAAAAGTCTAATACTGCAGGTAATGGAGTCGCCAATGACTAGGGTTTTCAATTTGTCAGAGCTAATGGTGGGAGGCTTCGGCATCTCAGACCCCGTAACAGGAGGAGTAGAGACCAGAGAAGGCTCAGCCTCTGACTCCGACCCGTTGCTTAATGGGGAGAACCGGTTGAAAGTTTCTGTCGGCTGAATGAGCAACACAAGTTGAGCATTCCTACAGCATTTCCTTCCAGAAGCCATGAGAAAATTGTCTGGCTGCGAGGACTGTGCGAGTGGATTTAAACTACTATCTGTACTTACTGGTGGCACAGACGCTGTTTCATCCTTTCCTACACTGAAATTACCCTTGCGTAACGATTGCGTCTGAAGCTGGGCTTGCAGCACAGCTATCCTCGCCATAAGGCGATCGTTGTCCTGTATACTATGAGTACAGCGACTGCAATTAGAAAGCATCATGTTAATGTTACTACTTAGCTTCGGCTGGTGGAGGTCCTGACGAACCACGTCCAGATAAAGCATCCAGGGTGAAAAAGTTGAATGAAAAAAGTTGAGCGAGGGGAAAACGGTAATTAAAAAGTAAAAATCCGTAAAGTTGGCAGGTAGCAAAGTAAGGTTAGCAACAAACCGCCAGCAGCACATCTACAAATCTGCTAGGGCACCAAGGCCCTCTGCCAGGCCACCAAGGCCATCTGCTAGGGCACCAAGGCCATCTGCTAGGGCACCAAGGCCATCTGCTAGGGCACCAAGGCCATCTGCTTGGGCACCAAGGCCCTCTGCCAGGGCAACAAGGCCATCTGCTAGGGCACCAAGGCCATCTGCTAGGGCACCAAGGCCATCTGCTTGGGCACCAAGGCCCTCTGCCAGGGCAACAAGGCCATCTGCTAGGGCACCAAGGTCATATGCAGGGCACCAAGGCCATCTGCGGGCACCGGCCGCCAGGGCCCAATGCCATCTGCTAGGGCACCAAGGCCATCTGCTAGGGCACCAATGCCATCTGCTAGGGCACCAAGGCCCTCTGCCAGGGCACCAAGGCCCTCTGCTAGGGCACCAATGCCATCTGCTAGGTAACCAATGCCATCTGCTGGGGCACCAAGGCCATATGTTAGGGCACCAAGGCCCTCTGCTAGGGCACCAATACCATCTGCTTGGGCACCAATGCCATCTGCTGGGGCACCAAGGCCATATGTTAGGGCACCAAGGCCCTCTGCTAGGGCACCAGGGCCATCTGCTAGGGCACCAAGGCCCTATGCTAGGGCACCAAGGCCATCTGCCAGGGCACCAAGGCCCTCTGCTAGGGCACCAAGGCCATCTGTTAGGGTACCAAGGCCATTGACCAACCGAGAAGCACTAGCTATTCTGTTAAGAAAACCCCTATGATATTGACTAGTCTGTCGTGTCCAGACCCATGCTGAGGAGGGAGGCACCAGAAAATGTAGCCAACATTTAATTTGACTTTTAATTACATATACAGTATATAGGCTAGTCATGTTTGACAAATATAATGTAAGCTCATTATTAATATCTAAAGGCTTGATTATGTCGACGTACTTGAGGCTTGATTCTGTCGACGTACTTGAGGCTTGCAACCACCTCGCTACACCAGCCTGGGTTTATCATGTGGTAGACAGCAGCCACTTCACTACACCAGCCTGGGTTTATCAGGTGGTAGACAGCTGCCACTTCACTACACCAGCCTGGGTTTATCAGGTGGTAGACAGCAGCCACTTCACTATACCAGCCTGGGTTTATCAGGTGGTCGACAGCAGCCACCTCACAACACCAGCTTGGGTTTATCAGGTGGTAGAGACAGCAGCCACCTCACTGCACCAGCCTGGGTTTATCAGGTGGTAGACAGCAGCCACCTCACTACACCAGCCTGGGTTTATCAGGTGGTAGACAGCAGCCACCTCACTACACCAGCCTGGGTTTATCAGGTGGTAGACAGCAGCCACCTCACTACACCAGCCTGGGTTGTATTACACATATTTCGTTTAATTTAGTTCAGCTCATATTTATCTAATCAAACCTCATTTTAGGGACCTTTACACAGTTGTTCCTGTTGTAATAGACAAGTGAGGACATCCACAGTGGACACATTTACACACACATTTACACACACACACACACATTTACACACACACACACACACACACACACACACACACACACACACACACACACACACACACACACACACACACACACACACACACACACACACACACACACCACACACACACACACACAGTGTGTTGTTGTGCCTTGTCTCCAAATCTGCTGATCTCAAAAAGTAATTGTGTGCCTCCTCCGGACTGTTAAAGGACACAGGAGCCGTAGGTTCTGTTCTGTTCTGTCATGCGCACGCGTGCGCACACACACACACACACACACACACACACACACACACACACACACACACACACACACACACACACACACATTAGTGGAACCTCAAACAGACTATCCTGCAGTAGATAAAGAGTATTGTGTGGCCCTCTGTCTCTGTCATTGACCACATGTTGAAGTTGAGCTGCCACTGTGTTGTTGTGTAGCAGATCTGTCTCCTCTTCCTTCCCCTACTCCACGATCTGACGTGCTGGCTGATTTGAATTGGCACAGAGGACGGTGTGTGTTTTATGCTATTCTCTCTTTGTTTGCAGAATAATGAGCAGTTGTTGCAGAGTAAGTGGTTTCCAAGTGGCTATAATTTTTTTTTATTGTATTCAAAGAAGCATTCATAAACAAGTTGTCTTCTCTCAGTCCTCAGTCGAGGATATTCACATCTCCACTCGGAACATCAAACAATCTTTATATGAGAGTTTGCAAGTTCAATTAAAATGGTCTTGTTGGGATGCGAACACCCGGCTCTGAAACGGGTTATGACGTTTCAAACACCCGGCTCTGAAACAGGTTATGTCGTTTCAAACACCCGGCTCTGAAACAGGTTATGTCGTTTCAAACACCCGGCTCTGAAACAGGTTGTGTCGTTTCAAACACCCGGCCCTGAAACAGGTTATGTCGTTTCAAACACCCGGCTCTGAAACAGGTTATGTCGTTTCAAACACCCGGCCCTGAAACAGGTTATGTCGTTTCAAACACCCGGCTCTGAAACAGGTTATGTCGTTTCAAACACCCGGCTCTGAAACAGGTTATGTGTTTCAAATACCCGGCTCTGAAACAGGTTATGTCGTTTCAAATACCCGGCTCTGAAACAGGTTATGTCGTTTCAAACACCCGGCTCTGAAACAGGTTGTGTCGTTTCAAAGACCCGTCTCTGAAACAGGTTATGACGTTTCAAACACCCGGCCCTGAAACAGGTTATGTCGTTTCAAACACCCGGCTCTGAAACAGGTTATGTCGTTTCAAACACCCGGCTCTGAAACAGGTTATGTTGTTTCAAATACCCAGCTCTGAAACAGGTTATGTCGTTTCGGCGACAGGTGTTTATGTTTTTGGTCTCACCGGAGCAGACTTTGGAAGTATCATTTAAAGTCTAGTATGACAACAGACTGTATATGGCTTATGCTGGTACGGGTAGTCAACAGTGTTTTTGAATGTGGGGATGTTGGCCATAAGCGACATGCTTGCCCGAAAAGGGAGAAGGCAGAGGGTGGGATGCAGGTGGTACTCGTACCTCTACCCTGTGGCACAGACTAATGATTTAACAGCCACCAGGGGGCCTGATACAAGAGCTTCAGAGGACCGTTGTCAATTTCTTCTGGTCTGAACAACATCGGATTAAAGCTGCAGCCCTGTACCTGCCACTGCTAAAGGGTGGGCAAGGCCTGCTGGACATATCATCTAGGGTCATGGCTTTCCGGCTTCAAGCAGCCCAGGGACTGTTGTACAGTGACGGTTCTAGCAGCCCAGAGACTGTTGTACAGTGACGGTTCTAGCAGTCCAGAGACCGTTGTACAGTGACGGTTCTTGCAGCCCAGAGACTGTTGTACAGTGACGGTTCTAGCAGCCCAGAGACCGTTGTACAGTGACGGTTCTAGCAGCCCAGAGACTGTTGTACAGTGACGGTTCTAGCAGCCCAGAGACTGTTGTACAGTGACGGTTCTAGCAGTCCAGAGACTGTTGTACAGTGACGGTTCTAGCAGCCCAGAGACTGTTGTACAGTGACGGTTCTAGCAGCCCAGAGACTGTTGTACAGTGACGGTTCTAGCAGCCTAGAGACTGTTGTACAGTGACGGTTCTAGCAGCCTAGAGACTGTTGTACAGTGACGGATCTAGCAGCCCAGAGACTGTTGTACAGTGACATTCTAGATGGATCAATACAGACTACACATTGATGAGGAGAGCGGGCTGTTTAGGCTTAGACAAGCCTATTTTCCTCTTAAAGCTAGAGGGGGGATGATTTGTCCGGCCTGACTCCATTCTATGAGTCTGTTATGCAGGCTTCGAGAGTTTTCGACATGTCCCGTAAGGCCGGTACGCCACCAGGGATGTGGCTTTTTGAAAAGCCTCTTTTTTTATAACACTGTTATCCAGTCCCCTGCTGTGGGTTCAGCCAGCCTACGTTCATGCCTGTTAGGTGTGGGGTGTACCAAGCTGGGTCATCTGATGCGAAGCAGGAGCAGATCATTGGGAGAAACAGCAGAGGACAGTGAGACATAGTTTTTATCTTGGACACATGAAATGTATGATGGATACGGAGGGTGCAGGGCAACAGAAGATGAACAGCAGAGGGGCTAAGTATTTTAGAGATGGGGAAAGGGCAGATGAAACGGGGGGGAAAGTATACGCTATTCCACTCGGAGGGGCAGGTCCCATGTGGGCAGCCATACCCTCTGCCGCGAGCCAATAGCGGGGAGCAGGGGTCTGGTGGCAATCCGCTTGTCGCCGATACCTAGATGTGGTCTTCAAAAGAGAGGCCGGGGCTCTCTTCCAGATACGGCGACAGCGGCGGATCTAGGCAGAGGGTATGCTGACTTCTTCTTCTTGCTCAGGGAAGAGCGGGGGCTGATATTCTAAGGAACACTCAAAGGGCGAGAGACCAGTGGCTTAGCAGGGAAGGGTGTTATGGGCGTATTCCAACCTCACAAAGGTGGTGGGGTTGGCGGAGATGAGGCAACAAAGGGCCGTCTCCAGGTCCTGATTGGCTCGCTCCAACTGGCCGTTAGGTTGGGGGTGGAAACCAGAGGATACACTGGCTGACGACCCAATGAGAGTAGAGAACGCCTTCCAGAACCGAGATGAGAACTGGGGACCACGATTGGAGACTATGTCAACCGGAAGTCCATCGATCCAGAAGACGTGCTGCACCATGAGCTGAGCCGTCTCCTTGGGGAATAAAATGGCCGGCTTTAGAAAACCTAACCACCATCGTCAGGATAGTAGTGTTTCCGACTGACGGGGGAAGCCCAGTAACAAAGTCCAGGGATATATGGGATCAGGGGCGGTAAGGAACAGGAAGTGGTTGAAGAAGGCCAGCTGGAGCTTGGGAGTCTTATTTTGTGCACACAGTGCAGGTGGCGACGTATGTGAAGACATCCGGCACCATGGAAGGCCACCAAAATTATCGTCGGACGACAGGAGCCTTGATGGCAGGTTAGTCTTGTGGAATGTGCCCATTCCAGGACCGGGGAACAGGCAGAGTCCGGGACAAACATTCGGTTAGCCGAACCCCCCTCGGGTTCCGGCTGGGAAGACTGCGCCTTACGGACCAGGCTTTTTTTTACCCCAGACGACTGCAGCAGCTAGACAGGTGGTGGGTAGGATGGTCTCAGGGTCAGACAGAGTAGCAGCGGGACAATACAACTGTGAGAGTGCGTCAAGCTTCACGTTCTTGGACCCCGGGCTGTAGGAGAGAGTGAAATTGAAACGAGTGGATAAGAGGGTCCAACAAGCCTCAGGTCCCGTGTGGCTCAGTTGGTAGAGCATGGTGTTTGTAATGCCAGGGTTGTGGGTTCGATGCCCACGGGGGATCAGTACGGGAAAAGAAACATTTTATGAAATGTATGCATTCACTACTGTAAGTCGCTCTGGATAAGACCGTCTGCTAAATGAGATATTCCAGATTCCTTAATCCACACTAAGAATGGGTGTTTCGTCCCCTCCAACCAGTGCATCCACTCCTCCAACGGCATCTTGACGGCGAGGAGTTCTCGATTTTCCACATCATAGTTCCTCTCAGCAGTGGTAAGACGATGGGAGAGGAAAGTGCAGGGGTGCAGCTTTTGGTCCTGGGCAGAACGCTAGGACATTATGGCCCCCACTCTGACATCCGAGGCGTCGACCTCCACCACAAACTGACGGGACAGGTCTAGATGGATTAAGATAGGGGCTGTAGTGAATCGACTTTTGAGGTCCGAGAATGCCTGATCAGCTGCTGGAGACCACGTGAAGGGAACCTTGGGAGTTGGGAGAGGTGAGTGCTGAGAGGGGGAAGCCAGGATTCTGTAACCCTGGATGAAGCTGCGGTAGAAATAAGCAAAACCCAGGGAATGTTGACTCTGGTCGTGGGTTGAGGCCAATCCACCACCGCTCCCACCTTGTCTGGGTCCACCTGTATATGTCCTGCAGCGATGACATATCCTAGGAAGGAGATGGTAGAGGGATGGAATTCACACTTATCAAATCAAAATCAAATCAAATTCTATTGGTCACATACACATGGTTAACAGATGTTAATGTGAGTGTAGCGAAATGCTTGTGCTTCTAGTTCCGGCCATGCAGTAGTATCTAACAAGTAATCTAACAATTTCACAACAACTACCTTATACAAACAAGTGTAATGGAATGAATAAGAATATTTACAAATAAATATATGGATGAGCGATGGTGAAACTGCATAGGCAAGATGCAGTAGATGGTATAGAGAACAATATATACATATGAGATGAGTAATGTAGGGTATGTAAACATTATATAAAGTGGCATTGTTTAAAGTGGCTAGTGATACATGTATTACATCAAGATGGCAAGATGCAGTAGATGGTTTGGAGAACAGTATATACATATGAGATGGGTAATGTAGGGTATGTAAACATTATATAAAGTGGCATTGTTTAAAGTGACTAGTGATAAATGTCTTACATCACATTTTTTATTATTAAAGAATGTTTGGAAATCACTTCCTTTTAGGTGGTTGTAGAATTGAATGGCTCCTTTCTAGAGTTTGATCATTTGCAGGTGTCGGCCTAATTCTGCTATGCATGCATTATTTGAGTCTCAATTTGGTGTTTGTCCCATTTTGTGAATTCTTGGTTGGTAAGCGAACCCCAGACCTCACAACCATAAAGGACAATGGATTCTATAACTGAATTAAGTTTTTTTAGCCAGATCCTAATTGGTATGTTGAATTTTATGTTCCTTTTGATGGCATAGAAGGCCCTTCTTGCCTTGTCTCTCAGATCGTTCACAGCTTTGTGGAAGTTACTTGTGGCGCTGATGTTTAGGCCGAGGTATGTATAGTTTTTTTGTGTGCTCTAGGGCAACGGTGTCTAGATGTAATTTGTATTTGTGGTATCAGGGCCCAGGTCTGACAGAATCTGTGCAGAAGGTCTAGGTGCTGCTGTTGGCCCTTATTGGTTGGGGACAGAAGAACCAGATCAATCAATCAAATTGATTTTTAAAGCCCTTTTTAAGAGTGTGCTCCTAATCTCAGCTCATTACCTGTATAAAAGACACCTGGGAGCCAGAAATCTTTCTGATTGAGAGGGGGTCAAATACTTATTTCCCTCATTAAAATGCAAATCAATTTATAACATTTTTGACATGCTTTTTTCTGTATATTTTTGTTGTTATTCTGTCTCTCACTGTTCAAATAAACCTACCATTAAAATTATAGACTGATCATTTCTTTGTCAGTGGGCAAACATACAAAATCAGCAGAGGATCAAATACTTTTTTCCCTCAATGTACCTAATAGTATATACCTAATATGATATACCTAATAGTATATACCTAATATGATATACCTAATATGATATTCCAAATAGTATATACCTAATATTATATACCTGGTCTGTGTCTCTCTGACTCTGGTCTGTGTGCCTGTGCGTGTGTGTGTGATATCTCTCTCTCTGACTCTGGTCTGTGTATGGTATCCCTCTCTCTCTGACTCTGGTCTGTGTGTGGTATCTCTCTCTCTCGACTCTGGTCTGTGTGTAGTATCTCTCTCTCTGACTCTGGTCTGTGTATGGTATCCCTCTCTCTCTGACTCTGGTCTGTGTGTGGTATCTCTCTCTCTCTGACTCTGGTCTGTGTGTGGTATCTCTCTCTCTGACTCTGGTCTGTGTGTGGTACTCTCTCTCTCTGACTCTGGTCTGTGTGTGGTATCTCTCTCTCTCTGACTCTGGTCTGTGTGTGGTATCTCTCTCTCTCTGACTCTGGTCTGTGTGTGGTATCTCTCTCTCTCTGACTCTGGTCTGTGTGTGGTATCTCTCTCTCTCTGACCCTGGTCTGTGTGTGGTATCTCTCTCTCTGACTCTGGTCTGTGTATGGTATCTCTGTCTCTCTGACTCTGGTCTGTGTGTGGTATATCTCTCTCTCTCTCTGACTCTGGTCTGTGTGTGGTATCTCTCTCTCTCTGTCTCTGGTCTGTGTGTGGTATCTCTCTCTCTCTCTGACTCTGGTCTGTGTGTGGTATCTCTCTCTCTCTGTCTCTGGTCTGTGTGTGGTATCTCTCTCTCTCTCTGACTCTGGTCTGTGTGTGGTATCTCTCTCTCTGACTCTGGTCTGTGTGTGGTATCACTCTCTCTCTCTGACCCTGGTCTGTGTGTGGTATCTCTCTCTCTGACCCTGGTCTGTGTGTGGTATCTCTCTCTCTGACTCTGGTCTGTGTATGGTATCTCTCTCTCTGACTCTGGTCTGTGTGTGGTATCTCTCTCTCTCTGACTCTGGTCTGTGTGTGGTATCTCTCTCTCTCTCTGACTCTGGTCTGTGTGTGGTATCTCTCTCTCTCTGACTCTGGTCTGTGTATGGTATCTCTCTCTCTGACTCTGGTCTGTGTGTGGTATCTCTCTCTCTCTGACTCTGGTATGTGTGTGGTATCTCTCTCTCTCTGACTCTGGTCTGTGTGTGGTATCTCTTTCTCTCCTACCCTGGTCTGTGTGTGGTATCTCTCTCTCTGACTCTGGTCTGTGTATGGTATCTCTGTCTCTCTGACTCTGGTCTGTGTGTGGTATCTCTCGCTCTCTCTGACTCTGGTCTGTGTGTGGTATCTCTCTCTCTGTCTCTGGTCTGTGTGTGGTATCTCTCTCTCTCTGACTCTGGTCTGTGTGTGGTATCTCTCTCTCTCTCTCTGACTCTGGTATGTGTGTGGTATCTCTCTCTCTCTGACTCTGGTCTGTGTGTGGTATATCTCTCTCTCTCTCTGACTCTGGTCTGTGTATGGTATCTCTCTCTCTGACTCTGGTCTGTGTGTGGTATCTCTCTCTCTCTCTGACTCTGGTATGTGTGTGGTATCTCTCTCTCTCTGACTCTTGTCTGTGTGTGGTATCTCTCTCTCTCTGACTCTGGTCTGTGTGTGGTATCTCTCTCTCTCTCTGACTCTGGCCTGTGTGTGGTATCTCTCTCTCTCTGACCCTGGTCTGTGTGTAGTATCTCTCTCTCTGACTCTGGTCTGTGTATGGTATCTCTGTCTCTCTGACTCTGGTCTGTGTGTGGTAAATCTCTCTCTCTTTCTGACTCTGGTCTGTGTTTGGTATCTCTCTCTCTCTCTGACTCTGGCCTGTGTGTGGTATCTCTCTCTCTCTGACTCTGGTCTGTGTATGGTATCTCTCTCTCTGACTCTGGTCTGTGTGTGGTATCTCTCTCTCTCTGATTATGGTCTGTGTGTGGTATCTCTCTCTCTGACCCTGGTCTGTGTGTGGTATCTCTCTCTCTCTCTGACCCTGGTCTGTGTGTGGTATCTCTCTCTCTGACTCTGGTCTGTGTGTGGTATCTCTCTCTCTGACTCTGGTCTGTGTGTGGTATCTCTCTCTCTCTCTGACTCTGGTCTGTGTATGGTATCTCTCTCTCTGTCTCTGGTCTGTGTGTGGTATCTCTCTCTCTCTCTCTGACTCTGGTATGTGTGTGGTATCTCTCTCTCTCTGATTCTGGTCTGTGTCTGGTAACTCTCTCTCTCTGTCCCTGTGTTCAGTAGATGGAGGTTGGAGTGATTGGTCTAACTGGTCTGAGTGTGGAGTGGACTGTTCCATGTGGCGCAGTAGAGAGTGCACCCAGCCCTCGCCTGGCACCGGGGGCAAAGACTGCCAGGGCATCGACCTCCAGTCACTCAACTGTACCAGCCAACAGTGTCTACAGAGTGAGTATTAAACATATTTCCTGCATATATACACACACACACACACACACACACTCAAAATCTCTATCTTTACACTGTTTTCCAGTTTTTCCACTCTTCACCGTACATCAATATACACATGTATTTTAATGTTGCCAGTAGATGTCTCTTTCTGTGTGTGTGTGTGTGTGTGTGTGTGTGTGTGTGTGTGTGTGTGTGCGTGCGTGCGTGTGTGTGTGTGTGATGTTATATTGTAGAACAGCCATGTCTGATGTTTGATGCTCCCTGAGTCGTTAATTACATAATGGAAGCATCACATGCATAATCGCATTTGTGGTCACTTTTGAGAATGGTGTTTTCCCACTAATTGATTGTAGCCTACTGCCGTGTGCACATTGTTACGCTTGTATTTGTGAAGAAATTGCTAATAGTTTATCAACATTTTAAGCTAAACGTTCTGATCTGTTGCGTCAGCCACATTGCGTAAAACAGGTTTTTTGATGCTAGTGGTTGTATTAATTTTACGGATTTTACGGACCCCCTGCCATCCCACAACTGTCCCAGACTATGTTTGGAATATTTATTAATCACACAGAATAGAATAGGTCAACTTTTGTACTATGGGGGATAGTAGATTGACATAGGCTAGTGCTTTTGCTGTTTGTTAGGCATACTCATCTTGTTGGCTGACGAAAAGTAAATGTGAACAGTTCTTCCAATATCTTCAATATGTGCAGTTTCATCCTCGACGTGTCTGGCTTCACGTGTAGCCTGTGAGAAGGACCTGACCATGTGAAGGGCATTGGCTAATAAGAATTGAGATATCTGAGAGAGATATGTGTTGAGAGGTGCTTCACATAGCCGGGAAGAAGATAATTAATATTATAATCAGTCCAAGGTCACAATGCCCACTGGCTGCAAAAGGCATGGATTTTTTTAGGGGGCATTTTGGCCACACAAAGGGGATGCTGGACGGGAAATGCGAGGCATTATCAAGTACTTGTCAAATTGTGAATGAGAGACTGATGAAATGTGTGCAGCCTGTGCAAGAAAAACAAAGCAGAGCTTATGCCTTTCATGGGACTTTTTTCAAATCATCATTAGTCTCATCATGCAGCATTAGAATGTATTCAAAATCAAAACATAGGCCAACATTTGCAGAACAACTAAGTCAAATAAATAACTCTAAATTAAGCTTAAAGGAATACCTACATTTTAAGTCGGAAGTTTACATACACTTAGGTTGGAGTCATTAAAACTCGTTTTCAACCACTCCACAAAATTTATGTTAACAAACTATAGTTTTGGCAAGTCTGTTAGGACATCTACTTTGTCATGACACAAGTAATTTTTCCAACAATTGTTTATAGACAGATTATTTCACTTATAATTCACTGTATCACAATTCCAGTGGGTCAGAAGTTTACATACACTAAGATGACTGTGCCTTTAAACAGCTTGGAAAATTCCAGAAAATGATGTCATGGCTTTAGAAGCTTCTGATAGGCTAATTGACATCATTTGAGTCAATTGGAGGTGTACCTGTGGATGTATTTCAAGGCCTACCTTCAAACTCAGTCTTTGCTCATGGGAAAATCAAAAGAAATCAGCCAAGACCTCAGAAAGAAATTGTAGACCTCCACAACTCTGGTTCATCCTTGGGAGCAATTTCCAAATGCCTGAAGGTACCACGTTCATCTGTACAAACAATAGTACGCAAGTATAAACACCATGGAACCATGCAGCCGTCATACCGCTCAGGATGGAGACGTGTTCTCTCTCACAGAGATGAACGTACTTTGGTGAAAAAAGTGCAAATCAATCCCAGAACAACAGCAAAGGACCTTGTGAAGATGCTGGAGGAAACAGGTACAAAGGTATCTGTATCCACAGTAAAACGAGTCCTATATCGACATAACCTGAAAGGCCGCTCAGCAAGGAAGAAGCCACTGCTCCAAAACCGCCATAAAAAAGCCAGACTACGGTTTGCAACTGCACATGGGGACAAAGATCGTACTTTTTGGAGAAATGTCCTCTGGTCTGATGAAACAAAAATAGAACTGTTTGGCCGTAATGACTATCGTTATGTATGGAGGAAAAAGGGGGAGGTTTGCAAGCCGAAGAATGCCATCCCAACCGTGAAGCACGGGGGTGGCAGCATCATGTTGTGGGGGTGCTTTGCTGCAGGAGGGACTGGTGCACTTCACAAAATAGATGGCATCATGAGGGAGGAAAATTATGTGGATATATTGAAGCAACATCTCAAGACATCAGTCAGGAAGTTGAGGCTTGGTCGCAAATGGGTCTTCCAAATGGACATTGACCCCAAGCATACTTCCAAAGTTGTAGCAAAATGGCTTAAGGACAACAAAGTCAAGGTATTGGAGAGGCCATCACAAAGCCCTGACCTTTTTCCTATAGAAAATGTGTGGGCAGAACTGAAAAAGCGTGTGCGAGCAAGGAGGCCTACAAACCTGACTGTTACACCAGCTCTGTCAGGAGGAATGGGCCAAAATTCACCCAACTTATTGTGGGACGCTTGTGGAAGGCTACCCAAAACGTTTGACCCAAGTTAAACAATTCAAAGGCAATGCTACCAAATACTAATTGAGTGTATAAAAATCATTCTCTCTACTATTATTCTGACATTTCACATTCTTAAAATAAAGTGGTGATCCTAACTGACCTAATACAGGTAATTCTTACTAGGATTAAATGTCAGGAATTGTGAAAAACTGAGTTTAAATGTATTTGGCTAAGGTTTATGTAAACTTACGACTTCAATTATATTTCTTTGTTAATCTCTCAACACAGAATAGCTGCATGTGCACACTTCCTCAAATCGTTTGTAAAAAAAATATCCTTTCTATTTTTTTTTCGCTATGTTCAATTGTATTCTTCATATTATAAAATAATATAAAATAACGCCACGACATTCTAAGCAAATCTTGTCTGCTAAATGAACTAGTGTAGCCCACAGCCATATGGCATAGCCAGATCAGGACCTAACATAAGGACAACTCAGAGTATGCTGTTCTGTTCTTCTGAAATAGACTACATTTTCTTCATATCGTGTTTCTTTAGACCTGTCTAAAATAAATAATGGATTTATTCTGAAGGTGTCGGCTACATTGCATGGATTTATTAGACTTTTTAAAATGTAGATTTTACAAAGGTCTGCATCAGTGGCTTGTAGTCAAGGGCTGCACACAGTCGGCCATGGGCTGAAAGGCAGATTGACATGAAAAGGCATAGAACCCCAGTGTTTACTTCAGATCAAAGCAGGGACTGTTGTATAACCCCAGTGTTTACTACAGATCAAAGCAGGGACTGTTGTATAACCCCAGTGTTTACTACAGATCAAAGCAGGGACTGTTGTATAACCCCAGTGTTTACTACAGATCAAAGCAGGGACTGTTGTATAACCCCAGTGTTTACTACAGATCAAAGCAGGGACTGTTGTATAACCCCAGTGTTTACTACAGATCAAAGCAGGGACTGTTGTATAACCCCAGTGTTTACTACAGATCAAAGCAGGGACTGTTGTATAACCCCAGTGTTTACTGCAGATCAAAGCAGGGACTGTTTTTATTTTCAATCAAGTCTGAATACCAAATAACACCCTATTCCCTAGGTAGTTCACTACACTGTAAATAAAGGATAGCTTCAATCACAGTGTTAAACATTTAGGGTTAAATTGACTCTACTGGGAGTTATCTTAACACTTAACAGAGTGATATGTTCCATGGCATTAGTGCTGATAACTGGAGTTGATTTGGACAGAGTACTTTTAACTCCGTTAAGAGTAACCAGTGACAGGGAGTTACATCCATGGAGTTATCCACAGATATGGGATGGGTCTCATTGTCATATTTCCCAGGATGCTCTGTTGCAGGTTCATTATTAAAATTGTTTGTTTCAATATCTGTATTTTCCCCCATGTACCATTGATTGTTTTTGATCTTACGCTACGCAAATATAAGAAACATCCTTTTTTTTTTTTAAACAAATACAATCTGTAAGTGGTTGGATTTATAGCAACCGTTAGTGAGATAGTTATACCAGCTTATGTGGTGTTGGTAGTCTTCATGTACTGCGTTTTCTTCCCTACACTGACAGGCATTCTAAATGAAAGTTGTGACTGATGTAAAAGTGTTGGATATCTTCCTGCAAGCTGACTTCCAACAGATGTTGGATATCACATTGCAAACCATCATAATGTGACACTTTTGGGAAATATTTAAATAAGTCTCTACACCCTTATAACTCAAAGGAAGTCAACTGAAAAGAGAAATGTACTATGCTATAGTTGTTTGTTAATTCAAAACAACACAGAAAAGTGTACAATGGCAAGGGTGTTGATGAGGGAAAAAAAGCGACACTGAAAAGAGTAAAATGGCAATTGGAGTTGCATTTAAGTTTTAACTCCAAAAATATCAACAGCATGACCACAGTGGTTTTAACACAAAATGGGGGTGGGACCATATCAACTTCCAAATGGTGTTACATTTGACCACTCAATAGGAGTTTTTTTACTGTGTACCTTTGACCACAGGCCATGGGAATGAGGTGCCATCTGAGATACTTTTGACCACAGGCCATGGGAATGGGGTGCCATATCGGAGATACCTTTGACCACAGGCTATGGGAATGGGGTGCCATATCTGAGATACCTTTGACCACAGGCCATGGGAATGGGGTGCCATCTGAGATACCTTTGACCACAGGCCATGGGAATGGGGTGCCATCTGAGACACCTTTGACCACAGGCCATGGGAATGGGGTGCCATATCTGAGATACCTTTGACCACAGGCCATGGGAATGGGGTGCCATCTGGAGACACCTTTGACCACAGGCCATGGGAATGGGGTGCCATCTGGAGATACCTTTGACCACAGGCCATGGGAATGGGGTGCCATCTGAGACACCTTTGACCACAGGCCATGGGAATGGGGTGCCATATCTGAGATACCTTTGACCACAGGCCATGGGAATGGGGTGCCATCTGGAGACACCTTTGACCACAGGCCATGGGAATGGGGTGCCATCTGGAGATACCTTTGACCACAGGCCATGGGAATGGGGTGCCATCTGGGACACCTTTGACCACAGGCCATGGGAATGGGGTGCCATCTGGAGATACCTTTGACCACAGGCCATGTGAATGGGGTGCCATCTGGGACACCTTTGACCACAGGCCATGGAAATGGGGTGCCATCTGGGACACCTTTGACCACAGACCATGGAAATGGGGTGCTATCTGGGACACCTTTGATCACAGGCCATGGAAATGGGGTGCCATCTGGGACACCTTTGACCACAGGCCATGGGAATGGGGTGCCATCTGGAGACACCTTTGGAGATAGCATCCTGTTATGACATCATAAAGGGGAACTATGATATAATTGATCTGTCTGATGCTGATATTGGTGGTTAACACAGGGTTAAAGGAGGAGTGTAGCTATACGGGGCCAGTGAGTTAATATCAACAGTATTAATCATAATCTGAATAATCAGTTGTGAGATGATTTCCAGACAATCACAAGATGAAGATACAATGGAACTGGAAAATGAACAGGGGTTTGTCTGCCCTAAATGCATCACCATCCAGCATCGTATGAGGAACAGATCCTCTGGCTGTTAGCTTGGCTCAGAGAAAAGTCCCAACAACATCAAACTGTTTTAGAGACTGACAGACAGGGTCTGGTAGTGCTCCAGTCCCAGCAACATCAAACTGTTTTAGAGACTGACAGACAGGGTCTGGTAGTGCTCCAGTCCTCCCTGTCAGAATAACCAACAGAGGACTTGGAACCCATATCAACTCCTGTAGAAATGGCACTATGGTTATTGTGAGTAACCTAAGTTATGTTCCTTTAACTCCACCTTCTAGTGAGTTTATACAAAATGTCATCTCCTACCATTCTCATAGATTGGAGACTGAACATGTGGTTAACGTTAATAAATTGTTTGTTATTCCATTGGTTACCTCGATGCAGATGACCCAGGGGCAGATTGGCCCACACTCATTGAATACGGGGCTTTTAAAATTTAGAGCAATCACAAGTAAATCCTTTCTCCTGAATGACCTCATTACTAAGCACAAAGTTGATTGCATGTTTCTCATTGAAACATGGCTGTCTTCAGACTGTAGTGCCGCTCTTACTGAAGCCCCCCCCCCTCAGTTTTTAGCAATTTTCGGCCAATCTCCAACCTTCAATTCTTAAGAAAAATTCTGGATGTATTGGTGTTCAAACAGCTAAAAAAAAAATGTTTATGTACCAACTGTATTTTGGAGAAAAATACCAATCGGGTTTTCATGCCCACCACAGCAGAGAGACAGTCTTAGTTAAAGTGGTAAATGATCCTAGAGCCAACACAGAGACAGTCTTAGTTAAAGTTGTAAATGGTCCTAGAGCCAACACAGAGACAGTCTTAGTTAAAGTTGTAAATGGTCCTAGAGCCAACACAGAGACAGCCTTAGTTGAAGTGGTAAATGATCCTAGAGCCAACACAGAGACAGTCTTAGTTAAAGTGGTAAATGATCCTAGAGCCAACACAGAGACAGTCTTAGTTAAAGTGGTAAATGATCCTAGAGCCAACACAGAGACAGTCTTAGTTAAAGTGGTAAATGATCCTAGAGCCAACACAGAGACAGCCTTAGTTAAAGTGGTAAATGATCCTAGAGCCAACACAGAGACAGTCTTAGTTAAAGTGGTAAATGGTACTAGAGCCAACACAGAGACAGTCTTAGTGGTAAATGATCCTAGAGTCAACACAGAGACAGTCTTAGTTAAAGTGGTAAATGATCCTAGAGCCAACACAGAGACAGTCTTAGTTAAAGTGGTAAATGATCCTAGAGCCAACACAGAGACAGCCTTAGTTAAAGTGGTAAATTATCCTAGAGCCAACACCGAGACAGTGTTGCATCACTGCCGTACCAGGCAGTGATGCAACTAGTCAGGATGCTCTCGATGTTGCAGCTGTAGAACCTTTTGATGATCTGAGGACCCATGCCAAATCTTTTTAGTTTCCTGAGGGGGAATAGGCTTTATCATGCCCTCTTCACGACTGTGTTGGTGTGATTGGACCATTCTAGTTTGTTGGTGATGTGGACAACAAGGAACTTAAAGCTCTCAACCTGCTCCACTACAGCCCCGTCGATGAGAATGGGGGCGTGCTCGGTCCTCCCTTTTCTGTAGTCCACAATCATCTCCTTAGTCTTGGTAAGGTCGAGGGATAGGTTGATATTCTGGCACCAACCGGCCAGGTCTCTGACCTCCTCCCTATTGGCTGTCTCGTCGTTGTCGGTGATCAGGCCTACCACTGTTGTGTCGTCTGCAAACTTAATGATGGTGTTGGAGTCGTGCCTGGCCATGCAGTTGTGGGTGAACAGGGAGTACAGGAGGGGACTGAGTACGCATCCCTAAGGGGCTCCAGTGTTGAGGATCAGCGTGGCAGATGTGTTGCTACCTACCCTCACCACCTGGGGGCGGCCCATCAGGAAGTCCAGGATCCAGTTGCAGAGGCCTCCCTCTGTTTAGTCGCAGGGTCCTTAGCTTAGTGATGAGCTTTGAGGACACTATTGTGTTGAATGCTGAGCTGTAGTCAATGAATAGCATTCTCACATAGGTGTTCCTTTTGTCTAGGTGGGAAAGGACAGTGTGGAGTGCAATAGAGATTGCATCATCTGTGGATCTGTTTGGTCGGTATGCAAATTGGAGTGGGTCTAAGGGTTTCTGGGATAATGGTGTTGATGTGAGCCATGACCAGCCTTTCAAAGCACATGAATGCTATGCGTCTGTAGTCATTTAGGCAGGTTGCCTTTGTGTTCTTGGGCACAAGAAACATTTTGGTATTACAGACTCAGTCAGGGACAGGTTGAAAATGTCAGTGAAGACACCTGCCAGTTGGTCAGCGCATGCCCGGATCACGTCCTGGTGATCTGTCTGGCCCCGCAGCCTTGTGAATATTGACCTGTTTAAACTAGGGCTAGGGGGCAGTATTGACACGGCTGGATAAAAAACGTACCCGATTTAATCTGGTTACCACTCCTACCCAGTAACTAGAATATGCATATACTTATTACATATGGATAGAAAACACCCTAAAGTTTCTAAAACTGTTTGAATGGTGTCTGTGAGTATAACAGAACTCAAATGGCAGGTCAAAACCTGAGAGATTCCTTTACAGGAAGTGGCCTGTCTGACCATTTCTGGAACTTCTTTGCCATCTCTATCTTTTACTAAGGATCTCTGCTCTAACGTGACACTTCCTACGTCGTCCATAGGCGCTCAGAGCCCGGGAAAAACCTGAATGTCGTCATCCCAGCCCCAGGCTGAAACACATTATCGCCTTTCTCAAGTGGCCGATCAAGGGACTCTGGGCTTAGGCGCGTGACCTGACCGCCCCCGTCTTTGTGATTTTTTCCTCTGTTTGCCGAAAAGGAGATTCCCGGTCGGAATATTATCGCTTTTCTACGAGAAAAATGGCATAAAAATTGATGTTAAACAGCGGTTGACATGCTTCGAAGTACGGTAATGGAATATTTAGAATTTTTTTGTCACGAATTGCGCCATATGCACGACCCTTCTTTACCATTTCGGATAGTGTCTGGAACGCACAAACAAAACGCCGCTATTCGGATATAACGATGGATTATTTTGGACCAAACCAACATTTGTTATTGAAGTAGCAGTCCTGGGAGTGCATTCTGACGAAGACAACAAAAGGTAATCAAACTTTTATAATAGTAAATATGATTATGGTGAGTGCTAAACTTGCCGGGTGTCTAAATAGCTAGCCCGTGATGCCTGGGCTATGTACTTAGAATATTGCAAAATGTGCTTTCATCAAAAAGCTATAATTCTTAAAATAATTGTTATGCTTTTTGTGAACGTTTATTGTGAGTAATTAAGTAAAATGTTAGCGAATTCCCCGGAAGTTTGCGGGGGGTATGCTAGTTCTGAACGTCACATGCTAATGTAAAAAGCTGGTTTTTGATATAAATATGAACTTGATTGAACAAGACATGCATGTATTGTATAACATAATGTCCTAGGGTTGTCATCTGATGAAGATCATCAAAGGTTAGTGTTGCATTTAGCTGTCTTCTGGGTTTTTGTGACATTATATGCTAGCTTGAAAAATGGGTGTCTGATTATTTCTGGCTTGGTACTCTGCTGACAAATCTAATGTTTTGCTTTCGTTGTAAAGCCTTTTTGAAATCGGACAGTGTGGTTTGATTAACCACGTAACAGCCACTTGCAGCCTGTGGCGCGATTTTCAAAACCTTAAAAATCCTATTACTTCAATTTCTCAAACATATGACTATTTTACAGCTATTTAAAGACAAGACTCTCGTTAATCTAACCACACTGTCCGATTTCAAAAAGGCTTTACAACGAAAGCAAAACATTAGATTATGTCAGCAGAGTACCAAGCCAGAAATAATCAGACACCCATTTTTCAAGCCAGCATATAATGTCACCAAAACCCAGAAGACAGCTAAATGCAGCACTCACCTTTGATGATCTTCATCAGATGACAACCCTAGGACATTATGTTATACAATACATGCATGTTTTGTTCAATCAAGTTCATATTTATATCAACAACCAGCTTTTTACATTAGCATGTGACGTTCAGAACTAGCATACCCCCCGCAAACTTCCGGGGAATTCGCTAACCTTTTACTAAATTACTCACGATAAACGTTCACAAAAAGCATAACAATTATTTTAAGAATTATAGATACAGACCTCCTCTATGCACTCGATATGTCCGATTTTAAAATAGCTTTTTGGTGAAAGCACATTTTGCAATATTCTAAGTACATAGCCCAGGCATCACGGGCTCGCTATTTAGACACCCGACAAGTTTAGCACTCACCATAATCATATTTACTATTATAAAAGTTTGATTACCTTTTGTTGTCTTCGTCAGAATGCACACCCAGGACTGCTACTTCAATAACAAATGTTGGTTTGGTCCAAAATAATCCATCGTTATATCCGAATAGCGGCGTTTTGTTCTTGCGTTCCAGACACTATCCGAAATGGTAAAGAAGTGGCGCAATTCGTGACAATAAAATTCTAAATATTCCATTACCGTACTTCGAAGCATGTCAACCGCTGTTTAAAATCAATTTTTACGCCATTTTTCTCGTAGAAAAGCGATAATATTCCGACAGGGAATCTCCTTTTCGGCAAACAGAGGAAAAAATCACAAAGGCGGGGGCGGTCGGGTCACGCGCATAAGCCCAGAGTCCCTTGATCGGCCACTTGAGAAAGGCGATAATGTGTTTCAGCCTGGGGCTGGAATGACGACATTCTGTTTTTTCCCGGGCTCTGAGCGCCTATGGACGACGCGGGAAGTGTCACGTTAGAGCAGAGATCCTTAGTAAAAGATAGAGATGGAAAAGAAGTTCAAGAAATGGTCAGACAGGCCACTTCCTGTAAAGGAATCTCTCAGGTTTTGACCTGCCATTTGAGTTCTGTTATACTCACAGACACCATTCAAACAGTTTTAGAAACTTTAGGGTGTTTTCTATCCATATGTAATAAGTATATGCATATTCTAGTTACTGGGTAGGAGTGGTAACCAGATTAAATCGGGTATGTTTTTTATCCAGCCGTGTCAATACTGCCCCCTAGCCCTAACAGGTTAACGAGAGTCTTGTCTTTAAATAGCTGTAAAATAGTCATATGTTTGAGAAATTGAAGTAATAGGATTTTTAAGGTTTTGAAAATCGCGCCACAGGCTTCAAGTGGCTGTTACGTAGGTGGGACGAATTCGTCCCGCCCAGCCCATAGAGGTTAAAGGTCTTACTCACATTGGCTACGGAGAGCGTGATCACACAATCGTCCGGAACAGCTGATGCTGTCATGCATGCCTCAGTGTTGCTTGCCTCGAAGTGAGCATAGAAGTGATTTAGCTCATCTGGTAGGCTCGTGTCACTGGGCAGCTCGCGGCTGTGCTTCCCTTTGTAGTCTGTAATAGTTTGCAAGCCCTGCCACATAAGACGAGCGTCGGAGCCGGTGTAGTACGATTCAATCTTAGTCTGTTCGAGTTCTACATTATATTAGGACTTATTAAACCGGTCGAGAGTTTTTTGTCACCCTTGGTGAACATAACTCAAGAGAAAATACATGTCACATGTGGCGGTCCACAAGGTTTTGGGTACGGTACTTTTCAGTTTATATATGTTACCCCTTTGCAGCGTTATCAGAAAGCACAGTATTGATTTTCACTACTACACAGACGATACGCAACTTTACATTTCTGGATTTTAGCTCCACGGATAAATTAGACTGTTAGTGATTTAAATGCTTTAATGGCTCACAACTTCCTCCAGGAAAATCAAGACCGAGGTACTTATTGTTGGAGCCAAAGCACAGAGCGAGAACCTGGCTGCACATTTTAATTAATTCACGAGCAATAAAAATAAAACACCAGGTAAAAAAAACCTAGGTGTTATTTTAGAATCAATTTCAAAATCACACATTAGGAATGTGACCAAATAGATTTTAATTACCTGAGGAACATTGCCAAGGTGCAGCCATTTCTTTCTCAGGCCAAATACAGAGAGAGTCCATGCTTTTATTACAAGCAGGCTTGACTACTGTAATGCTCTCCTGTCTGGTCCACCCAAGAAAGCCATTGATCAACTGTAAAACATACAGAATGCTGAAGCACGGCTACTGAGCAAGACTAGATGGAGAGCACACATTACACCGGTTTTAAGGTCTCTGCACCGGCTGCCTGAGAAGTTTATAACTAATGTTAACATTATTATATTGGGCCTCCCGAGTGGCGGAGTGGTCTAAGGCACTACAGTGCTTGAGGCGTCACTACAGATCTGGGTTCAATGCCAAGCTGTGTCGCAGCCGGCCGTGACCGGGAGACCCATGAGGCAATGCACAATAAGCCCAGCATTGTCCGGGTTAGGGGAATGTTTAGCCGTCCGGGATGTCCTTGTCCCATTGCGCTCTAGTGACTCCTGTGGTGGGCCGTGTGCATGCACAGTGACACTGTCGCCAGTTGTACGGTGTTTCCTCCGACACATTGGTGCGGCTGGCTTCCAGATTAAGTGAGCCGTGTGTTATAGAAGCAGTGTGGCTTGGCAGGGTCGTGTTTCGGAGGACAAGTGGCTCTCTAATCAGGAAGCGAAGGAGAGCACAGAGTTCATGAATCGAATCAGTCTCTTGGTGCAACAAATGTTGAGGATAGGTATGAAGAATTTGAATCAGAAGTTGTTGATAACCCTGCATTTGTTAATCAATTGTTTTGTGAGATCAGTGAGGATGGTCAGGTCTACAATTAAGATATTAAACCAGATTCTTTTTCTACATCAAGAAGATGAAGCTGAGATTAAAGTAGAGATTGTCTCAAACACGTACTCAGACTGCAATGAAGCCCTTCTCCTGAGTCCGTACGGGAGTTGCAGTGATGGGACAAGACTGTAACTAACAAATTGACTATCACGAAATTGGGGAGAAAAAATAAATATTCTATTGGTTTTTAAATCGATCCACGATTGTGCACCCCAATACATGTCAGACATGCTTTTAAGTTATGTACCCAGTAAGTCCCTCAGGTCCTCTGGCACTGGCCTTTTAACTATCCCAAAGCCTAGGACCCAAGAGGCATGGAGAGGCATCCTTTAGTTATTATGCCTCCAGCCTGCCAGAGAACCTGATGGGGACCAAGAGGCATGGAGAGACAGCCTTTAGTTATTATGCCCCAGCTTGCCAGGGAACCTGAGCGGGGCCAAGAGGCATGGAGAGACAGCCTTTAGTTACTATGCCCCCAGCCTGCCAGAGAACCTGAGGGGGACCAAGAGGCATGGAGAGACAGCCTTTAGTTACTATGCCCCCAGCCTCTGGAATAGCCTGCCAGAGAACCTGAGAGGGACCAAGAGGCATGGAGAGATAGCCTTTAGTTACTACGCCCCCAGCCTCTGGAATAGAGAACCTGAGGGGGACTGAAACTGAGGACATATTTAAAAGAGATCTTAAAACACATGTTTTTAGCTTTGCTTTTCGTCAACGTGCATTTTAGTCATTCATTTGATGCTGGCCTTGTGGTAAATATTTCAGCTTTTATAATCATAGTTGACTTTACCACACAGTGCTGGTCACTGAAGAATCATTCACCCAATCTGTTCCCAGCAGATGTATCCATAGACAATAGCTGGGTAAAGCACAGTTTATTATAGTATAGTTTAGTAATAAGCAGAAAACCATCCTATTGGCCAGTCAGCACGTCTCCACACACTCAGAAAACCATCCTATTGGCCAGTTAGCACTTCTCCACACACTCAGAAAACCATCCTATTGGCCAGTCAGCACGTCTCCACACACTCAGAAAACCATCCTATTGGCCAGTCAGCACGTCTCCACACACTCATAAAACCATCCTATTGGCCAGTCAGCACGTCTCCACACACTCCGAAAACCATCCTATTGGCCAGTCAGCACGTCTCCACACACTCAGAAAACCATCCAACTGGTAGAGAAACCTCGTCTGAAACACAAGGCAAGCATCTTTTCACTCTGTAGTTTAATTAAACGAGACGGTGGTAGGCTTATCCTGGACAGACGACTGACTATTGAGTACAGAGTACACAGTACCTCTACACAGCCCTGGATATCCCCTCACAGCAGACCACATAACACTCCACTAATCTCACTCATTAACTACTGAATGCCAGGAGGTCAGGTGAGGTCATCGTTGCTCCGTTTTGGTATTATATTGAGAGAGAGAGAGAGAGAGAGGGAGAGAGACAGAGACAGAGACAGAGACAGAGACAGAGAGAGGAGAGAGAGACAGAGACAGAGAGAGAGAGAGAGAGAGAGAGAGAGAGACTGTGAGGGTGGGAAGTGAGAGGAACGAGGGAAAAGGATGAATGCAGAATAATCTAACAGCAGCAGGAGACTCAAATCCATCCACTATCATTTTCAAAAACCCACCAGACAAAGCTACCCAGAGATATATTCTTGCATGCGTCTCTCTCTCTCTCTCTCTCTCTCTCTCTCTCTCCTCTCTCTCTCTCTCTCTCTCATCTCATCTCTTCCTCTGTATCTCTCTTCCCCTCTCTCTCTATAGTGGACCTCTTTAGTGGAATAATCAACAGTCTGGCATGATAAAATGGTTACCAGGAGGCTGAGGTTACAAAGAGGATGGTGACAGAATAACAAGTATTTTATTTGGGGGGTTAATTTGTTTATAGTTAATTTGTGAAAAACTACTTGTGCATTAGATATAATAACACAGAAAACCCCTTTGAGTTATCTGTTATCTGATATTTGTTATCTGTTATCTGATATGTGTTATCTGATATTTGTTATCTGATATCTGATACAGTTCTAGTGGAAGTTTACGTAAACCTTAGCCAAATACATTTAAACTCAGTTTTTCACAATTCCTGACATTTAATCCGAGTAAGAATTCCCTGTCTTAGGTCAGTTAGGATCACCACTTTATTTTAAGAATGTGAAATGTCAGAATAATAGTAGAGAGAATGATTTATTTCAGCTTTTATTTCTTTCATCACATTCCCAGTGGGTCAGAAGTTTACATACACTCAATTAGTATTTGGTAGCATCGCCTTTAAATTGTTTAACTTGGGTCAAACGTTTTGGGTAGCCCTCCACAAGCTTCCCACAATAAGTTGGGTGAATTTTGGCCCATTCCTCCTGACAGAGTTGGTGTAACTGAGTCAGGTTTGTAGGCCTCCTTGCTCGCACACGCTTTTTCAGTTCTGCCCAGAAATGTTCTATAGGATTGAGGTCAGGGCTTTGTGATGGCCACTCCAATACCTTGACATTGTTGTCCTTAAGCCATTTATCCACAACTTTGGAAGTATGCTTGGGGTCATTGTCCATTTGGAAGACCTATTTGCGACCAAGTTTTGACTTCCTGACTGATGTTTTCAGATGTTGCTTCAATATATCCACCTAATTTTCCTTTCTCATTATGCCATCTATTTTGTGAAGTGCACCAGTCCCTCCTGCAGCAAAGCACCCCCACAACATGATGCTGCCAGCCCCGTGCTTCACGGTTGGGATGGTGTTCTTTGGCTTGCAAACCTCCCCCTTTTTCCTCCAAATATAACGATGGTCATTATGGCCAAATAGTTATATTTTTGTTTCATCAGACCAGAGGACATTTCTCCAAAAAGTACGATCTTTGTCCCCATGTGCAGTTGCAAACTGTAGTCTGGCTTCTTCCTTGCTGAGCGGCCTTTCAGGTTATGTCGATATAGGCCTCGTTTTACTGTGAATTTCAATACTTTAGTACCTGTTTCCTCCAGCATCTTCACAAGGTCCATTTGCTGTTGTTCTGGGATTGATTTGCACTTTTTGCACCAAAGTACATTAATCTCTAGGAGACAGAACAAGTCTCCTTCCTGAGCAGTATGACGGCTGCGTGGTCACATGGTGTTTATACTTGCGTACTATTGTTTGTACAGATGGATGGTACCTTCAGGTGTTTGGAAATTTCTCCCAAGTATGAACCAGACTTGTGGAGGTCTACAAAAAAAAAATCTGAGATCTTGGCTAATTTATTATTATTTGTACAGATGAACGGGGTACCTTCAGGCTTGTGGAGGTCTACTGATTTCTTGGCTGATTTCTTTTGATTTTCCCATGAGCAAAGACTTAGTTTGAAGGTAGGTCTTGAAATACATCCACAGGTACACCTCCATTTGAGTGAAATGATGTCAATTAGCCTATCAGAAGCTTCTAAAGCCATGCCATCATTTTCTGGAATTTTCCAAGCTGTTTAAAGGCACAGTCAACGTAGTGTATGTAAACTTCTGACCCACTGGAATTGTGATACAGTGAATTGTAAGTGAAATATTCTGTCTGTAAACAATTGTTGGAAAAATGACTTGTGTCATGCACAAAGTAGATGTCCTACCCGACTTGTCAAAACAAGACATTTTGTTGTTTGTTAATAAGACATTTGTGGAATGGTTGAAAAACGAGTTTTAATGACTCCAACCTAAGTGTATGTAAACTTCTGACTTCAACTGTATTTGTTATCTGTCTTGTTTTCATGATTCAGCCAATTTGACAGATAAGTGGTTAAAACATCATCATTTTGATTGTGTATGAGAACATGATATAGACCAGTGGTATTTAACTCTACTTAGTCCAGAGCCTGCTGGTTTTCTGTTCTACCTGATAATGAATTGGTGTCCCAGGTCTAAATGCAGTGGAACTGCTTGGAGGTCCAGAGTTGAGTTTGAAGGATATAGAAAACACAGTCCCAACAAGCTAACAAACATCTTGAGGGACCTGGCTGACAATACAGAACAGCCTCTCTGTGAAAAACTGTTGTGTTTACACTAAGTGTACAAAACATTAGGAATACTTTCCTAATATTGAGTTGCACCCCCTTTTGCTCTCATAACAGCCTCAATTTGTCGGGGCACGGACTCTACAAGGTGTCAAAAGTGTTCCACAGCGACGCTGGCCCATGTTGACCACAATGCTTCCCACAGTTGTGTCAAATTGGCTGGATGTCTTTTGGGTGGTGGACCATTCTTGATACACACAGGAAACTGTTGAGCGTGAAAAACCCAGCAGCGTTGCAGTTCTTGCAGTTCACACTCAAACCAGTGCGCCTGGCACCTACTACCATACCCTGTTCAAAAGGCACTTAACTCTTTTGTCTTGCCCATTCACCCTCTGAATGGTACACATACACAATCCATGTCTCAATTGTCTCAAGCCTTAAAAAAATCCTTCTTTAACCAGTCTCCTCCCCTCCATCTACACTGATTGAAGTGGATTTAACAAGGGACATCAATAAGGGATCATAGCTTTCACCTGGATTCAACTGGTCAGTCTATGTCATGGAAAGAGCAGGTGTTCTTAATGTTTTGTCCCTTCAGTGAATAGATAATTTAGGACCTGTGTTTCAGGCTATATTTCATTGAGGCCTAAACAGTACCCTATTCCCTATACACTGAGTGGACAAAACATTAAGAACACACTACATAATTTACGCACTATAATACACTACTTTTGACAAGGACCATAGCACTATGTAGGGATTAGGAAATAGGGTTGTTTTATTTTACCAGGTAAGTTGACTCAGAACACATTCTCATTTACAGCACTGACCTGGGGAATATTTACAGGGAATATTGGTCCTGTGTGGCTCAGTTGGTAGAGCATGGTGTTTGCAACGCCAGGGTTGTGTGCTCGATTCCCACGGGGGACCAGTATGAAAAAATGTATGTATGAAATGTATGCATTCACTACTGTAAGTCGCTCTGGATAAGAGTGAAAAGACAAAAAAAAAATTATAGGGAACACTTAAACAACACAATGTAACTCCAAGTCAATCACACTTCTGTGAAATCAAACTGTCCACTTCGGAAGCAACACTGATTGACAATAAATTTCACATGCTGTTGTGCAAATGGAATAGACAACAGGTGGAAATTATAGGCAATAAGCAAGACACCCCCAATAAAGGAGTGGTTCTGCAGGTGGAGACCACAGACCACTTCTCAGTTCCTATGCTTCCTGGCTGATGTTTTGGTCACTTTTGAATGCTGGCGGTGCTTTCAGTCTAGTGGTAGCATGAGACGGAGTCTACAACCCACACAAGTGGCTCAGGTAGTGCAGCTCATCCAGGATGGCACATCAATGTGAGCTGTGGCAAGAAGGTTTGCTGTGTCTGTCAGCGTAGTGTCCAGAGCATTGAGGCGCTACCAGGAGACAGGCCAGTACATCAGGAGACGTGGAGGAGGCCGTAGGAGGGCAACAACCCAGCAGCAGGACCGCTACCTCCGCCTTTCTGCAAGGAGGAGCAGGAGGAGCACTGCCAGAGCCCTGCAAAATGACCTCCAGCAGGCCACAAATGTGCATGTGTCTGCTCAAACGGTCAGAAACAGACTCCATGAGGGTGGTATGAGGGCCCGACGTCCACAGGTGGGGGTTGTGCTTACAGCCCAACACCGTGCAGGACGTTTGGCATTTGCCAGAGAACACCAAGATTGGCAAATTCGCCACTGGCGCCCTGTGCTCTTCACAGATGAAAGCAGGTTCACACTGAGCACATGTGACAGACGTGACAGAGTCTGGAGACGCCGTGGAGAACGTTCTGCTGCCTGCAACATCCTCCAGCATGACCGGTTTGGCGGTGGGTCAGTCATGGTGTGGGGTGGCATTTCTTTGGGGGGGCCGCACATCCCTCCATGTGCTCGCCAGAGGTAGCCTGACTGCCATTAGGTACCGAGATGAGATCCTCAGACCCCTTGTGAGACCATATGCTGGTGCGGTTGGCCCTGGGTTCCTCCTAATGCAAGACAATGCTAGACCTCATGTGGCTGGAGCGTGTCAGCAGTTCCTGCAAGAGGAAGGCATTGATGCTATGGACTGGCCCGCCCATTCCCCAGACCTGAATCCAATTGAGCACATCTGGGACATCATATCTCGCTCCATCCACCAACGCCACGTTGCACCACAGACTGTCCAGGAGTTGGCGGATGCTTTAGTCCAGGTCTGGGAGGAGATCCCTCAGGAGACCATCCACCACCTCATCAGGAGCATGCCCAGGCATTGTAGGGAGGTCATACAGGCACGTGGAGGCCACACACACTACTGAGCCTCATTTTGACTTGTTTTAAGGACATTACATCAAAGTTGGATCAGCCTGTAGTGTGGTTTTACACTTTCATTTTGAGTGTGACTCCAAATCCAGACCTCCATGGGTTGATAAATTGGATTTCCATTGATTATTTTTGTGTGATTTTGTTGTCAGCACATTCAACTATGTAAAAAAAAAGTATTTAATAAGATTATTACTTTCATTCAGATCTAGGATGTGTTGTTTAAGTGTTCCCTTTATTTTTTTGAGCAGTGTAGTTACAGGGGTGGGTTTGGGACACAGCCTATATTTCATGGAGACTACAGGAGAGAAGGATGAAATAAAATACAGGAGGGAGGAATTAAATAAAATCCAGGAGAGAGGAATGAAATAAAATACAGGAGAGAGGAATAAAATAAATTACAGGACAGAGGCATGAAATAAAATACAGGAGAGAGCGATGAAATAAAATACAGGAGAGAGGCATAAAATACAGGGCAGAGGCATGAAACAAAATACATTAGAGAGGCATAAAATACAGGAGAGAGGAATAAAATAAAATACAGGAGAGAGAAATAAAATACAGGAGAGAGGCATGAAATAAAATACAGGAGAGAGAAATAAAATACAGGAGAGAGGCATGAAATACAGGAGAGAGGAATAAAATAAAATACAGTAGAGAGAAATAAAATACAGGAGAAAGGCATGAAATACAGGAGAGAGGAATAAAATAAAATACAGTAGAGAGAAATAAAATACAGGAGAGAGGCATGAAATAAAATACAGGAGAGAGGGATGAAATAAAATACAGGAGAGAGAAATAAAATACAGGAGAGAGGCATGAAATAAAATACAGGAGAGAGGGATGAAATAAAATACAGGAGAGAGAAATAAAATACAGGATAGAGGCATGAGATATAATACAGGAGAGAGAAATGAAATAAAATACAGGAGGGAGAAATAAAATACAGGAGAGAGGCATGAAATACAGGAGAGAGGAATAAAATAAAATGCAGTAGAGAGAAATAAAATACAGGAGAGAGGCATGAAATGAAATACAGGAGAGAGGGATGAAATAAAATACAGGAGAGAGGAATGAAATAAAATACAGGAGAGAGGAATGAAATATAATACAGGAGAGAGGAATTAATATATTCTATTGTGTAGAATGTAATTGTCACATTCAGTGTGAGGGTTATATTAACCATATTTCTCTGACTAACCTGTACCCTGACTGTATATGCCCTTGTTATTATTATTATTTATTTTATTGTGTTACTTTTTATAATTTTTTACTTTAGTTTATTTGGTAAATATTTTCTTAACTCTTTTTTGAAATGCATTGTTGGATAAGGGCTTGTAAGTAAGCATTTAGCTTCCCTGTGGCTCAGTTGGTAGAGCATGGTGTTTGCAACGCCAGCATGGTGTGCGCAATGCCAGGGTTGTGGGTTCGATTCCCACAGGGGGCCAGTTAAAAAAAAAAAAAAAAATGTATGTATTCACTACTGTAAGTCGCTCTGGATAAGAGCGTCTGCTAAATGACTAAAATGTAAATGTAAAAAATGTCACGGTAAGGTCTACACTTCTTTTATTCGGCACATGTGACAAATAAAGTTTGATTTGATTTAAGAACTGCAGGGGTTTTAGTAGCCATTTTTCCCTGACCGTAATATTTCGGGATTTTGGCAATGAAGCTGTTTATCTATTTCCCCAGAGTCAGACGAACTGATGGATCCAAGTTTGTATGCAGAATGAAGGAAGTAGGAGGTAATTTTGCTAGCCAATGCTAACTAGCATTAGCACAATAACTGGAAGTATATGGTATCTACTAGCATGATAGCAGTTACCATAGACTTCCAGTCATTGCGCTAATACCCGTGAGCAACATTCTTCAAAATGCACGCAGAAACGTAAATTTTTTTTCTCCACGAGTTCATCTGATTCTACAGAAGTAGATAAAAGGGCTTGACTGTCAGAATCCTAAAGTATCCCTTTAAGAACGGCAGGGTTTTAATAGCCATATTTTCCTGACCTTAAGAACTGAAGCCCTATTGATCTTGTGGGGACGGGGGACGGGGGGACGATTGGCTGGCAATGGGATGATTGATGCCTTAGGGAGTGGAGGCTCAGGAACAGGCATTTCTTTCATTTATTAACGTGGAAGAGGGATAGGGAGGGAGAGGACAAGTAGTAAACAGCATAGGAAGCGAGAGAGAGGGAGAGACAGAGAGAGAGACAGGACAAGCAGTAAACAGCATAGGAAGCGAGAGAGAGGGAGAGACAGAGAGAGAGACAGGACAAGTAGTAAACAGCATAGGAAGCAAGAGAGGAGAGAGAGAGAGAGAGAGAGAGAGGTAGTCAACAGTATAGGGAAAGAGAGAGAGAGGAGAGAGAGAGAGAGAGAGAGAGGTAGTAAACATTATAGGGAAAGAGAGAGACAGAGAGAGAGAGAGAGAGAGAGAGAGGGAGAGGACATGTAGTAAACAGTATAGGGTGAGAGAGAGAGAGAGAGAGAGAGAGAGAGAGTAGTAAACAGTATATATAGAGAGAGAGAAGGTAGTAAACAGTATAGAGAGAGAGAGAGAGAGAGAGAGAGAGAAAAGGTAGTAAACAGTATAGAGAGAGAGGGAGAGAGAGAGAGAGAAGGTAGTAAACAGTATAGAGAGAGAGGGAGAGAGAGAGAGAGAGAGAGAGAGAGAGAGAAGGTAGTAAACAGTATAGAGAGAGAGAGAGAGAGGAGGTAGTAAACAGTATAGAGAGAGAGGGAGAGAGTGAGAGCAGGTAGTAAACAGTATAGAGAGAGAGGGAGAGATGGGTAAACTTTTTCAGAAGGACATATACAGGTATTACCCTCCACAACATAACTTTCACTCCAAATCGAAAACCTACAACCTGATTTTTTTACTAAATTACCTAGAAGGATTCCTAATACCAAAGATTCTTATTCCCAAGGACTATACAGCAAATGCTCTGGCAAACCAACGACCAGCAAAATAAGCACAACAGAAACCGGCAAATACCCATTCAACCTGGGACTGAGTGAGTAATGTTTAGTCTGAAGCTACTTTTAAAAGCCAAGAAGGAAAAGACATTACAATGATCTATTTTACTTTAGAAAGACTGAATGCTAAGTTAAGACTACCAAACCTGCTAGCACAGAACAGATTCCTCTGCAACTGAGGGGTGAAGTGAAGTGAAGCCCAACAATAGCAGGATAGTGTCACAGCCTCCCCCACCCAAATGCACAGGCCTTTGAGGCCCCCTGCTCCATGGCTTCCCACTGTCCAGAGGCCTTTGAGGGCCCCTGCTCCATGGCTTCCCATTGTCCAGAGGCCTTTGAGGGCCCCTGCTCCATGGCTTCCCATTGTCCAGAGGCCATTGATGCCCCCTGCTCCATGGCTTCCCACTGTCCAGAGGACTTTGAAGGCCCCTGCTCCATGGCTTCCCAATGTCCAGAGGCATTTGAGGCCCCCTGCTCCACAGCTTCCCCCTGTGCAGAGGTCATCACAATACAGTAACCCTTGGATGTTAAAAATGAGAAAACACGGAAAGAGTACAAACATAATCTCCTTGTGGACAATCCAGAGACACTTTTTGCTGACTGCTATGGCATGGCTATATTAACACGGTAACCCTCTGTTAGCGATGGTTGGAAACTCAGGATACTAGACAACGAGGACTGTGAGTCAGCCAATGTCAACCTGTACAAGTCTGGAACAGTATTGGTACAGGGCAACCCCAAACAGTTTCAGCTGAACTTCCACAGAATCAAAGAGGGAGTGCAGCAAGAGAATCTGTCTCTTGATGAAGATGATGGAACGATGATGTCCCATTAGACACCTGGCGCGCGAGTTCATGTTGGGTACCCTCGTTCCAATACGTTATAAAAGAGTATGCATTCGTCCACCTTGAATATTATTCATGTTCTGGTTAAAAAAGGCCCTAATGATTTATGCTATACAACGTTTGACATGTTTGAACGAACGTAAATATATTTTTTCCCCTCGTTCATGACGAGAAGTCCGGCTGGCTTAGATCATGTGCTAACAAGACGGAGATTTTTGGACATAAATGATGAGCTTTTTTGAACAAAACTACATTCGTTATGGACCTGTGATACCTGGAAGTGACATCTGATGAAGAGAATCAAAGGTAATGGATTATTTACATAGTATTTTCGATTTTAGATCTCCCCAACATGACGTCTAGTCTGTATCGCAACGCGTATTTTTCTGGGCGCAGTGCTCAGATTATTGCAAAGTGTGATTTCCTAGTAAGGTTATTTTTAAATCTGGCAAGTTGATTGCGTTCAAGAGATGTAAATCTATAATTCTTTAAATGACAATATAATATTTTACCAATGTTTTCTAATTTTAATTATTTAATTTGTGACGCTGACTTGACTGCCGGTTATTGGAGGGAAACGATTTCCTCAACATCAATGCCATAGTAAAACGCTGTTTTTGGATATAAATATTAACTTGATAGAACTAAAAATGCATGCATTGTCTAACATAATGTCCTAGGAGTGTCATCTGATGGAGATTGTAAAAGGTTAGTGCATCATTTTAGCTGGTTTTATGGTTTTGGTGACCCTGTCTTTGACTTGACAAAACATTACACACAACTCTTGTAAATGTACTGTCCTAACATACTCTAAATTTATGCTTTCGCCGTAAAACCTTTTTGAAATCGTAAAACGTGGTTAGATTAAGGAGATGTTTATCTTTCAAAGGGTGTAAAATAGTTGTATGTTTGAAAAATTTGAATTTTGACATTTATTTGGATTCAAATTTGCCGCTCTTGAAATGCACCTGCTGTTGATGGAGTGCACCACGGGTGGCACGCTAGCGTCCCACCTAGCCCATAGAGGTTAACCCAAGAGGAAAGTCAATCCCCCAGCACAGAGCACTACTCCCGCATTAAAATTATGGATTAATTCACCCAGCTGGAGGTAAGGCAGGTGGAGCTGGAACAGCAGGTGAACACACTCCAGTCAGCCCAGGTGTAGGAATAGCTGAAGAATTGTAACATTTACCTGGAGCTAACGCTGCAGATACTGGGTGGTTTGAAAAGTCATAGTCAATCGATCAATAATATAATAATTATTTTAGCAAACATGTTTATCATGTAAAGGCCGTTATTAAGTCTCAACCTCAACAGTGAAAAGGTTACTCCGGGATGCTGGCCTTCTAGGCAGAGTTGCAATGAAAAGCCAAATCTCAGACTGGCCAATAAAAGGAAAAGGTTAAGATGGGCAAAAGAACACAGACACTGGACAGAAGAACTCAGCCTAGAAGGCCAGCATCCCGGAGTCGCCTCTTCACTGTTGACGTTGAGACTGGTGTTTTGCGGGTACTATTTAATGAAGCTGCCAGTTGAGGACTTGTAACTAGACACTCTAATGTACTTATGTACTTAGGCCTCCCACTCTTTCTATTTTGGTTAGAGAAAGTTTGCGCTGTTCTGTGAAGGGAGTAGTACACAGCGTTGTACGAGATCTTCCGTTTTTTGGCAATTTCTCACATGGAATAGCCTTCATTTCTCATAACAAGAATCAACTGATGAGTTTCAGAAGAAAGTTCTTTGTTTCTGGCAATTTTGAACTTGTAATCAAACCTTCAAATGCTGATGCTCCAGATACTCAACTGTCTAAAGAAGGCCAGTTTTATTGCTTCTTTAATCAGGACAACAGTTTTCAGCTGTGCTAACAGAATTGCAAAAGGCTTTTCTAATGATCAATTAGCCTTTTAAAATGATAAACTTGGATTAGCTAACACAACGTGCTTTTGGAACAAAGGAGTGATGGTTGCTGATAATGGGCCTCTGTACACCTATGTAGATATTCCATTCAAAATCAGCCGTTTCCAGCTACAATGGTCATTTACAACATTAACAATGTCTACACTGTATTTCTGATCAATTTGATGCTATTTTAATGGACAAAAAAGGTGCTTTTCTTTCAAAAAATTTCTAAGTGACCCTAAACTTTTGAACGGTAGTGTACATGAATATTGTTAAAACACTGTTACATAGCCAATAATATACCATTTTAAATGTGTTTTATTCCCTTTTGTGTGTTATCTATTTCACTGTAAACATATGTTTAGAGAGAGAGAGAGAGAGAGAGAGAGAGAGAGAGAGAGAGAGAGAGAGAGAGAGAGAGAGAGAGAGAGAGAGGAGAGAGAGACGGAGGTAGAAAAAGAGAGGGAGAGAGAGAGAGAGAGAGAGAGAGAGAGAGAGAGAGAGAAAGAGACGGAGGTAGAAAAAGAGAGGGAGAGAGAGAGAGAGAGAGAGAGAGAGAGAGAGAGAGAGAGAGAGAGAGAGAGAGAGAGGGAAGAGACGGAGGGAGAGAGAGAGAGAGAGAGAGGGGGGGGGAGAGGGAGAGACAGAGAAAAGTCAAATGTCCTTGGCATATTTTCTCTCAGTTTCTTTGGATTGTTCTTGTTGTCTTTATTCTAACTAACTAATTAATTTGTTTTACAATCATAGATGAATTGTCCCACCCATTACAAGCTGTCAGGTTGGTGAGTTTCCAAGGGAATGAACGCACACACACTCACACTCACACACACACACTACACACACACACACACACACACACACTCATACACACACACTCACACACACACTACACACACACACACTCATACACACACACACACACTACACCCACCCACTCATACACATACACTCACACACACACACTACACACACCCACTCATACACACACACACACACACACACACACACACACACACACACACACACACACACACACACACACACACACACACACACACACACACACACACACACACACACGAACAAGCACGAACACAAACTGGGGAGTGTAATGAATGCATCACATTGAGTTACAGTATTTGTGGAGGCAGAAATGTGGTTCAGACAGAATGAGAACTGACCATGATGAGACAGGACTCTCTTCAAAAGGGGAGACACTCTAGACCCAAACTGTTACAGATCTATATCCATCCTGCCCTGCCTATCTAAAGTCTTTGAAAGCCAAGTTAACAAACAGATCACCGACCATTTCGAATCCCACCGTACCTTCTCCGCTATGCAATCTGGTTTCCGAGCTGGTCATG